>NC_083765.1:58665125-59018125 GCF_963514075.1 Conger conger
GTAGATAGCTTTGGGAGTGTTCAAAGGGCAGAAGAGTTCCTATGAGGGCTGTCATGGTAACCGCATGGCCTTTAAAGAATGACCGTTTCTTTATCATTCACCTTGTATGGCCAGATTCTCTCCAGCTGCTAAAGAGCCAATGATGGCAAAGTGTGTTAACGAGTATGTTAACTTGTCAAGAAAATCACCCATCCCAAAAAGCAAGTTCCATTTACACAGTAATTTACAGAAATCGAGAGGTTGGTTATTTCAATCTGCCTGGCTGAGATGTGGAAAGCCAAATGTGGAACATGTGTGAACCATAAGCACCGGATGAGAGCAAAAAGATGCTGATACACAAAGGTTTAGATTCAGTCACCATTTTCCGTAGCTTTAATTTACAAATAATGAAAGTGTTATTTTTCCCTTCTGAAACAGTTCAGTGACTTCAGCAGTAGAATAAATTAACTTGCCAAACTGCTGAAGAAAATAAGCTTTGCTAAACTTGCATTTAATTGGCTGTCAGATTTTAGGCCAAATGGACAAAGGGGCCTATTGACATCACACTGCAATCATGTGGAAGATCTTGTTACTGTATACAAACTGATCATTAGTAGAGACGATCAGTGTAGCCTCATGGGTGGAGGGGAAAAAAAGTTTTACATTTCGCAGAGTTTGCTGCAAATTCTCATCAAAGCCACGATGTGTTTGTTTGAATAGCAGCCCATTACAAACTTCGCAAAATGATGTATCATTACTATTTTTAAAATCTGGCTCATAGTTGAGACAGTTATATAATATTGTATAACTAATTATGTAGTTTGGCATCACTTTCCAAAAATACTGCAGTTTCCAATGCATCCTTGCCTCCGATATTGTACTGGATTTGTTCCTCAGACATGTCAAAAATTGTTGTGCACTTATGCATGCACACTTTCACAGTGCAGCCATACCCTTACAACGAATGCCAATGAATTCTCCCAACACCAATTACAGCTGTCATGTCAAAATGCATCTGCTTTCTCCAGGCCTCAAATTATAGCCTCAATGAAGTGAGCTACAACTGGTACCAACATTCATAAATCACATCTAATGGCTCGTATGGACATCTTATAATTCATCTTCCCACATTTTGTATTCAGACAAACCCGCAAAATGGCTGTTGCTGCAGTTCACTCATTTGACCATCACTAAAGGTACTTACACCACTTTAATAGAATACTGCAATTCTTCAGCCGATAAGAGCTTCTGGGCCCTGCAAGCCCTTGATAAATCTGCCCCAGACCCATTGCACAACAGCCGGGAAGACTGGAGAGGGGGAAAAAAAAACTGGCAAAATAATCCTACAGCTCACTGCTTTTCCTGTCTGGGGCGTGATTGATAAACATGTGGCCTTCTTCCATGCACTGAAAGCCCATTATAGACTGCACAAACATGCCCTGGAGGACCAGGGGGAAATAGCAAAGTGGTGGAGGAGGTTATCGTTTCAGTCTGATGTTCCAAGAGCTTCAGAGTGGCAGAGGAAATGCCTGCTGTGCAGCAAGACTGCCTTTGCCTGCTGCAGATACAATTTCAGCCGTCTCTGACATATTTAAGAGACATGCAAGACTAAGACTTAAAAGAGGTGATGACACATCAGTGACGCACTCAGCAGGGCTGTATTAAAGATTATTCATTCTACGCACCTTTAGTGACAGAAGGACCACACATGACTCTTACTGCGTTTTGGATATGCCTGTGCATCCTTTTCAGATACTGGGTAAGGGAGTGTTACTGGCAATATTGGCATTGTCTACCATTCTATTGAAAATCTCTCCATAATCAAGAGAATTAAAGCTGAATTCAATAATGATTGAATTATCAATAAAAAAAACCCAAAGATAACAGTACACAAAGCAAGATTACTGAGTTTGCTTTAACTGCACTGAGTAACCACGGACCATGCCCAAATCTGGAACATGGGCAGAAGTAAAAGGAGCTGTTCTGATTTTTACTTTGTGCAGTTAACTGCTTCGTGGAACAGGTCCCAGATTTTTGGATTTCCTTAGCTTTGACTGTATTACATTTTTCTTCATAAACAGTTTGTCATTGTTCCAGTCACCAAGAAACTCACCAAGCTAAAGAGAAACAGTTTAATCTATTTGTCTGTCAAAGGTAAGGACAAAAGTGGGTTGGATGTGGATGAATCCAGGCCAGAAGCCCCGTGCTGTATGGATGGATGGTCTCCATCCCATAATATCATGCTCTCAAAAGATGGTATGATGTCTGGTTATTGAGTCATGGTCTAGTGGCACAATTCTTTAAAGGAAATACTGCAGAAACCCATTTTTACATCTGACATGATCTTGGTAAGTGCTTTCAGTCTTGTCAAGTGGAAAAACATCAAACAGAATGCATCACACTTAAGATTTTATTTTTCCTCAGAAAATAAATCCTGGGGGGTGGGGGGCACAATAACTGCAAGTTACAATGACTGACCGATAACAGACATCAAACTACAGCAAGGATTTCAAGCTTCACTAAGCACATTTTCCATGGAAGATAAACAATTCTTTGGAAAACGGAAGAGTGGAAAAATGCCCAAGGCTCTCCGTGGCCTTTGTCTCTGAGCTACCACATTATCCTGAATAGAAATACTGCATTAACAGGAACACCATCACCGGTATTTGCAATAAAGCATGTCTGTACACTTCCCCCAATAGTTATTAATTTTACTAACAACTGATTACTGTTCATTGATAAGGGAGAACATATGGAAAAAAAGACCCCAGTCTGTTCATTATTTAACTGGCCATAATCAGATCCTGGAGCTGGGCCTACTTGCAGCACAATAGGAGTTTGTTTTAAACTCTGGTAACAAAGCATGACTAATGATACAGGGTGAAAATGTGTGGCCTGCAGTTTCTGACTTAAAGGAGAAGGTGTGTTCAGGGAAAGGTGGGGAAGTGCAATGTGTCTTGAATAATTGGGCACACCTGGGTGATACTGTTAAATGGCTGCCTCCATAGTTTGATATGTGATTGACATTGACAAATTGATTATTTTCACATGAGCTTTTTTATTTGTCTGTTGTAACTTGATCTTTGGGGAAGTGGTTGATTGGTGAAGACTGTTCTAAAAAGACCTGTGGAGAATAAAACAAAATGGAAGATGAGAGCCAGAATCAGGTGGTGGAATGGATTCATAGTGTCACTGCAAAATGGCCTTGGGGGATTCCCCTGCACTTTGCGGTTTCTCGATTCACAACCATTCGTCAATTTGCGATAAGAATGCACATTTCTAAACTTCACTCCTGCGTGGGGTGCGTTTGCGGGACATTTCTGACCGCTCACGGGTATCAATTTCCGGGAGACTCCGGGACCTTCCGTGATCGATGGGATGCCTGGTATAGTGTTAACTGTTGAGGTCTGACATGAGCAGCATTCAGTATCCTTTTATTTGACATTCACATGATCCAAACCAACTTTGTATACCCCAAAGGTACAGTGGTGTAGGGTTTCTTCTGACATTTTACCTCTACTGCAGGCTGTCTAGAGGGAAATACTTGGTCTGACAGTAAGGGGCAGCAGATTTTCATTTTTCATGTCTATAGAGAAATTATAGTTGACGCCACTTTACATTTCTGGGTGACTCGCTGTCTATAGAGGAACACTTAGTTCTGTGATTTGGAGAAAATAAAGCCATGTTTTTGTTTTGCATCCACTGACAAACGAACTCCACTCTGACAGGCAAGGGACTGGCATGCCGGGTGATGTGTTCTACTTTAAAAGTTACATTTAGTTAAATTGTCACAACCTGTGACTTTCAATGAGCTCAATAATGAATCCTGAGGAAAGCACAAAACATGCATGGAGGGTCTACCACTGGGAGAAAGCTAACTACAGAGTTAAAAGATGAATAAGGATTTATTCCTCCTGCCAATCAAAACAATGCACTAGAGCTGAATTTTTTGAAACCATTAAAATGAAACCCCTTTTTCATCAAATTGTTCTGAAATGTATAATTTCAACTGAATGAAAAGCTGATATTTCTTATACACTAGAGGCACACAGATCTCTGCTTAAAGTGCAGACAATTCAACAGGGAGGTAAAGAAACAGTCAAGAATTTATTTTAGTTCAGTTAGACGATGAATTAAGGAATATTTATTGAGGTTTAATATAAATGCAAACTTTGGTGTCGGCTCTGCCTCTCATCACTCCCTGTTCCAAAGCCTGCCGAAACAGGGAGTGACTACAAACCCAGCCACCCCATGGGGATCTTGAGAAGCAGAGCTCACTGATGGGAACACAAACATTTTGAAGGCGTGAATTGGGAATTGCAGGATAATTCGAGCAAAAGTGGCAATACCATGCAATATGGGCAATGGCAGCATTTCAAATCAGGCAGTGCATCGGAGAGCCAGGCAGTGAAATGGCGTTAGCATGCAGAATGAACCAGGCAGCAGGGCAGCTTTGTAAACTTGCATCTGGGCAGATGTGGCAGCAGCCAGCAGGCAGCATAGCATGGTCGAGCGTGGAAAATGAGCAAGGGCGGAGGTGGCACTTCTCGAGTTGTCTGCTCAAACTAGCTTGGCATCATTTCTCCCTCATGCCAAACAGGATTTCCCCATAACATCTCTCTTGACTATAGCAAGATATTTATGTACTGTAAAAATAACATGGATCATGAAATTATGGGGTGGATGAGGAGAACCAAACCAAACAAGAACAGGATTTAAAATCTGCAGTGGCTTAAAAAGAATTAAAACATTTAATTGTGGTTAGTAAATGTGGTATTTTTGGGGAAGTAGAGAATAATATTTCACACCAATGCACAGTCTTTTGTCCGCAACATAATTATTAGTTGGATTTTCGATAATGATTACTCTTTGAATCATGATCTTTGAATCAAGGTAGCCATCTTCATAACCGTAACCCATTTATTGAACAGAATGTATGGAATGTAAGAACTATATGTGAGTAGAAGCTGGAATTATGTTCCACATGCACACATCCACAGCAGTTATGGGCTTCCCATTACTAGGGTGAATGTTTCATCAACTGCAAGGAAATATCTGATCTTGTTGTCCATGAATGACTGAAGCAGAACTTCATAACTTCAACCCAGCTTTGTGATCTTTGAAGATTAGAAATAAATCTAATGAAATTCAGCCGACTCTACGTTGCTGCGGGAGTGTGTAGGCATACAGTACGTGCTGTCACCAGCCTGCTTCTCTTCACCACAGCCAAGCTCGCACAGAGATGAGTTGGAGGAATACATTACTTGTGGCTTTGGCATGCAGACCAGAGGTGCCCAATCAGCCAGAGGGCGTTGCTAGAGCGGTGGAAAAACAGACCCCTAACTAACTGAACACTCCTGTACCCTGGGCAATGCGATCTCTGGAGTTATCAGCCACAGTTGACACTTGAAGGTTTTGATTTGATCCAGGGCAGTGGGGCTCCTCCAGTCACCATTGTGTGGTAATACTCTGTAGTTATTACCACACAATGCTCTGTAGTTGCACATAATACTTCAGAAACATGCCTCTGAACATTGTCAGTAGATTTACCATTTCAAAACATAATTGGTCACACTTTACAATAAGGTTCATGAATTGGTGTTAACTAATGTAGTTAACATAAAGTAATAATGGACAAATACATCAATTAAGTATGAAATTAGCATGAAATTTCATTAGCTAATGAATTTAACAACTAACTAACATTTGTTGCATGCATATTTACATGCATATTAGCAAACCATGAGATGAGCTTATAATTAGTTAAGTATTAACATGAATTAACAACTAATGCAGTTAATATTAATTCATCATGTACAAATACACTAACAGAGCTGTACAGATGAACTTCTCTGTAGTTCCTTAACAACAACATTAGTTCATGCCAATTCACGGTTCCTTATTGTAAAGTGTTACCACATAATTCACTGAAGATGGCGATTCAGGAAGTGAAAGTGCACCTTATGGGCATGAGGACATTGACTTTCATGCAAGTGACAGAGATGTGCACTTGAGGACAACATTTTAAATTAACAGAATGTGAGAGTTTACAGTATACTAGATTGCTTTCTTGTCAATACAAGTTTTATGTCAATTAAATGTCTCCAGTACCATCAGCAAAATGCAATATGCTGCAATCATAGCCCTGTGCACCATCTTGTGTCTGGGGGTGGGTGGGAAACCTTCTCAAACTGGAGGAAATGCACTTCATAATAAAAAGGTACAAAATGAGAAACAGAACGATTTAAACAAATCAGGAAATAAGTTTAATACAATAATAAATGTAGATTGCATACAAATTAATATAGGAATTTGATCTCAACTCACAGGGTTAAAAAAAAATCAGTCTCAGGACTTTTAATGCATTCGTCAAAGTATGTTCTTTATAAAATGATATTTTTCCACATTATTTCCTGTGTGGCTTTATATTAGGTTGTTATATCCTGTTCTGCTCATATTGTAGGCCGCACATATTTTATACATGGGGTGGCAGGTTAATGTTTAGGAAACTGGGCTTGATGGTTGCGTGTTTAAATCCAGCCTGAGGTGATGCCATTGTTTGCAGTTGCAAAAAGTGAGCAGACTGCTGTGTTGAACTTGCAGAATACCATAAGAGCCATTCTCTTTTAATCTAGGGAACAACGTTTGAGCCAACAATATCAGGCAGAGGTGAATGACATGATCAGCAGTACAAACACTAATTGTGCTCTGTTTCATTGAAGTGAGCGTCCTGTATGTGTTAAATTGGAAAGAAATTTGCGGAAACAATCCTTTAGTGTATGACATAGCATGACTACCAGGGGTCTTGGCTTCACTCCCAGATAAAAAAAAGGAGAGGCTATATATATGTAAATGTTCATGGTTTTAATATTCTCCTCTATTGAAACATGAATGTGTACAGTATATGATCTCATCAAAATTGTGCTTGTTTATGATGTTAGAAAGTAACCACAGTTTAAAGGTATGTTCCTACCAACACAAAATTCTAAAACTGTTATGCTTAAATTCATGGGCTGTGTAATGAACTGGACCCAGGTTTTTTGTCAAGCATTTTGTTATCATTATATAACATCAGAGATTTACATCACAGAATGATTTTACCAAACAAAAAACCGTGGCTAATAAATGTTTAGCAAAGTAGTAATTTTAATTGATAACAAAGCAAGCACAGGTATGCTTGGCCAAGACCATATCAGTTCTCTCTACCTCTAATATCATGAAAATGGCAGACTCTTAAGAACAACAAAGGAAGCAAAGTCCTTTTTTTGAGTGCTCTTTGTGAAGCTCATAGAAATAAAATTAGCCTACAAGGGCCTCATTTAGATACTAACATCACAACTTTTGGACAATGTTCATTGTTTTTCTTGTAGTCCAGTCTATGAGTTTAAAAGCTTCAGTGATATACAATAGTATCTGCTGGTGCTCATCCTCCAAATTAGTTATTACTGTATACTGAGTACCTTTTAAAATCCAGAAGAGACCACATGGTTATGAAAACAATAAAGTAGGAAAGATCATTGCTTTCAAAATACTGCTTGATGAAAAACTGTTACATGCGCAACAAATGGATTGCTCCTAGCAGATTACATTGCACCAGACCAAAGAAGGATTTAAAAAACAAACACGGTTATGCAGCCAGTAAGCTGATTTTGATACGAAAAGGCAAGAGTAACTACAACTTAAATCCAAAGCAGATTTAACAGGCCTGCGAGTTTCTGTAAACATATTTATGGTATTTCATACAAATGGCACAATATCCATTAAATCATTTGTATAATTTTCTGCTCGCACACATTTTAAAAACCAAGGCTGAATTTTGAGGTGGTTGTAAAACTGGACTAATATGCTTGCAATAATAGGATAAAGATTGGGTTGCAGGATGTCAGGCTGAACTAAATGCTTTTGCTACAGAATGCAAGTCATTTTCAGAAAAATAATGTTGAAAGAGTGAATTATTCTGTTGGTAAAGGAAGAAAACGGTTAAATGCAGAATGCATCTTAATATAAAATGAGTATTTTGGATGTAACCAAAAACCTATGATGAGGTGAAAAGGGTCATCTCCTGTCTTCCAAATGGTTGCCTCTTTTAAATCTGCTGAAATATACAACATTTATGACAGCTTTCCCTGCTATTGTCAAGCTTTATGGATTTCTTTCCTGTGTCAGCAATGTCTGGAAGAGAGATTTTACTGTTACAACCCTCTGCTTCTCGCTGGATTATTTTAATGATACTGTGGAAGAAAATGACTTTCAATCCATGTTGTGCACGATGGACCAGTATCGTGGACATTTAAAATAGGAGGCCTAAAGATGACCACTGCAGCAGGGGGTGGAGGAATTAAGTGCTGGGTGTTCCCAAGCTTGTTATTGACAGGTTTCCAGACGGATCTTTCCATGGAAAAATATAAAAAAAAAAATGTTTTAATGGAATCTGTACAATAGGAAATTAGGAATAGGAAGTGGAATATGCATCTTTTTCCATCTCTTTGTATAGTATTGTGTTCATCTGTTACTTACTCCATTTTGGCTCAGAAAGGGAATATGCATTGTCTGTCCTTACATTTGACAGTTAAATGCAAGTGTTAAGACAGTTAAATATAGGCCAAAACGTGGGGCATTCAAAATGGTGCCAGCCCTGTGGGGAGTCTTAATAAACTATAAAAGACTGAATTGTGTCAACATTATTGCTTGACTTTTTGCCTGGTAAATTTAACTATGCATGTATAATGGAAATGGATATCATGACATGCAAAGACAAATTTGGCTAAATAAGCTAAGCATTTTAATAAATGTGACTATTATTTTTGTGTATATGAAATGAGCCAAATGGCATTGAACAACTAATTTTTTTCTTTTTGCTATTAATGGACAGAAAATGCATGATATGTACAACATTTTCTGAGGCATCCAAATTAAGATATTAAGAGATATCAGTCTTGCTAATGCATTTCTTTGCCTTAGCAGGAATGCTATTTATGCTCATTCAGAAGTGCTTAATGTCTTATTAGACCATGCCCATTGTATGTGTTTCTATAAGCAGTAAATATCTACCTAATTATGGCTATTCACATCACTGGGGAATGATGCATTATGGGCTTGAGGAGGAAGCTGTAGATGTTGCCTTTCATGAAACAGGAAGAGCATTGGAGAATAATTCACTAGCTATCAGATTGACCTTTCCTGGCAGACCCCAATCAAGGAAATATGTCCATGAGTACATTTCCAGTTACTTTTGTGTGTGTGTGTGTGTGTGTGTGTGTGTGTGTGTGTGTGTGTGTGTGTGTGTGTGTGTGTGTGTGTAAATCAAAGTAATGTAAGGAATGCCAGTAATGCATGATGTTGAGACACAGAAAAAGTACTAATGGTAGGCATTTATATAGCACCTTTATCCAAAGTGCTGTACAATTGATGCTTCTCATTCACTCATTCATACACACACTCACACACACACCAATAGCGATTGGCTGCCATGCAAGGCACCAACCAGCTCATCAGGAGCATTTGGGGGTTAGATGTCTTGCTCATGCCATGTCGCCCTCAGAAAGTGGTGAGTGAAGTTCCTTCAATCATATTTAAGATAATCGGTCTTATTCTGTATACCACACACAGGAATGCTCTTTAATTTGTTCCAGTTTCTAGTGGAGACCGTTAATAACCGTTGGTCCCTTGGACTGTGTCTATAGTGACAAACTATTGTGAACAGAGAAGTGACCAATGCAGTGCAGACCACTTCACATTCAAGATATCACAAAAATGGTTAAATCGTTTTTTTGTACTGGAGAAAGGTAACATGTGGGTCAATGACATGACATAACATGTTAGGAACCCATTATTTTAAACAGGAAGAGATAAATTAACCCATTCAGTACAAGAACAGATTTAATTATCTTATGGCCCAGGTGGTGTAAGACTCCAAACATAGATACAAATAGCAAAAGTTATATAAAGTATTAAATCTTGTCTTGTTTTACCAATACTGATGTACCTAGTGTATTTAAATTATATTCTCTCACACAAAATTTTTTTCTTAAAGTTGTTTTCTGAGCAGTAGCAGCATTTTCATTTTTATGGAAGTACTATTAATACCCAAATAGCATTCCTGTGGACTTGAGCATACATTTTGAATACTTTGAAAATATTGTTGGACATTGTTCCCATGATTTGTAAGGCAAAGCGGAAATGATTGAATTCAGTCTCAGTTAACAACCACAACAACAAGCTCCCTGAAGCTAACTCCACAACCACATGCATTTATATATCTTTAGAATTTAAAGAGTTGAGCCAATCCTAAATAAAAACAGGATTTTAATTCTCAAATAAATTAATGTAATGGCACTTTTTTGTTTTGCCCTGTAAATGGGACTTGGAAAAAATATGTACAGTGCAGTCCCTATGTATTCGGACAGTGAAACTCCCCCCTTAGTTTAGCGGGACAAAAGTAATTGGACAATTAACTGCCTGCTCAGCTCTGTCGTTGCAGCACTAGTTCCTGCACAAGAAAGCTAATGAAAGGTCAGGAGTTAATTCTACGGCATGACATTTCCATTTTTAGTTTTATCTCCAAACCCATGTGCTGGAGCACAGAGCCAAAACAGAAAATGTGTCACTGTCCAAATACATACAGACTGCAGTGTGTGTTATTACTGCAATGTTTCTTCTGCCATGCTAGCATGCTTCTTTCTCAGGACAGCTGCTTTCACAGAATAATACACGGAGGGACCAACTTGCTGTACATCAAACAATGGATAATCGAGGGGGTAGCCCTGCAGGTGAGTCTGTATGCAGTTCATAAATTGCATAAAATCAAAACCACGGTTGACTGACCCCAAGCTGGTTAGAGACTATGTACTATATTTTCTTGTGATAAACTGCAGGTGTCCACCAACTTAAATCCTGACTGCAAAGAAAATGGTGTATATTAAAAGGTCCTACCAGATGGTTTTGTGCTGATCCTGAGAAAGTGCTGATTCTTTGCTTATTTTTGCAGCCATGCAGAACTCCACTCCAGAAATCTGATTGGTTACGGCAAAATAGCTTTGTTTACAAGACTTAAAGAAGCAGATCCACTTATTTAACCCGATGACAATACGAAATGTTACAAAATGTGTTATTTATACAGCATAGGGAAATATTGTTATAAATGAGATTCCCTTCTCAAACAAATACATGGCTAGCTTTATTTACATTCCTACTAAAAGGCAATGAAGGGAGCACACTAAACACTACACATACGAGTAATAGCCCATCTACTCCCGCATTTCCACCTCTTCCTATTCTTAAGCAGATGTCATTCACACTGTTTAACAAACCACATTTGACCTCATCGATGACCTCAACTTTCCCTTTCTTTCTTTGGCAAGAGTAATAGTGATCATAGGTAAACAGAGCAGTTTCTGTTTAAAATATCAACTTTGATATTTTAATTCCAAACTCATTATCTGAACCTCATGTATAGGCTATGCTGATTATTTTTTGCCCCTGCTAATCTTTCTCTTTGAACTCATTTTTCAAAACATTTTAGGGCTGGTAATTCAGTTGAAAAAGCATCATTAAGAGGAATAATTTGCAATTACACATTAAACAAAATAAAACAAATTAGTTATCTGGTCGAAAGGTTATTAATTTAGTATAAAATTTACCTTCTTTGAAAAGGAAATAGAGCAGCACAGATGGTGAAGTGGGTAGCACTGCTGCCTCACAGCAAGGAGGTCCTGTGTTCGAATCCCGGTCGGCCGGGTCCTCTCTGTGTGGAGGTTGCATGTTCTCCCCGTGTTCGGTGGGTTTCCTCCGGGTGCTCCGGTTTCCTCCCACAGTCCAAAGACATGCAGGTTAGGCTGATTGGAGAATCTAAATTGCCCATGGGTATGAGTGTGTGAGTGAATGGTGTGTGTGCCCTGCGATGGACTGGCAACCTGTCCAGGGTGTATTCCTGCTTTTCGCCCAATGTATGCTGGGATAGGCTCCAGCCCCCTGCAACCCTGTTCAGGATAAGCGGGTTAGGATAATGGATGGATGGATGGATGAAAAGGAAATAAAACCTTCCCTACGAAGGTAAATATTTCCCCATTAATTATAAAAGATGTGTAGGGTCCTTGCATGGGCCGCCAAATAATGGATTTTACTCTCTACGAAACCGGGGTGCCAATTAATGTAGTGTAGCAGTATAACTGCAAAAAGTAATCAGTCTCAAAATTACTGTTATCAGAAATATCTAACCACAAATTTAGTATTTTAATTAATTAAAATAACCAATATCAATGATTAAAACATACCAATAACCTGAAGGTTGGAAGTTCTTTGGAAGTCAGCTCTCATGTCTATGCGACGCCAAAACAGACACCGTTTTTAATAATATATTTATTATTTATTAAACAAACGTACAAACCCAGAACAGATTAACTAACGGGAAGTTAGTAGGGTAAGTTAGTAGGGTAAAGGCAGTCGGATATGTGTGTGTGTGTGCGCGCAAGCGCACTTGTTCCTTGGACAAAGGAAAGGTGGGAGTAGCTAGCTTGGGTAAGCTGTAGTTATGGGTGTGTTAGAGTATTAGTGTTAGCTGTGAGAAGAGAGACTCACGTACATATACGGCTAACAGAATGCATTCAACGGTAACACAAAGACAAATGTTAAAATACAGATTCACAGTATTAGTTAAGACTAAAGTGAACACTGGCTATGCCTGAATGTTTGTCTTACGCATTGCTGGATCCAAAAGATATACTGTCCTTGTAGGAGCTCTGATGGCGCTGTGAATGGTGTCCTGGAGAGGTCCTTAAAGCCGGGGTGGTCTGTTCGGTTGCTGAAAAGATGTTCGCTGGCCCTTTTTCCGGGTGGAAAAATTTGTCGCTGTGCTTTGCAGGGGTAAACTGATGTAGCGTTCCGAGTACACCAGCTTCCACTCGCTATAGGCCAATAAGTTACCGTGTGTCCGTGAGCCTGGTGGTGCGCTGTAGAGGCCTCTGTCTAAGTGTTGAGACAGGGTGTTGATGTTGCAGGAGCCGGGGGCCAGATGCTGCTGAGGTGAAGAAAAGAGCGTTGAAACAGGGTGCGTCAAAAAAGAAGTGAGAGAGGGGCAATCCCGAGAGCATGCCACAGGGAAAGTTTATTGCTCACGCCATTACGGGATTGGCTGATCCAAGCTAGACGTCATGTGGGGTGGACGTCGCGGAATTGCCCTGTGGGATTGTGGGAAATATGGTCCCTACAGATGTCTACTTAAACATTTAAATGGGAATAGAACTTCAAGAATTGCATTTATGGTTTGAACCAATCAACATACACAAGGGGCCCCAGAACAATGATTAGGAACCCTTGATCAACTACATGCAATATGCCAAAAATGAAAACAAAAAAATCTGCCTAATTTTTGTATAAAAGTGCTTTAACGCACATTGTTTAAAGTGCTTCACTCACTCATGTAATTAAAAATGGACTTGAAGCATAAAATTCTAAGAGAGAATGCTTTAAGAGTTTCTTGTTTACACAGGCAAGCTGTACAGACTGCAACATTACAAACCACCTCCTCCCAGGGATAGTGGTAGAGATCTGGTAGCGAGTGACTGTATAAATCTGAACCAAGCACCAATTTTCATGCTGAGGAATCTCCTTTAGCAAAGAGGATTGAGAAGTGTGTAATATTATGAGTACCCGGCATACACAGGTGAAATTTACAGATGATTCCAGGTACAATTTAATCCAATTTCATCCTTAGATACCACAGACTTGATCCGCCAGTATAGATGCCTGTATTACATATCTGAAGTTGAATATAAATTTGCCCTTGGGTGTTTGGACATGCTCATTGCGTTAATGCATACGATTGAAGCAGTGCAGTTATATTACCATCTCATGAAATTTGGGCCATGTGTTGTAGATTCTAGATTCTAGATTCTAGAGCAGGCGTGCACAACTCCTCAATTAATTTTTTCTGACAGCTCTAGAAATTATGCTGGTTCACTCCTGTACTTGAGCAGGGTAAAAGCTTTTGGATACACGTGCAGTATGCAGCTGTAGCTGGTGCATATACAAATGTCTGATAAAGACATTATTTAGCTAATGATATAATTAAGAGCAGAAGTTGGCTCAAAATTCTGAAGCAGATTGGCCCTTGCTGTGCACCCTTGTTCTAGAGTGAAGATACAGATCATTTGCTTCACTTTTAATCTAAATACTCCGTTGAATTCTATTTGAGAATATTCACAGGTACGAGTTGTAAGCCATCAAAATGCAGTAAAAAAAAAAAAAAACATTGCTCAAGCAATATAATACAATTCTCCACCATTCCTCATTCCACACCCTCAAGCAAAAAGTAATTGCTTTCTATGCCCTTCTGTTAAACTTACATGCCACCATCCAACCTCTCACACCCATGTACTCTCCAGAATAACATCATTATCGCCAATAAAATAATCCACAAAATGTCTGTAAGAATGTCCTATCCTATCCATGTCCATAACCCTGTATCCCTACAGTAGATATTCGGGAGAGCACTGTGGGAATATGTACCTGAAATGCCATTGCACGAAGACTCATTTTCTTTTGACATTGTAATTATTGGCAAATGCAATATTGTCTGTATTGTCTTAATGTTTATATTGTGACACTGGAGGCACTGAAAATGAATTGTCTGTATAATATAAAATCTAATCTTGCAAAATACTGATGATGCAATTAGAATAAGCAATTTATTTTGATGAAAACATTATGTATTTATGGAAGTCCATAAAGCACAATATATGACCCTTGCTTTATTTTCACGGTTGATGTAATCATAGAATAATGGCTAATTTTTGAATCTGAGAATTGTAAAACGGATCATTGCACTTCAAATGCATGAATATACAGTACAGTCCTTAAGTATTTGGGCAGTGGTACAATTGCTGTTCTCTTGACTCTTTCCTGCAGCACACTGGATTTGAAATAAAACTATGAATATGAAGTTGAAGTGAATACACCTGACTAACCAGAAACTTCTGAGAAGCTATTTGTCCAATTATGGGCCACTTTTAGGCACCTGGGGGACTATACAAATGGGGGACTATACAAAGGAACGTAATTCCTACATGGATCATCTGTCATCATTGTAAATACCTCAAATTAAAGATTCCGTGGTGCAGTTATAAGAGATCTTTCAGAATCTAGTCTTGATTCTAGGCTTTTCAATGTCTTTAGAGTCTGTTATTGGCTTACCTTCTAGACCAAAAAAATTAACAATCTTTTCCAGACTGCCATTGCAAATCAGAGTGTTTTTTTCATTATGCTTTCTGTAATTGTTCACTTTGAAGAAAATAATTCAACTATGATTGTATATCTTCTCTCATGTCTCATCAGAGACCTTCATTCAACAACAAGACTAAATTAAAGCACGGGGCTTCTATTTTCTGTTTTCTCTTTTCTGGATGTTCATAAGACATCCGATTTGAATGATTATAATGCATAATTAAAATAATTGCTTTGATATGCAGACGTTGCATGGGTCCCTTTGATGAAGAAGGAGAAGAAGAGAGGAAGAGATTTAAACACCCCTTTTCTCCTGCCCGCCAAACTAAATCCAATTTGGCCGGCAATTGGCTTCCTTCTGATGGCAAATCTGAGGTGTTGAAGAGTCAGAAAGACCACCTCATTTGGGGGATTATTGAACCATTGTCAGATACTATCTCAAAAGCTTAGGGGGGAAAAAAGCTTGAGCTTTTATCTGTCATGAACGCATCATACCTGGGAGGTCACAGGATGCATCAGGGGGAGAATCTGCATTCAGACCATCAGGATATATGTTTCTACATTTCATATAAACTAAATTAAATGTTTTAGTTGGAAGTCAATTAATGAAACATTCTAAAATATTGGGCACAGATCTTTGTTCTTGCTTCCACACAGGTGGATGGGGTAATGATGAAATACACCCAGCCTGAAAGCCTTGTAGCAACTAAAATGTGCTCAATTATACTCGTTTGGTAGCTAACTTGTGACTTGTTACTCATTTTTCCTCAAACAAAATGTATTTATAAAAAAATAAAGGTTGGGTTCATTATATGTTCATAGAAGCTATTTGTCATGGTTTAACCAGAATCACCCAGAACTGTCCACCAGACTGCACAACGATTGTGTTCTGTCTTTCTCCTGTCTTGTGATTATTAGAATCAAATATTATATTAGTCTTGTCGCCTGTGTCTTGTTAGTTTTGGTTCAGCTGTGTCTTGTTAGTTTTTCTCCTTTTGTCTCTTGTGTGTGTACATATAGCCCTCTTGTTTCATATTTTAGTGTTTAATCTTACATTCCTTGACTGCTGTCGCAAGGGCTTGTATTGTTGTCTATATGGTCCTTTTGGTTTCCTAAGTTCATAGTGATTGTTTTGTCTTCAGTAAAGTTTTGCTTCTTTTGCTACCCCATCTCTGCCTTGGTCTGGTTCTCTGCATTTGGGTCCACCCATCAGCTCTCACACTATCAAACTTCAGGAAAAACATGATCAGAAAGCTATGTTTTCTCATCAATGGCTCGCCATAGTCGCAAATGACTTCTACCAGTGGTACTGTATACGTTTACCCTTCAAGTAATGCAGTCTCATTTCTGACCTATTAAAACATTCTTGTTTTTCTACAGTTTATAGAAATCTCTATTTGATAACATGAAACCCAATTTATAAGGTGCCGGAAACTCTTGAAGAAACTCAATTTAACACCAGGAACAGAGGTAGTTCTCATTTATTTCAACCCATGTATTTTTCACCGTTTTTATTATATAATTCCTTTGTGTATTCAAGTCATTTTATACAGTTTCTAACAGTCTTATGAACTATTATTTGGATCTGATGCAGCAAAATTGTAGTTATTAATCATGTCAACATTACCACAACAATAAGCAGAATCTGGCCATGTAATCATTTTTTTTGTTTTTTTGTTAAACTGTTCCTGGAGGCATATCAGAAAGCTTCCAAACCTGCAATGTTTTCCTGTGCTCAACTTTTCTCACTATTCACCTTATACGATTACAACCTTAACTTTCCCACTTTTTTTTTTTTTGTAAACTTACTTTGAAAGAAATGTTAGGTTAGGCAAAATAAACGCTTTCAAAGGTTCTGAAGGCAAACTGTTTGCAGTTATTCTTGCAGTATGCGGTGCCCATACTGAAGACACCACAGGCTATGGGGTTTTTTTGTCTCTTCGTATTAGGTCTTTTTATATGAATGTGTATTCAATAGTGTATTTTGTTAACATGAGTTTAAATGTAGCCAAATATGAACTCCCTATTAGCTGGTAATTATTTATACAATAAAGGTTATGTTGCTATTCAGCCATTAAGCCTGATGCTGACTACTGCATATTACATACACATCACACATTTTGTCATTGAAACAGATATGATGGTTTCATGCTTTCACAAATTGCTGAAATTACAACAGATGTTCTAACATACCAGTAATATCAATGCATAACCACTTTCATGTGAAAGTTTTGACTGAAATTTAGAATGGTAAGTGGTTGGAATTTATATAGCATCTTTATTTGAAGCGCTGTACAATTGATTCTCATTCACCCATTCATACACACACTCACTCACCAACGGCAATTGGCTGCCATGCAAAGCGCCGACCAGCTCGTCAGGAGCAAATGGGGGTTAGGTGTCTTGCTCAGGGATACTTCGACACAGCCCGGGCGGGGAATCGAACCTGCAACGCTCCGACTGCCAGACAACTGCACTTACTGCCTGAGCCATGTCGCCCCCAATGTATTGATTTACATTTTGAAGCATAATGTAAATTCACCGTGTTCTGAACACCAAGTTAGTTCACCATGTTCCGAAATTAATAACTAATAACTAAAAAATTACTTAACTTTGGGTTTTGTGTGTGTGTGTGTAAAGTATAATTCCTTCCGTTTTCATAACTTCTGAACACAGGTCCAATTCACATCAATCAAAGTGTTTTAGAGTCTGAGAGAGTCAATAAGCAACCATAATCATGAACCACATTCCTCAGGAGAAACTACCACTGAACAGACGTTCACTTCTGGTGGAAGCAGTCTCTTCCCTGTGTTCTGACATGACTGAGTGAAAATACAGACAGATTGCAAACATACCAGTTATTGCCACTTTGGCCTCAGACAGTACATATAAATATTAAGATAAATGCAAAATGGCAAAAAAGTGGCAGATATTCAAATCATCTATGTATTTAAATGCATTACCGCATATTTAAAAAAATTCAATTAACACTTTTCTTGAAAAATACTTCAGTATTTTTTCTTTTTTTTCTTTATAAATAGTTTGCCAAGTTCAGTGATCACTAAAATT
This sequence comes from Conger conger, assembly GCF_963514075.1. Classification (NCBI taxonomy): domain Eukaryota; kingdom Metazoa; phylum Chordata; class Actinopteri; order Anguilliformes; family Congridae; genus Conger; species Conger conger. Next base: position 58,683,393 of record NC_083765.1, read on the forward strand.
AACCTGGCAGATTGTGTTTGTGAATGGAAAATGTATCGCTTGAATGTATTAGAAAGTAAAAGACACATTTTTCACAAATCCAAGCCAAACTTGAGTGCGAGTGCAATTTGGAAATCTGCAGTGTTCTAGAAGCTGGTTTGTAAAGAACAATAAAGTAACGCATTACAATTGTTTGTATTATAGTTTCTAGGGGAATTAAATTTAACAACCTCCTAAAGGACTCATTCAGGGGTAATCAAAAGCTCTGTTAGGTTGCCATGAAGGAGATGAGGTGAATGCAAACAGGCCATTTGGTCTTCAGGGATGGATTATAAAACATTTAATTTCCATGCTGACTGATCAGTGGAAAAAGGAGAAGGACGACCTCACTTGCTGAAACACCATATGATGGGTGATTACTTTATACAATGAGACACATAGGCAGATGTGTATCTAATTTGTTCAAAATGCCAGTATGGCATAACGAGACAGGGCAGTCCAGTATCCAGCCAAGGTATAAAATGTGTTTGTTTAAAATATTCATATATAAAACAAATAATGCTTAACATGCATTTCAGTATACACGCATTAAGCACCGCGCATAAAAAGCCAGTGTTTATGCATATCTTTGCCAATTTCTATAAAGGTAGTTTTATTGGTTTTTATAATTTCTTTTAACAATTTTAAATATTTTTCCTTTTTTTAAAACACACTATATGAAAAACGGACTATATGATGAGTTCTTTCCAATGGTCCACCCCCCACTTCTCTCTCGCCAGGTTCTTGTTGCCGTGCATGTCCACCAGAATGCCGTCCTGGAGGAGGTTTTGGATCCTCCTCCGGAGAGTGACCAGGTCTACAGCTGTTTTCTGGTAGACCTTGATGTTCCTCGTCTCCCACAGGACTTGCTTCACGGTATTTATGATCCTCCACTGACGCTGGAGCACGGTGGTCTTGCATCCCCCCGGCGGACCGTAGAGGATGCCCTCAGCCATCAGGGAGGACCTCGGCAGGAACCTGCTCAGGGAGACAGAGGAACAAACAAGGCCCCAGACCCTCCTGGCCACTGGGCACTCCCAGAACAGGTGGTGGATGTGTTCTGAGTCAGTGCATCCGTGGGGGCAGCGTTCAGTCAGGGCTAAGTGCCCTGGGGAGTGTTACAATTTGGCCAGATCTTAAATGAGCCATAATCATTTTATAGCTCCACGAGGTTAGGCCAGCCCTGGGCAGATCCGTCCTGTAGGCAAAGTCCTTCAGGGCTCGGTAGACGTAGGGGGGGTCCCAGCTGTAGGGTATGGTGAGGTCCAGCACACCCAAGCCCATTGCTCGGGGGTGGCATAGTACCTGGCAAAGGTACCAGAGGCCTTACCCACCTTCCCTGCATTCTGGACAAGGGTGGCCAGACCCTGCACCATGATGATGTTAACAATGTCTGGGACCCCCTGCCCCCCATTCCGCTCCTCTTTGAGGAGGGTGACGCGTTTTAGCTTTTCCATAGTGCTCCCCCTGACAAAGCGGAAAGCCATCCGGGTAATTAGCTTCCCGGTGGCTTTGTCTGGGGGAAACACCCTCCCCACATAGAGCAGAATGGGTAGGACAATTGCCTTCAGGACGAGGATCTTACCCGCCATGGTCAAGGGTCGTGCACTCCAGCTCCTGATTTTATTTTGGACGTGGCGGAGGGCTCCCTCCCAGCTGGTTCTCCCTCCTCCGTCAGCGTGGAAGGTCACCCCCAGGAGCTTGATGGTATTCCTACGCACAGGGAAGGAAACGGTCAGCTCCTCACTCCAATGTGGAGACAGAAACAGTTCACTCTTGTCCCTGTTGACCAGGGCGCCAGTGGCCACACAGAAGTCGTACAACACCTTGGTGGCACAAGCGGTAGAACAACTATGTCGTCCATGTACGCCATCACCTTTAGCCGTTCCCCCCCGCTCCAGGGAGTGGATAGCCCACCACCCCTTGGATTGGCCCTGATGGCCTGAAGGAACGGTTCCAGGTAGATGACGTACAGGAGAGATGCTAGAGGGCACCCCTGCCTGACGCCAGACCTGACATCGAACGGGGCAGAGGGCTGTCGATTGACAACCACTCTGCCCATTATGTCTGTCAGACAGATTTTTGTCCAGTGCAGGAGGGGGCCAGGAATGTTCATTTTCTCTAGCACTCTCTCCAAGCACACATGACTCACCCGGTCAAATGTCTTCTCTTGATCGAGACTGAGAAGGCACAAGTCAAGTCAAGTCAAGTCAAGTCAACTTTATTTGTATAGCACATTTACATGCAGCAACAGCTGAAACCAAAGTGCTTTACAGATTTAGGAAAATAAAATAAGGAGCATAAATGCAGATAAAAGTGCAGCAGCACCAAATAGAATACAATATAAAACAATATATGATAATAATTAAAAAGGAGAGAAAGTAAAAGGGCTAAAAGCAATTAAAAACAATAAACAGTAAAACAACAGAAGCCAGGGACCGAACGAGGACAAGGTGGTGAAGAAGGATGGCTACGTGGGGGGGAAGGCCAGGGAGAACAGGTGGGTTTTCAAAAGGGATTTAAAAACCTCTAGGGTCTGAGCGGCCCGTACGTGGAGGGGGAGGCTATTCCACAACTTGGGTGCAGCAGCCGCGAAAGCTCTGTCTCCCCTAGTTTTCAGCCTAGTTCTGGGCACCACCAACAGTAGCTGGTCGGCTGATCTAAGGGATCTGGAGGGGGTGTGGCGGTGCAGGATCTCGGAGAGATAGAGAGGGGCCGTTCCATGCAGCGCTTTAAAAGTGGTCAAAGCTAATTTAAAATCAATGCGGAAACGCACGGGCAGCCAGTGTAGTGCAGACAGAACTGGGCTGATGTGGTCACGTTTCTTTGTCCTCGTAAGGAGGCGCGCAGCTGCATTTTGCACCAGTTGTAAGCGGCGGAGCTGGGACTGGTCAATCCCTGCATAAAGTGCATTACAGTAATCAAGGCGGGTGGTGACGAAGGCGTGTATCACCCTCTCCAAGTCTTTCTGGGAGAGGTAGGCTTTAGTCTTGGCCAGGAGTCTGAGGTGATAAAAACAGTTTTTTACGACAGTGCTAACCTGCTTTTCTAATTTAAAAGCACTGTCAAAAATGACTCCAAGATTTCTGACCGAGGTCGAGAGATTAGAACCCAGGGGGCCAAGAGCATCGACGAGGGGGGCCGGGAGGACACTATTAAAAACAATAACCTCTGTTTTGTCCTCATTTAGGGTCAGGAAATTATTGGACATCCAGCCCTTTATGTCGGCCAGACAGTCTAATAAGAGCTGTATTGAGGTTTTCCCTTGGAGTTTCTTTAGCGGGAGGTAGACCTGCACATCATCAGCGAAGCAATGAAAAGAGATGTTGTATTTTGCTAGGATCTGACCTAGAGGCAACATATACAATAAGAAGAGAGCGGGGCCCAAAATTGATCCTTGGGGCACCCCACAGGTGAGGGGGGCCACAGAGGAGGAGAGGTCACCAATCTTAATGGAGAAAGACCGGCCATTTAGGTATGACCGAAACCAGTCAAGGGCGACACCCCTGATGCCTACATAATGCTCAAGCCGAGCTAGGAGAATCGTGTGGTCTACGGTGTCGAATGCTGCTGTAAGGTCAAGGAGCAGCAAGATAGAGGGGTTGCCTGCATCGGCGGCCAGGATAAGGTCATTGAAGACACGGAGAAGGGCTGTTTCAGTGCTATGTCGTGGTTTAAAGCCAGACTGGAATTTATCATGTAGGTTTTGTTGTTCAAGAAAAGACTGTAGTTGTGAGTGAACTATGCGCTCCAGGACTTTTGAGAGAAATGGTAATTGGGAGATGGGTCTGAAATTTGCAAGGACAGAGGGGTCGAGACTGGGCTTTTTTATTCGGGGCTGGACCACAGCATGCTTGAAGGTAGCTGGGACACAGCCAATGCTGAGACAGGCATTTAGCAGCAGTAGTATGACAGGGAGAACAGAGTCAGGGGGACCTCCGCTCCCCGGAGTGGATGATTAAATCCCTCGCGAGGAGCAGGTTGTCATTTATGGACCTCCCCTGCACGCTGCAGGTCTGGTCCGGTCCGATCACCGATGTTATCAGGCCTTGGAACCTCCCCATCAGCGCCTTCGCCATGATCTTATAATCGACTGAGAGGAGGTTGATTGGCAGGCAGTTGCGGAGGTCCTTCAGGTCCCCCTTCTTTGGGACAAGAGCTACTGAGCTCTGTCTCAGTGAGGCGCCTAACCGCCCCTCCCTGTACGCAGCCCTGAACACTTCCGCCACATCCTCCTTCAGGAGATCCCAGTGAGCCTGGTAAAACTCAGCTGGGATTCCGTCAGGGCCCGGAGCTTTGTGTGTATTCAGGGAGTGCATGGCCCTCGCTGTAAAGGCCCTCGTAGAACTCCCTGGCCACCTCCCGGACCTCCGCCTCTTCAGACACCACCACACCTCTGCTGACAAAATGTTATTCGTCTTGGTTCGTGCCCTGTGGAAGTAAAACCTCGTGCACTTCTCATCCTCCTGGAGGCCCTGGAGTTTGGAGAGGAAGGTCTGTTTCTTCCGCTCTTCCCGGTAGAGGGTGGTGAGGCTCTGCCGAGCTTGTGCGATTTCGCTGCTAACATCCAGGCCTCGGGACTGGAGGAGGCTTAGTCTTTGGAGGGCAGCATTGTGGCGTTCAAAAACTTCCCTCCCTTCCTTCCCCTTCCTCCGCCCGACTGCCCGGAAGTAGCCCCGCAATCGCTCCTTCACCATCTCCCACCACTCCACCGGGGAGTCAAAGAGATGTTTCAGACTCACCCACTCCAGGTATCTTCTCGAGAAGGAGAGACTCACCTGGGGGTCTTGGTGATGGCTGATATTCATCCGCCAGAGCCCCTTACCCACGGTTATAGGTTTCTCCCAGACCAGGGACACGGTTACCATGTGGTGGTCCGAGAAGTGCACCGCCTTGCTGGAATAGCTGTGCACCCTCAGGCCTGGGGAGAGCAGAAACATGTCAATTCTGGATGAGGAGGAGCCAGAGGAACTCACAAAAGTGTGTTGGGGAGGAGAGGCGCCCCCGGCATCGCAGAGGGAGAAATCCTTGATGAGGGACCGCAGCAGGGTGCCGGAGCGATCCGGCCTTGGTTTGCTGCGGTCCTCATCTCTTAAAGCACAGTTGAAATCTCCCCCTACGACAACGGGCATTGTGCAGTGTAACAGCGGTGGTAATTTAGTGAAAAGGGAGACTATCTCGGCCACGCTGGTGGGGCCGTACACGTTGATGACCCTGAGTGGGGAACCCCCGACCTCGAGATCGGTGACGAGGATTCGCCCACTCTCCACAATGCTGTGTGCTGTTATTTTGGCATAGGGATTTTTCATCAACGTGCCGACCCCATCAGCTCTGGCGATGTTAGAGCCAGACCAGAGAGAGTCTCCCATTCTCCATTCCTCCCCCAGAGCGCCATCCCACTCCCGAAACGGAATCCCATATTCCTGGAGCAGGACGACGTCTGAGGTGCGTTTGTCGGGGTGTCTGACACTACGGGTGTTGAGTGTGGTGAGTGTGAAGTTGTGTGCCATGATGTTTATTGTTTGTGTGTGTCTGGTGATCCAGTATGGCTGTTAGCCATATTCTGACAAATTTGGTTGATTGTGTTAAAAATTGTATCCGGGTTATTGTGGCGCCTACTCACCCCCTGACCATGTTCTCCCATGGGTCTCCCCTCCTGACTGCCTGGGAGGTTCCGTCCTGGAGAGGTGGGGGTGGTTGTTCTTGCCCCAGGCCTCCCCCCAGGGCCTGAGAGGGCCAGGGAGGAGGGGGATGTTGTCGCCCCCCTTTGAGAGTCCGGACCGGGGGCTGGCTGGTCCCTGATGAAGTGGGGGTGAAGTGTGGTAATGTTCTGCAAGTTTTCCTTATGGTGTACAGATTTTGGTGGATGAGTAGCAGGTTTGGGAAGGGGATTGGGCCTGGCGAAAGATTTGGGACTTTGTACCGGTTTTTTATTTGATTGTACTGTTTGTCTTTTTGCATTGATCGGTTGGCGTGCTATTGCTGGGTTTGGAGGCTGGCTGGGTGTATGTTGCGCTTCAGCTGTTGTAGGTGATCAAATTCTTTTTCCCTTTCGTTTAGGTTTTTGCCACGGGGTAATAGAGTTTGTGTCCGAGTCTGCCGATGAGGAGTCTGACCCCTCCACCACAATGGGGGTGTCAGAGTCAGGCTCCTCTTTGACTGTGGTGACAGTGGGTTGGGTAACAGGGGGTGCTGTTGAAGTGGGGGTTGCCGGTGTTGTGCTGCAGGGAAGGGTTAGTAGTGTTTGTGTTGTGGGGGTTAGGCTGTCAGGCCGGGGCAAAGGGGGAGTGGGTGCTCTAATGCGTGGTGTGGGGATAGGGTGAGGTAGGGGTGGGGGGGGGGGGGGGGCAGTCATTGATGGTGGAGGGGGCGCGGTGCTCCGGGCCCTGTTCGTGTACGAGAGGGGGCAATCACGGAAAAGATGCCCCCTCACCCCGCAAAGATTACAGGGCCTCGGGTCACAGCACGCCATGGTCTCGTGCTCGCCACCACATGACTTGCACTTGACCACTGTGCAGGCTGCGGCCAAGTAACCTAACTCGCCGCAGTTGCTGCACAGCTTGGGCATGCCGTAATAAAACACCACGCCCCGGTGTCTCCCCAGCGTGATGGTACTGGGGGGGGGCATACCCCCCCCACTGCAGAGGGGTCAGGCTTGAGCTGGACCAGCCATTTCCTGGCCCCGGTCCAGACTCCATCCTCATCCAGGACCCTCCTGGCTTCAGATTTAACTAGCCCGTACCTGCCCAACCACGTACTCACATCGTGGTCCTGTACAGTTTCATTGAAAAACTGCACAGTGACCACTTTGCTTTCCGTGTCGGACAGGGGCTCAACTTGAAAGTTGTTGAGGGGAGACCTGTCCTTCCCCTCTCTATAGAGGTTCCAGAACCTCTCCAGGACATTAGCATTCTTAAGGCTAACTAAATATCGGCATTTCCTGGAACCTTCACCAGGTAGTTCAGGTCGCCTGGCACGAAGCCCATGGCTCGCTGAAGCACTGCCCAGCTAAACTCCAGGCGGGTCATACCTGTCACTCTCCTCTGGCTGTTGGCTGTTGGGGCAGCAGCATTGGTTCCCCCCCTAGTGGACGCTGGCTCGGTGGCACCCTCTGCAGCTGCGCCACCGAGCCCCTTGCTCCACCAGGGGGCCTACCCTGTCGCTGCTGCCCCCCTCTCCGCTGTTCAGGAGGGTTAGCCGGATGGCATTGTGGCGCCGCACACCTGGCTGAGCCGCCGTCGCCATTCCTGCTGGGGGCCGGAGTCCAGCTGTAGGCAGAGAACAAAAGACACCTGAGGTTGATGGCCTGTCCCAGGGGGACCGAACATGCAAGGGGAGCCGATGGTTCAGCTGCCCCTGCCGCTAGTAACCTCCCTTCTGGTGGGGGGCGCCAAACGTTGGTCCGGTGCACAACAGACACGTCCGGATCCAAAGGGCGCCGCCGTCTTTCTGCCTGCTCCGCACATCCTCTGGAGGGGTTCCGCTGGATCTGCTGCAGGGCCTGAAAAAACCAGAGGCAAAGAGAGCAACCGGCGAAGGCCCAGCAAAGCTGGTACAGGCCCGGAGAGCAACCCTTCTGGGCGTTCTCTCCGGGCAGCTCTTGCACTCGCCTCTGGCTTTCGGCAGGAAAGCGTTCTGCAGCAGTGGAGCTCGTCCTCCGGATGGCGGGAGTCTTCTGGCAGGGTGGCCTCCAGGCGAGTCTCTGCCTCCGCTGGCTGGCTCTCGAGGATCCTCGTCGCCGCCTCAGTCCAGGGAAAGGTGGTGGAAACCCAGGCTTCCTGGCTGGCTCTCTGGATCCTGGAGGCTCCTCCGGGTCCGGCTCCCTCTGGTGGCAGGCTCTGGCAATGGCAGCTCCCCTCCGCAGTTCCTGGATCAGCTCCCTCGCTCCTCTCTCTCCAGCCAACTGGTTGGTTCCTCCCAACAGGCCCTGGGGTACCTGGAGGTCAGAGAGGGCCGCGGTCAGGCCACTGGTACTCTCTCCTCGCTCCAGGCACAGCTGTTCCGGGGGTGGTCTGTGAACTGTGAGTCCGCACCAGCCGCGGTCAAGCCACGTACTGGGAACGGAACTCGCAGTCCGTCAGGTTAGGAGGAAAAACCAGGTGGAAAAATAAGAGGTGCGAAGGAGCCAAGAAAAGGAGGGAAAAAGGAGAGAGAGAAGGGAAACAAGCTCTGAGAAGCCTCTCAAGGACAGCCGAAAACCCCTTGTCTACCACTAGCAAGCCAGTGGTAGGCAACAGGTTAATTTGTGCTGAAGAGAAACCCGAGCAAAATTCTCTATAAAACCGGAGGTTTCTCGCTGGCTGTTATTTCTGTGTGAAAATCAAGGTGACAAACGACAAATGGAGAATGGCTCTTGTAATGCTCTGGTAGTACGTGCCTGACTCTCGTGGTATGTGGCCCAGCTTGCATTGCAGGATGAGATGTCTGTGACAAGCCCTCAAGAGCCTCCATAGCATTATATTCATTTTCCCTGCCTCAGAGCTGCTCCTCCGTATTTACTGTCATTCTCTCCACCACACTTAGCATAATCCCAGCTTTTCAGTTTAATATATTCAATAAAGATTAAATAATGGTACATTCTTCAACTGTACGTACATCCTCCCCTTGGTGTTCGCCTGTAGTTTCCAAGAATGCTTGGAACAAGAGGCACTGCTCATTTCTGCATTGAAAGATAAGTGTGGGTCAACCCCCAGGAGAGTAATTAGAATATTCCGGAAAGTCACAGAGGGTTAGAGCTCCATTTAGCTCACCTGACTGCATGAATATAAATCTCTTTTTCTCTGATATGCTTCAGACCCTCTGCCATTTCCTCTATGCACTTCAGCCATACCTCCCAGAATCACACCGTCACCAGACAAATTGGGCTATTTGGCACTATTTCAACAGAAAGGTATGAAATGACACTATTCTCGATCGATGACAATGTGTCAGTGTGCTTCTGGAAACTTTGTACATCATTTATTTTCCACTCAGGCTGTGTATTCCTGTAATACCCTGTCTGACTTTGTCTGACTGGTCCTTGAACCCAGATGTTTGCATCCTGCATCCATGGCATTCTTGAGTGGAGCTAATGTCATCTTTTCTAAAAGTTACACACTAATGTTTTTTTGGGGGAATTTTACAAGGCCAAACAAAGATTCGATAGCACGATAGCACTTGAAAGTAATAGGGCCGGACGGCGTCTCTCCTACCAGGTGTGAGGACGCCTGTCAGAATGAAAGGTACACTCAGGCCCATCCATTAACACAACAATGCGGAGGTGGTAAACAACAGGGCTGTTTGCTAGTCATTCACACACACTTCTATCCCAGGGGCACCTGAGCGGGTGAACGGAATATCTAACCAGAGCCAGGAGACCGAAAGAGCAGCTTCCAGAGCAGAGTAGGCGTCTCCCGTCTCTCAGCTGAATGGAAATACAATTAACTTCTCTGTCTATTAAAAGCTCTGCTGGCTGTGCACAGACTGCAGCAGACACAATGAAGAAAGGTTCTGAACAGTCCATTATCTGAAACTACAATGACTGTAAGGATGCACACTCACATCCATATTCCCTATGCAAAAGGCAGCCACTGTGCTATGTGGAAATTGGAAATGTATTCCTGAATCGCCTGTGGTAGCCAACCCCTTGTCTTGTCTTGTCAGACAACTGCGCTGAGGAGTGCTTCTATCTGTACCTGTATCTGTTCAACTAACAACTATCTGCATCATTGTCTGTTCAAGCACCCAAAGTGTATATATTCCAATAGACCCAAGAAATGACTGCAGCCTATGCAAGAAGTTGTGTAAACAACAGAAAATGGCAGTTTTCTAGCATAATACTCTCCCCTTAGCTGTACTTAATGCAAATCTCGTCACTGATGATTTATATCCTGCGTACTATGTGAATGGTGTCATTTTGACTTGAATTAATATCAAAATGGCATTCATGAGAAATGAAAATATAGTATGAGCCTATTCTGCTGAGGGGCAGGCGAAGCATTCACTGCTAATATGTTTTCAGGCTTTCATCAGTTTCCTCATGAGGTAAGGGGGGAAAGCAACAAAACCCGGCATAACCCGCCATTTTGTGTAAAGCTTGTTGACAGGTGTGAATAGGTATGAGAACAAACATACCAAAAGAGACCTGCGTGCCCACCCAGCAGAGCGAACCCTTTGTACATTTCTCATTACAATGTGCCGCTTATGTCTTTAAAGTCACTTTATGCTCACACGTTTGCCTCTCGTGTGAATTAATCTCTTTAAAGCCCAGACTACCTCAAACAGCCAGCTTCAGACGAGACAAATTAAAGAGAAGTAAAATTAAAATCAGAATGTTCTAGTAAAAGCTAGGCAGTCCACACCAAAGCACCAAGTGAACAAATAAACAAATGTTTCCATAACAACTCTGCCTGTTTGACTGTGTTTCTTCTCATTACCTTTATGTGTATTGTTTATCTAGCTAACATTAAAGTTGTATTGTCCATATTTATTATTTAGTAATATCTTATGTTAAGTCTAAAACAACGTAATCATGAAGTGGAGGCTTCTTAAACTCTTCTTTTCTTTTTTTTTGGCAACATAACATTATCTACAAAAAAAAAAAAAAAAAAAAAAAATATATAGTGTCTGACACTGACATTGCGGCACTACTGGAAGTGCTTTGCGATTGGTTCAGATATGTTCAGTCTATTCCATAGCCCTATGTTCTAAAAGCAGTCTACAACAAACATCAACTTGAGAGGAGACTTGTCATGGCCAGTTTTGGAAATGCTAGCTGACGAGAGCAGACGTTCAAAAACTGGACATTACACACGGCTAAGACTTTCTTCAAGAACGTTCTAAAATCGACCCATCTCAACTTGTTTCAATTCAGCTGTTTGATATAGACTGGGCTTAAAGCAATAGACTGTAAAGGGAGTGGTCATGTGACAAATGAGTTGCATCCTGGGAAAATCCTCCACATTGCAAAACATTTTACAATATACATATATAGTTCTGTAAAGTGCACAAAACTAAAACAATTTTCTTATTTAGTCTTAGTTATGTTCCTCTCTCCGGGGGAATAATTAATTTATCATAAATTAGCCTTGTTTCATTTCACATTAAATGCAAATTTTTTTACTCTGATCTCATTTTAGAGATGTCTTCCAAACATCATTTGCCAATTTCAGGAAGAAAAAAGGAAAAACAATGGGCTGACAAGCCTATTGTGCAACAAGTTCACGTGTTTCAACTGATTTGTACAATTCTCCGAAAGCTGAAAATCCAAACAAACAACACAGTGCCAGTGTCACCTCTTCAATTAACTAATGCAAACTAGGCCACAAGTGGAGTTTAAGAAGCCTCCACTTCATGATTACATTGTTTTAGCCTTAACATAAGTAGTGAAAGGGAATAATTGCCTCTGACAGATGTCATATAGATGTAATTAATTTAAAACAATGACACAGGCGGAGATGTGATTCATGATTACCTGTCATTCTGTTTATAATTCATTACCTTTTCCTCTACCACAGGCATATGGTGTCGTTTACATAAGGCTGACAGGTGAACAGAATACATATTTCCCATTGCAGGGAGTTATAATGGCTCTCCAGTACTGAAGAGGGATCCTTCTCTGTGAGAGTAATATTGATTGCCCAGATTAGAGATTCAATTTTGAAAATATTCTAGAAATACATGAATACAATTTGTGAATTAAATGTGTACAAATAAAAACAAAATTCTAATAAAATGTAAAAATAAAATAAAATAAAAAAATAATTGTCAATATACAGTCATTCTGTCCAATATTGTCTCAAATAAATATTTCAAGCCTGAGCCTGAAGACGGGTTAATCCTTAAGACAAACTTCCTGGTTAAACAAATACAACTACTAGCACAGGCAAATTTTCCAAAGCTTTACATTTCTGTGTTAAAGCCTCAAAATTCTTTTTGAGATTCATGTCATATGGCCTGGATTCAGTAACAGTATATCAGAGTAGAAAAGCAGACAGCTACTATAGATCTACAATGTGCATAAGGTCAACATTTAACTGGCGTTCTCATAACCTTTTTACTAATAAATAATAATAAAGTGAGGCTTCAGATGTACACAATGTATCTGTTCAGTTGAAAATGCCCTTATTTTGATGAGAAATCATCAAGGTTACAGTGTAACACTGATGGCGGGAGAAAAGTCATAATCTTCATTCAGCCCTTAGGTGCTCAGATCTCAGACTGCAGATTCAAAACCCATAATCCCTGTCACGCATTCATACGAGCACCTGGCTTCAAATGCCAAGGCCAAAATAGCCCAGAGGTCTAGCAAATTAGTACACAGCTGTAAACTGCCAAGCATGGGGCTGACATGAGGGGTATTACAGCTAACATTTCACCTTCAAAGTGAATGATAAATGTTACAATAGGACGAGAGAGAGACTAATTTTCCTTTGCATCGTTGTTCCTTTGTTCCTTTGGTTTTTGGTTCACAGTTATGCATATGTTATGAATTTAAAAGAGGTTAAAAGAGGTTTGTAGTATGTAGAATTTCTTTTTTAGCATTTTATGCACACACTGTGACAGTCATAACAGAGTCTTGGTAAGATTTAAATGGGCCCCATGTGCTAGCAGTGTCATTGACTTTGATTGGTTTAACATTTCTGTGGGGGTTTAGGATGTAGCACACTTGCTTTTCTATACCTTGATTTTCTTCCGTTGGGTGATTCTTTAAAAGAAGCTGCTCTTTCCTTGAACTCTTGGTATCAAGCTTTAAGGTGGAATTCAATGTTTTTCTCCAAAAACACATCTCTTGCAGTGGTTCACAAATTATCTGTGCGCATTCTGAAAAGGAAATTCATTTATAAACATTAATACAATTGTTGCTGGATAGAAACACTTATAAAGTGGAAACTAATTCAGTATTTTTTTACAGAGTGATCATGTTTTTTTGTGAAAATGCCAGTTGATATTTTTTCAAACATTAAAATGACAGCGTACACAAGAATTCAGTCCTTTCAGGTTGGTAGAAAATGTATAAATATTCATTAATTCATAAATGAATACTTGAAAGCTCTTTCAAAAAGAATACCATTAATTTTCCAAAATTAACATATTTTAAGAAAACAATTTCTCTTTGGAGGATTCCCAGCCATCAGAGTAATAAAAAATACAACACATCTGTAAGAGGGAAACTAATAAAACACAAGATATATCTTTTTAGAACTTGCCAGAAGAGTGGGTCCTCGTGGGTTTTAACACTACCTCCAAATCAGCGCATTCACCTATTAGTGTGTCAATTGCAGCCTTGCCAATGCTGTAAGCTGGTTTACCGTGATGCAATATTTATCAATGTCCATCAGAGGTTGGCACACACTCTCCATTTTAATTATCGTGCTGCATCATTTTGGTGAGAACCATCCATTCCTCTTGATTAGTACCAGCTGGGTGGGTGGTGGTAATGACGGGCGTCTCATTTGCATGGCAAACTGCAGCTGTGGCCCTCTGGTTACAAAAAGATCAAGGAACTGTGCAAGCCCTTCGAAAGAAACGTTACTATCAACAGGCACAGTGAGGCATGGCTTTTGGATGCATGCTGTAGGCCTACTTATCATGATACAGTATCACTACAGCATTCTGTAATGTGGACAGAGTTTCTTCAGGGAGACTCACATTTGCAGTATACACTGGTAATGGTGTAAACATGTTGAGTATGAATTGCAAATACACACTTAAGTTGCGAGGCATCAATCTTTGTGGTGATTCCGAAAAAAAACGTAAAATGTAAAATGTTGTTTGCCTTCTTTTAGCATTTACATATAACAGAGCAAGAAGCATTCCAGCAATGTAAGATGGGCTCTGTTGCCTCCATTTACTTTTGACAGCTAGATACCACAGGGTTTTGTACACATACCATGCTGCGTTGACAATGCAAAGAAGTAAATCGTTGTACATATCCCTTAACCAGCTCAACCTACTTGTTTCTCCATTATGTGGAAGAAGAGGCTGCTGTCAGTGAGAGAACATCCAGATGTGTATCGATTTGTATGGCTTGTTTGAGGAGCCACTGACAGGAGGCAGACTGTAGGCAACGTTGGAGGGATTTAATTGAATCAAAAGTGGATTTAAGGTTACATCCAATGCTGCCGGTTCAAGGAAGAAGCAACAAAACAGCAACAAAAACAGAATAAGAACATCAATAGAATTAGTTTCTGTTACAGTGAAAAGAGGAGTGGAATGTTATTTCCATTAGTCACATCACAGAAAGATCAAACCTGATATGAAGGCGAGGTCATTTTAAACTCCGCAACCGCACACTGTCAGTTCTACTGTGCTCAGTAATTCATTACTGGAATGGAAGTCAGAAGAAACTGGTTGTAATCGACAGAAATGGGATGAAAACATTCAGCACACACAAACAACCCACACCAAGCACTCTCTTCCCTTCCCAACAAGTCTTCATCCATACCTCTGTGGCGCACAACAGGAACAGTTTCAATGGTACGAACATTCGAGTTCAGACTTTCAGTAAATCACTACCATCTCAAATTTTATATACTTACAAAATTTCCATGCAACTTTTTTCTGCCACATCCGCTCCTGTCTTGTTTATATATATATCTAGTGAGTTAAATATCACTTTTGGTAACTTTATTGTGCTCTGATGTCCCTTGTTATACCAATCAAATGTATTTGCTAAAATACACAAAGCAAACCCTGTAGAAACATTGTAATACTACACCGCCTCACAGCAAGAAGTATGCAGATTGTATGGTAAAACTGCATAAGATGTGAAAAAGAGATTGAAATATTTATTTACATGAATAAAAATGTTTTATTTCTGAGGATCACAATCAATAATTGAATATTTTTGAAGATATTCTCAATGCCAATTCTTTCTCAAGTCTGCGTGTGTCCAAAGACAGAGTATTGTATCCGATGCCAAATGTGGACAGCAGTGAAAATGTAAAATCCTCCTGTGTGTGGAAGGCAGCGGCACACAGACAGAAAGCAGCACACAGGCTGTCCTCAAACCGCATGCTTTAAAAGTGTTCTTGGATCTCCCTTTCACTAAGCCTTTTGTGACTATTCTCAGACATGATGATACGTTCCGTGCCCCTGAAACATGCGTCTCACGTATCAAACTGCCGCATGGGGCTGGAACCCCATCGCAATGTGCACTTCCCTCCTTTATGCATATTCACTTAAGGGTGCATTATTAGGAAGTGACTAAAGTTCACTTAATAGGGTGGCCTGTAGCGTAGTGGTTAAGGTATACATGACTGGGACATGCAAGGTCGTTTGGTCGATCCCCGGTGTAGCCACAATAAGATCTGCACAGCCGTTGGGCCCTTGAGCAAGGCCCTTGCTCCAGGGGAGGACTGCCTCCTGCTTAGTCTAATCAGCTGTACGTTGCTCTGAATAAAAACGTCTTCCAAATGCCATTGATGTAATGTAATGTAATGTTGATTTCTGTGTGAAATGTCTCCACCTCTAAAGAGCAGGCGTAAACCGAGGTGCAAGGGAAACAGAGACACGGGTGTTGGCTTCAAAGATACACTGAAATAATCTTTGCAACAAGAATCACACTATTCAACTCCCAGAGCAAGAAATCATCAAACAGATTATTAATATTAAATATTAATTAATGATTGCAGCCAAGCAATAATTAAGGCTGGGTGTTAGTCACAAATATTTTGAAAATAATTTATATGAAATTAACCAATATCTCATGCGAAGCAGTGGGAAATTACTGAAATAACATGCTCAACCATCATGACAGTAACAAATGTTTGAAAAAAATCAGTGTTGCCACTAGTAAAAAGCAGGGTAAACTATTGATATGCTGTTTTAATCGCTTTTGTTCATTGTGGAAGGACATGCTTTTGCCTGTTAAATGCGATTAGTCCCACTCACCAATTTCACAGAAATCAATGTTTCAGGGTTTCATCTTAATTTTGTAGAACAATATCTTGGCTTTCTTAATCTGTATGTCTTAATGCCAAATTCAAATGTTTTTATGTTTTTAAACACAAGATTTCAAAGTGAAAGTAACAACAGAGTTTCACACCAGCCTGTCACCGTTCACCAGTCACAAACAACCACATCAGATGTGTCCATAGCTACATGTTGATGTATTTCATGTCCTGTATGTCAATGTCAAGAGTAAATGTTCAGAGTAGCCCAGTGTCCATAGTCTCTCCGCATCACATAACTCCCATCTCGTGACAAACCTTAGGTATCTGGAGTAAAGAGAACCTTGGTATTGTTAGAAAGCTTACATTCTTCTCAAGTAGTTTCTAAAACTCAAAATACATTTTGGGGTCAATGCAACTGATTTTCATAGAGCAGGTCAGTTTCATTTTCAACACACTGTAATGGGACATGTAAAAATAATTTGTTTAATTGAGAAGACTGTCAATCTTTATAATCAATTTCCCAGGAAAATGAATACATTCATTGAAGAAATTGAGTTCATAATTGACCTACCAGAACTCTATTGAACTCTAAAATAACAAGCCTGATTTGGTGGGGTTGTTCTCTCATCAAAAAGTTATTCTGCATGCCTGTGATGTCAGCTGTACAGCAGGCTGACACTTCTGGCCTTGGTTAATTAGCCCTAACATTTACACCATCTGTCATTTTAGGTACATTTCTTCATAAGAGCCAAATGCAGCTGAGGCCTGTTCTTGTGCGCCAATATGAAACATTTCACTGAACTGTGTTGTTGCACTGGTTCTATATTGCTTCTTGTAGGACTAGTTTTATTCAAGGTGCTTTAAGATTTAAAGGATGGGGAAAACCATACAGAAAATAGTCCATCTTGTTCACCATTGAGTTTCTGCAGTATGAGTATGCACTCAAGTAGAATGCAAATGAAAAGCTTCTTTGCAAAAATGTAATTTCTTAAATTAGCAGTTAAAGATGATTAGTCCAGACTTCTACAATTTATCATTCTCGATGAATGCATCATTTTATTTGCTTATTTAGCATTCATTAATTATTGTTTCTGACATACACCATGATGAGGCAGCACGGATGGTGCAGTGGGTAGCACTGCTGCCTCACAGCAAGGAGGTCCTGGGTTCAAATTCTGGTCGGCCAGGGCCTCTCTGTGTGGAGTTTGCATGTTCTCCCCGTGTTTGCATGGGTTTCCTCCGGGTACTCTGGTTTCCTCCCAAAGTCCAAAGACATGCAGGTTAGGCTGATTGGAGAGTCTAAATTGCCCATGGGTATGAGTGTGTGAGTGAATGGTGTGTGTGCCCTGCGATGGACTGGCGACCTGTCCAGGGCGTTTTCCTGCCTTTTGCCCAATGTATGCTGGGATAGGCTGTTCAGGATAAGCAGGTTCAGATAATGGATGGATGGATGGATACACCATCATGACTTAATGCAACATTTTGTGTGCTGGTGTTTTGTTAGTCCCGTACATTTATACTGCATATTAAAATAAGCACAAAGTTGATGGATTTAAAATGCACTATTTGAAAAGCAAATAATTATTTTTGGTTTATTTTAATGTTTGAAATAAATTTACTTGTATATAATATTTAAAATATACCTTTTATTTAACTTGGTAACCTATCCCAGTTGTATTCCTGCCTCTTGCTCAATACATGCTGCGATAGGTTCAAATAAATGAACAACGCCGAAAGCTATTAACCAGGTGGGACAAGGTGGGAATTAAACGTGAATGTACATTGTCCCTGCCACATTACATGCAAGTGCCTCCAAAGCTCTCCAACACCAACACTGGACTAATGGTTTTAAGTACAGAGGCATTCAGCCCATTACTACTAGAGGCAGACATTCTAACTTTAATGGAGGACCTATTTCACACTTTCTTTAAAATGAAAATGTTTGTATTCGAACGGTTCACTTATGTGAATGCAGTTTAGATGAAAAGGAGGGAGGGCTAAGAAGGATGGACATAATTTTTATTTATTTGAAGGAAAATGGAAAACACATATTTCTATTACCCTGAATTTGTGCACATTTAAAAAATGAATGTATGGGTTTGTATGACTTGCCTGCTGGAAATTTGCATCAAAAATGAAACTTGGTAAAAACATAGGATTGTCGATGTAACAGAGCTGGCCTCCACAGTCCAAAGACACATTAGACTAACTGGAGATTATTAGCTGTAGATAAATAGATCTACACGGAAAGATGTCTGTCACAGGCCTTTGTGTAAGAATCACCCCAGCACAATGTCATCTACCAGGCTGCTACGGGAGAGGCCTCTACGATAGACATGATATCACGCATCCTGTGCCCCTCAGTTCTTGTTTCCTCAGAATGCAAACCAGCTTGCAACTAGAGCAGACATGAAATTATAAGAAAATAACTTTTGTGGTGTCTGTATCCAGAATACCTTGATCTTGAAGCCTGTCCAATACGCTGATCATGTACGATCAGTGATGTCCAGGCTGTCAATGTATCACAGTCACACTTTACAGTAAGTTCATTAACTTATGTAGTTAACATGATGTTTATACATTTACCAAACAATAGGCTTAACTTATAATTAGTTAACCATTAGCAAATTAACTGACTTTTTCATTCAAATATGAATTGGCAATAACGAATGTCGTTAACTTGAATCAAAGATGTACAAATACGTTAACAGAGCTGTACAGATTAACTTCCCAGTAGTAGTTAGCTAACAACTACATTAGTTCATGAAGGAAAGAAAGCATGACTTATTTCTGTTTTGGATTACAGCTTGTATATTTGATAGTTATGGAATACAGAGCATTTCATATTTGTTTCCCACTGTTCTGGAAATGATTTGAAATGACACCGACTCACTAATGCAAGCCCTTCTCTCAATAATTTTAAAATACTGGAACAGATATTTTATGGATTGTCTTAATATATAAAATAATAACAAAAACACTAAGCATTATTCTTATGCAAGTGATTATTATGCATTAAAACGGATACATAGACAAAAACAGATAAAACACATGAAACAATGTACCAATGAACTTCATCTTGTATCCATGAACTGAGTTTACTGCAAGGTAAGTTTCCATATAAAAAGCTATGTAATATTACCTAGATGTGGCACTGCAGTACTCAAATTTGTAATGTCCCATTAGGCAGAGGGAAATTGCCAATGTGCAGAAGCCAGAAATCACACCATTGCATTAAGATCTTGACATCTTCAAGCAATTACACTTGTCAGAGACTTTTCCTAAAACCTGGCTTAACACTTAATGTTAGTTTGAGACATGGACAAAAAAATAATTAGATGTCAGATAATTGCTTGCACTTTTAAAAACCTGACACTCATAAAATAAAAAGGAGTTAAATAAATGCAGTGCTTTATGATATCTGATGCAGAGTTACGCTATCTAAATAGAATACATTTGATATACCATAATTTGAGCAGTTTTAAAATAAACCACTTCTACAAATTTGAGAAATACATAAATACTGAATAGGAATATGCATTCCAAATGAAGGTACATTGGATAACATGATTGTTCCTATTACTTTGCAAATACATACAGGAGAAACTGCTGGTTAGCAGAAAAAGTTAATGAGCAATTGATTGTTGGAGTGTAGGGTCAGGTGATTTGTTTCACGAGTTATACATTTTATTAAAATCAGTCCTTTAATTGCATTAATTGTTACGTTAAATGTCATGTAGTGTGCTTTGAAACGTCAGTGAAAAGAAACTTCTCTGGCTCATTACTGTGTCTGGGGGTTTCTGAAAACCAGACAACTTATCTTTGTGCAAAATTGAGTCTGAATGTTACAAATATAAATAGTTTGCCCATGAAAGGGTTTTTATTCTGTTCAAGCTCATAAGCACTTGGGATTCATTAAGAAGTCCAATTTCCTGGCCATAGTAGGTCCACATCCAAATAGAACAGTATTAGACTATGTTAAGTGAAATGTCTGTATTTGCTGAAAGCCTCAAAAGACAGGAAATTAAATTGATCAGCACAGATCTGACAACTGCTACAGCCATGCATAATGCCTACTGTACGTCAAACATGTCACCACTGGGCAGATTATTTAATATTAAAAGCCTCTGAAAGAATCCATAGTCTTAGAGCGGTGCACTGTAAAGTATATTGGCAATTTTACATATTAGAGGCAATATACTTAAAATATTTAATTTGCACTTTTCTAAAGCATGTTTTGTTTCCAACATGTCCGTGTTTCCTATTTAAGACTGCATGTCTTGTATCACTCTTTCAACATAGGTTGCCCGTAAACTGTGTTGGTACATAGCATACAAGTCTATATTGCCATGATCTCATTCATATATGGTTATATATGCCTACTGTATGTATGCCTACTGTATGTAATTCTAGATAAAATAAGCAAATGTATAGCCTACAGGTTGTATGTATATGGGCTTATACATAATTATTTGTTCAAAAGTAACTGACCAATTAAACAGTCAGGTGCAGTCACTCAATGGCTCATTCAAATCACTTTGATTTTCACAGTAGGAATAAATTATAATATTATATGTAATGAGCTGAGAATTTAATCTATTCCCAGATCAAAATAAAAAATTTCCCCATTTCTTATATGCTGATCCCATCTTCTTGCAAAAAGTGGTATTTTGCTGTTCATTCATGATAAATTATTGGTTCTCAACCAAAGGTTTTATTTTCATAGCCAGTATGCATAACATGCATCACTATAATACATGTATTTGGCTGGAGCTAGAAATGTCTAATAATGTTAGGCTAAGTTAGATCATGAGCATACAACAGAATGTGGTAGCAAAGGGTGTTAGCATGTAAACTGACAGTCTGTATAGAATACAGTAAATCCTCAAATTGTGTCCGGGATTCTATTTGAAGCCGGGCCTTGGATAATAGCCGGGGGCGTGTTCGATTCGGGCAAATAAAGGCCGGCCCCCAAATACAAGCCGGGGTAATATTGCCTACCAGTAGGGCTATCAGTCCATGAGCACTAGAAGACATTGTTTCGATTTAACTCAATGAAATAAAAGAGCGCTTCTTCATATTTTATATTGTTGGTTGGCTTAATACTGTTGCCAATGAAAAGTTGTTGTCCTACACCATGGATCTCCAACACGTGGCTCTCAAGCTACCAGTCGCTTGCCGCCCCCTTCTAAGTAGCTTGCCAAAGGCTGAAGCATCCATCCATCCATCCATTATCTGAACCCGCTTATCCTGATCAGGGTCGCAGGGGGCTGGAGCCTATCCCAGCATACATTGGGCGAAAGGCAGGAATACACCCTGGACAGGTCGCCAGTCCATCGCAGGGCACACGCACCATTCACTCACACACTCATGCCTACGGGCAATTTAGACTCTCCAATCGGCCTAACCTGCATGTCTTTGGACAGTGGGAGGAAACCGGAGTACCCGGAGGAAACCCACGCAGACACGGGGAGAACATGCAAACTCCGCACAGAAAGGCCCCGGCCGACGGGGATTCAAACCCAGGACCTCCTTGCTGTGAGGCGGCAGTGCTACCCACTGCACCATCCGTGCCACCAAGGCTGAAGCAGTATACATTTAAACACAATTGTTGCCCCGAGGCATCCCAGCCTACGAATTTAATAAAAAGTAAATCAGGCAAAATTAAAAATTAACTCTATTTAGGCTACTTGACTACGCAATAAGGTTTCCATGTATTTACAGCACAGCGCACGTTCAATGAATGAATGAATGAAAGCGGCTGTCTTGACTTGCAATAAACAGATGGGTGGAAATCCCGACACTCTTTCAACTACATAAAACTTAACAGTGAACCATCAAATACCCCCCAGATTTCAGTGCCCATCAGTCCCAACATTTAGCAATTGAATCAAACAGTCCAAAAGTAAATTAAATCCCAAACCAAAGCGAAAGTCTTTTGATAGCCTACTATGATGCTGCTCCAAACAAAACGCATGTCTCACAATAAAACGCACTTTAGGAAAAAAAGATCCTTAACTTGCTTTTATCTACGGCTTTCATTAATGGTTTAACTACTCAAGTTGCGTTTCTGAACGGTTACAGGAAGCGTTGAACAGTGTTGGCCCACTTTAAGTGTAGCCTTTTACTTTATTTCTAAGAATAAAATTCTACAACAGAAGCCTAATAAGAAATAAAGGCCTGCCTCGAATACAAGCCTGCCCCAAAAAAAGGCCTGTGCTTTGTGCAGCCTAAGTAAATAAAAGACCCCGGCCACAATTTGAGGATTTACGGTATGTAACATTAGAGCTGATTTAACCACCAGACATTTAGCTAACTTGGTAAAAGGTGGAATGGCTGTCAAGTCTAGTTAACTTTCTAGCTACGCTGTATGTTACTTATAAAAATCTATGAAACACATTGGTTTTGGCTAGTTGAACAAGACAGCCAGTTAGCTAGCATTATGATAAATTGGTTTAACACTATTTGGATAACAAACTAGCTAATTATGGAAGGGTGCATTTATTAGACTATGTTAAAGGTACAATAGGTCAATAGGTCAGACTCCTTACAGTCAAGAGAGGAATTGCAGCAACAAACACCCCCAAACCACAACATACACTGTTTTGGAAAGTTGACAGTGACAAACGGGACAGAACCTACCGTCTTTTTGTAGTGTTTTATGAAATGTTGACTTTAGTGTGCTGCATAACACTATTTATTTGTTTTGTCTTTTTGAAGTTTTCGCTTTAGCTCATCTATATTTTGAGCAAGCAACTTATTTGGCTATGGAACTAGCTGGCTATATAACTAAGATATGAAGTGTACCACAAACGATGCAACTGCAACAGTTTGAGACAATTAAAGGTTGAGCTAAACACGCATGATTCAACACGTAAACAGATAAAAGGAATGTGAAGCCGCCCAAATTGCACTCCAGACAAGCGATCACGGAAACTCTGTAAACTATTGCTTATTATCCAAGCGAAGAATACATATCTAGTTTTAAAACGATACCAGTTTGTCATCGGTAGCAACATGCAAATGAGCTATTAGTTAGTTTGCCGAATTTACAAATATCCACCTGAGACACAATCCTCGCAATGCTCGCTACTATGTTCGTATTGCTTCAGGTGGATATTTGTAAATTCATCGAGCTAACTAAGGCTAATTTGCTTGTTGCAACTGTTAGCGAACTGGTATCATTTTATAACTAGATATGTAGTCTTCACTTGGCTAATAAGCAATAGGATGCAGAGTTTCAGTGATAGCTGAATCAGAATAAGCCCCCACGCCATCGGCTGTGGCAATTGTAACCATTTTTCAACCAATGAGCTTGAATTATTGTACAGCTGTGCAATGTTTTGGTACAGACCTGTCAACTGTATATTTTGAAACCAGAATTTAGGAACTTTAAACACAGGCAGAGGGTGAGTCAACATGTCAGTGAGCCTTTTTCAACGATAGGAAGGGATTTACAATGTTCTTGTACCAATGTTTAAACACAAATCTTACCTATTGTCCCTTTAAGCTTCGCTGCAGGTGCTGGCCATATCAAGTTATGGTTAGTTATCTAATCTAACTAGAGTTAGCCAGGAAGAGCCTGCTGAAAAGATAACCATAGTCGCCTCATATCATTGTTATGGGGATGCCGGTAAAGGACCCAAGTGCAGACCAGAAATGGAGCGCAAAAACAGGGTTTATTAAGTCCTCAAAAATAGTCAATGCACAACGGCCGACCACAGGAATAAAAAGTAAAACACAAAAATCCAAAGCTCAGAAGTTACAGGGAACGTGGAACAAAAATCTTCTCCAAAAATCAGAACTAGTAAAACACAAAAATCCAAAGCTCAGAAGTTACAGGGAACATGGAACAAAAATATTCTACAAACAGAACGGCGCAAAGGTAAGCAGCGCAAAAATTTGACAGCGTTTCTCACCAACCTTACGGGCAGATACTGGCACGATCGGACAAAGACTGAACAGAAGGGAAGAACTTAAATAACAGAGGGAGGCTAATAATGGGCAGGAGACAACGAGGAACTGGGAGGAATCAATCAAGACAATGATTATGTAAATTAACTGAGGGGAGTGGCAGACAGGCAGGTGAGGGCGGGGTCAGGACAAGGAAAACAAGAGCACATGGTGAGGCAGACAATCACAGGCAATACAAAGACATACGTTTACCATGAAACATAAATATGAAAAATAATGAATTACAAAAAATCAAGGATAATAAACAATGAAATAAACTCACAAAACAGATCATGACAATCACACCCAATACAATAGTTAGCTAACGTTGAGCTAGCTACATTTATTATTCTACAGACGAATACGTTATTAGCTAATGTTGCATTGTTATCTCACTGAGCTGGCTAGCAAAATGAGTGGAATGTTTCATTAGTTTGTGTTTAATTTTCATACCGTGCATGTCAAACGGATACCCCATACTTTAGCTATACTTATGGTAGCTAACTAGCCAATATAGCTAGCTACCTGAGCTAAGATATACGCCCCTGACGAAGGAGTGCAGCTCCGTCCAGCAGTGCTCTAAGTTTTTTCTTTATGCACGTTGACCCATCTGGCCTCTTTTCGGCTGCCCTTGCTTTACTGTATCCGATTATTTAGATACTGTACTCAGTTTTCATAAATTGAGCGCTTGCTTTTTTTTTACTCAGTCAGGCTGTGGTTTAATTAAAATTAAAATTGTATTAAATGTACAGTCATGACATTTTTTACAAAAAGCAGGCAGGCTTCTGAATTACAGACATGAGTCATCTTGTCAGGATCTGTTGGATTTAAATCAAGTAATTTCTGCGCAGAAAAGTCTTAATGTTTTTTACAAATTAAGAAATGGTGCAACACCGAATTCAGTATTTGGCAAGACCGTTGCCATTGTAGTAGACCTGCAAAATGGCATTGAGATTGGTTTTGAAACAGGTGTAGTATATTGAGGTTCAAAATTTGAATAAGTGTCAATCCGCACAAACATTACATTACATCAAAGACATTTGACAGACTCTCTTATCCAGAGTGGCATACTGCTGATTACATTAAGCAGGAGACAATCCTCTCCTGGAGCAATGCAGGGTTAAGGGCCTTAGTCAAGGACCCCACGGCTATGTGGATCTTATTGTAGCTACACCAGGGATTGAACCACCGACCTTGCGGGTCCCAGTCACGTACCTTAACCACTACGCTACAGGCCACCCCTGAAGCGAATGACAAACTTTTATCTTGTGTCAAGAAAAAGGTGAGATACTTAAAGGGGTTAAAATTACACAAATGTAAGAGCATGGCACAATCAACAGTTTTCCCCAGTTTACCCTCAGATCCCAGATGATTATTAATGCCTCCCATTCTCCCTATCTTACAAGTGCAGTGGGAGCAGAGACTAGTTTACTGGGGGTGAACATGAGGATTCCTGTTTGAAAACACAGTAAACCCTGGATTAAAAAATGAAAAAGTTTTTTTTCACTAAATACTTACAACTGAAACCTTCATATAATCCCCTTCCTCGCTGTGAGCCTTATTGATTGCAGAGCTGAATGGTAAGCCAGCAGCATTGTAAAGATTGAATACTCATTATGGCCCATTTATTGAGGTGCAATTCACTGGCATTGGGAGAATACTATAATTGTGTTTCTCAAGTAACTTTTTAAATGCTCAATTAAAACTATTCAGACTGTGGGGAATGGTTTATTTTTTCAATACAAATGACTGATTTTTAGATGTTCATCAACAATTTGTTATTTTGTTTTTGAATTAAAATGGCGTAGGTCACATGACATTCTTGATCATCAATTGCAGTTACAGTATAAGCTGATATGACAATTAACTAACAAATTGGAAAACTAGCACAGTTTGTACCTTACAAATAAAAAGTGGTGTTAGTTTAGCTTTTACCACAACCTAATAGTTCTGAATGCCCGGATGAAATGCAGTTCCAATGAGGCAGGGAAAAGAAACACTTTTTAAAAAAGTGCTTCTACCTCAATAACAGTTGGTTTCATTTTCTTTAATGCTTTTCCTTTAATCTGCTTTCTATACAGCTATAACAGATCAATTGAGCTGCCTACTTTGCTAGATGATTGTAAATGGCAGTGGTAATCTAAACAAAACTTTTTGTGGCACAAATTATTATGATTAAAAAGAAGAAATGTGAACCAGAAACTCACTGGATGCCAGGAAAATCAGTGTTGAGTGCTTAGTTGTCACTGAGTGCATGCAATTATCATAAATGAGCAAACTACCAATATAGGCAAGAACAACTTAATAGTAAAATAAATGTCATTAACAAACACATAAACAAATCTAATCCTCTTTTTCCCCCAAGGAACATGAAAACATGAGGTGAATCGCAATTTATCATTCTGCCTGCTTTCCGGACTGTCTAATTTCTTTTGAATTTACAGCATTCGGCAGTAAATCCAGGCCCTCGATATTCTTTTTTTTGCCAAAGCAGAGACATTTCTTGGGGGAGAAGGGCAGAATCCAGATGCTTCCTCCAGATATAGTGCAGAACTGGAAGATAAATTACCTCCTTGCTACTTCAAATGGCCTTTTTCATTCATTTATTTACCATCTTCACCCCTGTTATCAACAGTAAATCATTGAGATTACAGCCAGGACATGGTGATAGGCTATGAAGAATATGGATGCTCCCTGTCGCAATCTCAACAGTAGGTGCTTCAAGAACGTATCACTGGAGAACTTCACTTGCTTTAAAGAATTTTGGATGATGCTATCATAAACATGACAACTACACAATGCTATCAAAAACATGACAACCGCTTGAATTAGTTCCTTGCTAATACCTTCTTTTTCTTTTCTTAGAAATATAGTTGATTCTGTTGAATCATTGTTAAGATTTTCTTCCAGATATAAAGAAAGATCTGATGAATACCAATGAGTGAGTTTTCTGTGTCTTGAAAATGCTTTACATACTTCACAATTTCAAGGCAGCGCTTGAAAATTTCATGTGCATTTCCCAAAACATTTTTCAAGAGTCACTTGAAGAAAGTCTTCCTTTAGTTAATGCTTCAGATCCCTCAGCAGGGGAAAAGGATTGTGTATGGGGTTCAGATGAAGATCTGAAGCAATGTGCTGGAAAATGAGTACCAGTGTCTCTGCAGTTCAGTAAAGTGGCTACAGTCTCCACAGGTAGGAGCTGTGTTTGGCATTGAATGTGGTGTGGTATCATTGGCTGGTTCTTATGATATAGTTATTTCAACAAGGAAGCCCAGCAAGAAAAGATCAAAGGGGCAAATGCCACCTTCTGGGGAGCAGTCACTTCTGTTTTTACGAAACAGGGCCAGAATGATAGGGTTGTTTTTTCACTGAATATAAATGTTCCTGAAAGTCATAGGGGGGATTCAAAGCAGAGCCGTCAGGTATTGAGAAGGTCTCAAGCCTCAAACCTACTCTAACAGTGATGGCCACAGCAAGCCCATAGAGGAAAATAAAACTGGCAGGAACTGTAAATTGTATGGAAAGCCATTTACAGTGTGGCGTAGAGAGATTTCATTCTCTTTAAATTGATCTCTCTTTCAAAACTATTTAACAAAATGCAGTTGTGTTTGCTATCATCATGCCCAAACATGCTTCCTCATTCTTCAATAAAAATTTAGATGAAGCAGTTTTTTAGTCAAACAAATATCAAAATAGTTTATTACAGATTTTGTAATTATGAAATCATTTTCTCCACTGGATTGTACTAAAGCTAAAATTCTTTTTTTTTACAGGGAGTTAATTAGTCATTTATTTTATTTTTTATTTTTGGTCTAAAGGGAGTGTAGCAGGAAACATCTAAATACATATTTCTCTATACATATATTTCTGTATAGAGAAAAACAAGAACAAAAACGCCTTGAGTTGGTGGCCTGTATCCAAACAACATTTTTCTGTAATGTTCACCTACAAATTAAGTGTAAAGCTTTTTCCACAAACACATTTTAGCAAAGTAATGATGGGGACAGCAAAGCTTGCCAAACTTTGTTATGAAAACGTGAAAAATGATGGTGTGTGTGTGTGTGTGTGTGTGTGTTTGTTTCTTTGTCTGTGGGAAGACTTACCACAATCCATGGCAGGAGCAAGCTTCCACATAATAGAACTGCATATGCCTTGGCAGGTGCTGGATAATAAACAGAAAGACCACATATAATAGCCATGCTTTGAATAATCACACTGTCAAATTCCCAAGATAGAAGAACAGTTGCTTTTCTTGTTTATCACATCTCCCATAAATATATTTTATTAGCTTATCATGAAGTACCATTTATATGGTTACCACACCTCTTATAAGGGGGAGTCACCTGCTGATTGATTTTATGTATTAGCTGATTATTACGGTGAATAAATGAGTTCCGTAATCACTCATGCTTGTCATACAGTATGCTGCTTGACATAAAACACAATGATTATGAAATGCCACCATAAATTATTTAGTTATTTTTTATGAAAGAAATGATGCATGCAGGAGTGGACAAGAAGGGGGTCAGATTCTGTGTGTTCAGGGAGTTGCCTTGGGCACAGCTGAGATGCATTTGCGCACATTAGATGGAATATTTAATACTTCTTCCTTGGAAAAGACAAACAAAAAGCCTCATATGCTTACTCTGAAACACCCTTTCCTTCCTGCCGGCGCACAACACAAAGGCCAGCTGAAATGAAACTCAAAACATGACCGAA
The DNA here is from genome assembly GCF_963514075.1 of Conger conger. Lineage (NCBI taxonomy): Eukaryota > Metazoa > Chordata > Actinopteri > Anguilliformes > Congridae > Conger > Conger conger. The sequence continues at coordinate 58,711,958 of NC_083765.1, forward strand.
AAGCAGAAAATAATCAACAGCAGAAATAATGTTGCCATAAGGATGAGGTAAAAAAATGGCAATACCTGTGACCCTTCAATCTGTGCAACGCTGATTAAAATTCCAAGTATCTGATATAACACAAATATATTTATAATGCCATAAAAGTATATATTTGCATTATTTTCAAACTGTAAATCATTTTATTAAACTACATTACACTTGTCTTATAATCCAGAGTGACTTTCAATGTGCTATAGGAGAAACAAAAAATTCCAGTGTGTGCACATATAGCATTACACTAGCGTGCTAGTCATCATCTTTGCTAAGCAAATTACACATTTTCTCTAAACATTTCTGAATATTTTGAATTAACCACAAGTAATGAATATACTTTACAAATAATTATGATTTTGACCATACAAGATTGGGCATTGTGTAACAAAGGAACTGGCTCCAATGGCATATTGTTACCTATCACATCTGAGAGAAGAGATCCTACCTTCACCCAGGAAACTCCCATTTCATGTGTGTGAATGTCCCAACTGTGCCAGGAGAACATAACTTGCATTTATGATTTGGTGCTTGCTTTGCCTCTTGAGTAGCACCTACATCCACTAGGACCTACATTATGGCAACATTTAAAATGAAGCAATTGACGATTTGAGTTATTTGAGTAATTAAATGTATTAATATGAAGTGACTCCCAATCAGTCATGCCATTGCCCTAGACTGTGGGTGTGAATAAACATGTAACACAAGATCTCTGGATGGAAAATTTAAAGGCCAGTCTATGACCGTAGCTTTGCATCCCATATAACTCCACCGGAGTGCTGACCAATTATGATCTTGGAAAATCAAAAAGACCCAGCTCCTGAAACCTACGTAGACCATTTAAATAAACTCTTATCTCCTAGATTGTTAAACTCCTTTCAGACCGGGTTCAAGATACAAAAGTTGTATTTCTTGAAATAATATCTTTCATACCATAAAGGAGTGTGCAAATGGCACATCTGGTTTCCACCTTAATTTTTTCAGCCACTATGAAATTCCTTACCATATTAGCAATGACTGGCCCAAATACATTTTTGATTGAGAATTCATTACAATATATTGAAATCTAATAGATGCAACAGATAGTTAATAGTTTTCCAAGAGACTGGTTTTGATTGAGCTAGCCAGGCTTTGAGCAGGACAGCTGGAAAGGTAATGAGAGTGAAAATGTGGTACTACAAGCCCTCCAGGACATTTGGTGTGCTGTAATACAGTAATTTGAGTGCTCAGCCATTCCAGATGTATTTTGTAATAGTTTGTCAATTCTTCCCCAGTATCCAGCTGGAGGAGGGAGCCAAATCATCATAATTTTAGGTGCGGTACAACATTAATCTTTAAGGACACAATTTACATCTATAAAGAGGCAGGAAACCTAATTGAAACAGATAAATTTCTGTCTACCTCCTTAAATATTTTCCCATATTTTAATTTTACGAGACTTTGCAATGACATTTGTATATGGATACCAGGATAAGTCATTTGAGATCTAATTGGAATGGATGGGGAAGTGAAAGCTTTTTAGCTTCTTTTGGGGGCAAAATATGATTTTGTCTTTCAAATTTTTCCAAATACAGTTAAAAGGTTGTGGACTGAATTCAGGATAAAATAATAATAATAATAATAATAATAATAATAATAATAATAATAATAATAATAATCAATCACATTTTCATTTACTGTGCCAGTGGTTTTCAAGAACAAATGAACAGGGCAGATGACAACTGGCACATAGGGAAGACCCGTGTGAACCATTTGTGGAAACCATGACATACATTATATAGGAACATTATAGGAATCGACATACATTATACAAATAATTTAGAAAGGTATTGCCCAAATTTATCTAAAGCCTCTGATAAGGACAACACAAGGTGTACCATGCTGTTATGTTTAATGTATTGAACACATTAAACACTTATCAGCTGCAGGGCATCCTTTCCTAAAACCTGATTGGTCCATGTGAATCAATGTATCCATATACAGTAGATTTCCAGTCTTGCAGCTAAAACCCTTATATATAATTTTAAATCTGAGTTCATTAGCCACCAGGCGATAATTTGCACAGTTGATGTAGTCTTTCGCCTTTTTCAATTAATAGAGCGAGGCGAGAATGTCCCTAAACTGTAATAATGCTGGTGGATTAACACCGGGCCTTGTGCTTTACCCATTTTGGAGATTCACATTTTTAATTTAAGTCTGCTTGGTTCCCATTAAAATAACAATATAAAGTCTTGTAACACATGTCATCCATATTAATAAAAAGAAGAACTGAAAACTTTGAAAAGAAGTTCCATAACTTCATGTAACACACACAGTGCTGGGAGATTGGGGGCAGGACCAAGACACAGTCTGCAGAGGTGGGTCTTCAACAATATGCTCTCCAGAGGCTGTGGGAAATACAACAATGATATGCTCTCCAGACTGCTGTGGGATATACAACAACAATATTCTCTCCAGACTGCTGTGGGAAATACAACAACCATATGCACTCCAGACTGCTGTGGGATATTCAACAACCATATGCTCTCCAGACTGCTGTGGGAAATACAAACAGACGTTGTGACTGTGACTGCAGACGGAAAGAACAGCCAGTCACTACAAGGCTGTGGAGGGGAGACATCTGGTTCAGGTGTAGTCTGTGATGATTTACATTAAAAAGGAAAGATCAATTCATTGCTTAGTCTTTTTTGATGTTTAGAATGCTGTCAACTCTGACTTGGCACAGTCAAAGGTATAACTGTCATCATTCATTCATCCATTATCTTAACCCGCTTATCCTGAACAGGGTCGCAGGGGGGCTGAAGCCTATCCCAGCATACATTGGGTGAAAGGCAGGAATACACTCTGGACAGGTCGCCAGTCCATCGCAGGGCACACACACCATTCACTCACACACTCATACCTATGGGCAATTTAGACTCTCCAATCAGCCTAACCTGCATGTCCTTGGACTGTGGGAGGAAACCGGAGTACCCGGAGGAAACCCACGCAGACACGGGGAGAACATGCAAACCTGAGATTCGAACCCAGGACTTCCTGGTTACTACCCACTGCACCATCCGTGCCGCCCTGTCATCATGATAATATACTGCCGGTACAAGGTTGGTACCACACAATGGTAATTAAAACTTTATTCAAAAATATGTCCCTTAATCATGTTTGGGTGGTGGTGGTTATATTTGAAATCAATACAGAGAATGTCAATCAAAAATTCACGACAGTGTTTACATTAATATAAACGATATTATCAAAAAACTGACACTTCTATAACTTGCGTGGGCATTCAGTGTCTGTGGATAAAAATAATGTAAAAAACATAGATTATTTCATGTTTGTGACTGTGCTTTAGCACATTTGTCAATTTCCATTTGTCAGACTGAAATGGAGACATTGCAGGATGAATCTTTGAGTACTATCATGCAGCACACCATCCATGGATTAAATGATCTCCTGTCAGGTTGCACCACCCCTTCGTCCTGTTCAACAATGCAAACCAGAGCCTCTGTTATCAATTATAATGAGCAAATAGCATTGGCAAATAGCATAAAGAGTGATTTATGGACGAACACTCTAGAATAAGATGAATGAAACGGATAGTCATCCAAGTGAAACATAATCATTATCTTAATGGACATATTTTAAAAGCGTCACAGTTGCAACGCTTATGCAATTGTTGCAATTTAAATAACCATTATTTATATGTACACATGTACAAGCAAATCACACAAATACTATCAATCTCAAATCCTCTCTGATGGACAATTTGCATTCATTTAGGTTTATCCCATTCACTGGCCAGAGTGAAATCCTCATGCTACAGTTGCTACAGTTGATCTCAGAAGTAAAGTGACATCTTCCAACTGAACATACAGTATTGTTCTCTTTGGGTACAAATGAGTACGTTTTGCAAGCAAAAAAGGTACAAATTAATTGTATATTACTGCCTAGGGGTACAATTTGTGACCTGCTCTACTAAAATTGAGGGTGAGTGGTGTTCCATTTAATTTGGCGTTCCACCAAACCATGTTTTTTGATAAAAATGGCTTTCCAAGTTAAGTAGGGCTGGGAGACTACCAATACTGGGCTAACAAAACTCTGGCCCAATAACTTGTCATCTAATGTATAAACCCTTTAAAGCTATATTTTTACTCTGAACATACTCTTTTACATCTCGTATTCAAAAGAGTAAAAACTATATTTTTACTCTGAATTTGGCATTAAGAAATGTAGATTATGAAATTGGCCATCGCGACTTGATAATTACTGATCATGATAGAACGTGTCACATTGTATATACCTATAGAGTACCACCAACGACAAGCATTTGTACCTTTTTAGGCGCTTTATTTCTGAGAGTGTAGCCACTTTGGTTCCTCTTCATCTGATAGAGACACTTGTGTACAATAAGGAGATGCCCTTTAGAAAGCTCCCCTCAGTCACACCATAAGTTCTGCTGCCTACTTGATTTCTTGATAGCCTCCTCTTGAATGAGAAAGGCTTCAGGGCTGATCAAATGGAGTACTGTATGGGATGACCTGTGAAGCAGCGATTTAAAGGCCAGCTGCCACACGGAAACATCAGAAACGTCAGCAGCTCCTCTCTGCTGTCTGTCATGTTTCAGTCAGCGGACGAAGATGTACCAGGTGGGGAGCGGGTCAAGGCACTTTGAGCTCGGGCTTTGATTGACAGGACAGAGCTTGCCAGAGACAGAGAGAGCGAGAGAGAAGGGGGAGAAAGAGAGAACAATAATCAAAACAATGTATGTATGTAAAATGGCAATTTTTCTGTTTTTTTTTTTTGCTCTTACTGGTTATTAATTTGTGATTTGTGTTTATGTGCATGTATTGCTGAACAATGTATTTGCTACCAAATATAAATGTTGAATTTAAATGTGAATGTTGGTTGTGTGGAGAAATATTTATACCGTTGATTATTGTAGGTTCATGGTGAAGTGACCCTGAAGTGTACTGTAGGCACGGCTCTCCTTAATAAAAACATTGTGAGACATGAGCAGTTGACACCCCTGTCTTCACGGAAGATTGCAGAGACAAAGTGGTGGAAACGCCGCTGACTCTCAATATGGAATTACCGGGAGCCTGGAGCCATCACACAGTAGCAGTGAGGAAGAAAGGCCATTTATTTATTTATTCATTTATTTATTGCTTGTGATTTGACAGAAAATCTATTTAAAATGATTGAATTACTAAGTATATTATGGATTCCAGGGGACTCCAATCATCATTTGTCGTTCCCTTCCAATTACAGATAATAATTGTTAGTTTCATCAAAAACATAGACAGATGAGTTTGGTAACAGCCATCTACAACAATAAATAGCCAAACTGTGAGAATAAGACACATTTTCATTCATTTATGACTTAAAAACAAATGTTGAGGGAACTCAAGCTCTAGTATCATGGTCACCACGGACCCCAGAAAGTTTATTTCCTGTGCTGATAATATGCAGGCAAATTGAAACCTTTCTTGACCTTGTCTAATATCACACTCCTAAAGCCTTGACTAGGCTGGCATTGTTTCCAGTATAAATTACAATGTAAACAGCACTGTGGCATAAATGATTCAGAAATTACTTCATTCCATGATAAAATATATTTTTCAAGCTGCGGATTATGCAATCAGAATTGCAGATCTAGAGTAGGTTAATTCACATGATTTTGGTTTGAAGTTTTTTTTTTTACTATGACAACCTGGGGGGCATGGTCCTTTTACATATAAAGTGACCTACATAAAGGTTCCCTGCTGAGTCCATTTTGTCCTGTGGAGTTTCAGGCTGACAACGGGACACGTGCAGTATACTGTATGTGCACTCAGTACATGTATCAGGTTTCTTTTCCTCTATGTGTGTCATGTTTCTGGTAAAATAAAAAATAAAAAAGTTAAAGTATTACCATGTTACTTTGTTTCTGACTATGGGAAACCTAGCAGCAAAAGGCTAAATCAAAGGAATCCGGTGAACAGGAAACGGAGCTTGAACCTTTCGTGTTGAAATCCTCCTAAGAATCTACTGGTGTGTCCTTCACAAAGGCTGTAAATCAGAATTTATTTTTGATGTACAGCATAAAAAATATAGAACAATATAAATTGGTAATATATCAGATGTAGTCTCTAAGCTGAACAGGCTGTCGGCCAAGACATAAATAATACAATGCACCACAAGCATTGCACATACTGTAGCATACTGACAGCCTCCTGAGACTCATTTATAGCATCTCATGAAACACCCCTTCAAAAATGGAGTCTGACAAAGTTCATTACCTGCTGTGACAGATGATTTGACTTTCGGGACTGACCATGCCTCGCAGTTACCAGCTGGAAGCGGGGCTCAGATCTTCACCTGGACCCCACTGTGCTAGGACCCTCACCCCCTCTTAATTCAATCACTCTCTTCTCCACTGACACCGTACACCCCGTTTGAACTGGCACATTTGAGCCCAGCCTTATTTGACCCCGTTCAATCCAAGTTGGCCGGCACAGCTCAAATTACAGTGCTTTTATGTTAGGCACGGAGCAAGCAGGGGCATGCCAAATACATCCTGCAAGCTTTGCACTGCATTGCGAGTACCCATTTCTCCATGGAGTTGTCCATTCACACAAATGTTCAATAGGTTTCAATTTTGGAGACTGAGATGGCAATTGCAAAATGGTAATTTTGTGGTCAGATATCTATAAACCTAAGTGTCCAGACCCATTTGAAAATGTAACACAATTAAAATGTTGTATTTTGAATCATGAAATGGTAATATCAAATCTGAAATAGGGTTGTGTTTGATGCACAAGGCCATAAATTGAGGAGGCATAAACAGGCAAAGACAGTGCTAAGAGCTTGATCTTCTATGACCGGATTATGGTTTGCATTGGATACTTTGTTTTGCTCTTGAACAAATTATATTTCATTTGAGCGCATTGACTTCTATTCACACTGCTCTTACAGGAGAACCAGAGACAGTGCAGCAGAGAAGGTCTATATACCCAAGGGGGACATCCATAACTCTTTATTTATTCTCCCCTTATGCTCTTCCAAGATTAAACACTATTTATAAATGATGATTCAGGGACTGTTGCCCTCTCTTGCCCTCTGTTGTCATGACTTGAAGTACAATCTGCTGTTTGGAGAGAGAATGACCATTAAATCCCTGGCCTGGGAGAAATAAGGCCATGAGTTGAAAATAGCAGCTTACATTTCTGCTCATACAAATGATTTACTGTTCTTTTTGAGAAATTCTTAAGCGTACTTCCCAGTTTATCTCTTTATTGCCCTAAACGTATATTTTGCAAAAACAGCTTTAAACCATTCCAATGGAAATATGTTTCAGGAGAAATTTTTTTTTTCGAAAATCCAAACTTGATTACTGTTGCAGTATTTTTCCCCCCTCCCAAAATCATTATTTCTTTATCTCTTTATTTATTTATCAATCATATTGTAAAACCCCACGCTAACCCAACGACGGAATTTAGCGAGGGCTGAAGGTATCAGCGTGCTCGTCCTTCTGGTGTTACTGAAAGAATACTAATAGGGTTAAAAATTAGTGGCCCCTATGCAGACAGTCTAGATCAGCCAATAAACAAACCACGATACAAAGGCAGGAGTACCACTCTGCCTTCCGCTCTTTACTGGTCCGGGCTGACCCAGAATCTCCACAATAGGGCCAATAGATTTACCTTTGTTTATCTGAGTCCATTTTAGAATAATAATTTAGATTAGTTGTCCACAATTAGTGGATGTCTTATTTATAATTTTGACTTGATCGCTATAGGAATCCTGTACTGAGACAAACTCACTGAACAATCCTCTGCTGGTACCACCGCATGTCACATTGCGCGTTATGTGCACGTCTCACAAACTGACTAGCTATCTGTAGTCATTACAGAGGTCGCAGGAATAGCTACTCTCGGGTATATCTGTTTAAAGCCTAGGGACCCAAGCAGACCAACATAGCTACGGCTGTGCTCGACATGAATGAACTACCATGCGGAGGCGAGGGATTTACCAACATAGGTCTACGGGTGCTATACGCCGTGATACAGTAAGTGGAAATAATCATCCTCCCTAGACCAGTTTGAGGGGGTAAACCACGCATTCCCTGTGTAACATTAAGTGTCAGTAAGGAAAACCAAACAGATCAAGTTTTAACAATTTATTTTACCAGGCAGGTTACATACACGTAATTACATACTAGTTCCAAATCAAAAAACATTACAACGGAAACCAAATTACGGAGTCTTAAAAGTCATACCTGGTAATAAAAGCTACATACGGGAGTCTGGCTACAGACACCCTGTACGTAGAAATTACGTGCACTGTGTGCACGGGAGGCTGATTGCATACTCCCAGATTGCTTAGTTTACTGTCCTTAAATCCAAAATCTGGCCTTTGATGCAATTTGGAGCCACGCCTCCCCAGGAAACGCAGGGGGGTTGAGGCACATGGCTTTCACTGGGGCAGAGCTCCACACAGTTTCTCCCTGGTTGGTTTTGATGTCCAGGGTTTGCTGTGGCAGAAATAAAACCATTGCACCAGTCGCACTGAAACAATCAGAATAATACCAAACATGAATATTATCTAAACTGACTTTGTCATGAAACATCCAGTGCTGTACACATAATTTAGTGACTGAGTAGGGAGAGAGCAATAAAGGGGGGTTCGAAGGGAATAATGGGCCCAACAGGCCGTGCCCTCTGAAACTTTCCCGTGCCGTAAAGGATGTTGCCCCGTCGTAACGAGTTTTACGGCTGGAGGCCAGAGTCTTCCCCCACAGGCTCCTGCCCGTATGGGTGCGGAGATAGTGGGGGTTAATGGTGCATGCTCCTTGGTTAAATTACTTTACAGCCACATTTTGCCACAATACCAGAGGAAGCCAGCAAGCTGACCAGCCCTGAGTGATAATGCCAGATATTAATAATTTAATACTCTTACAATATGTTTCATAGGGTATATCCCCTGGAAAGTACTTTACCTTAGTCATTTGCCATCGCTGGATGAGGTTCTAATAGTCTCAATCAATTCAATAAGAACTGACTTACTAATGCCTGTATTCAGCAAGGCATTGCCATTTAGACCTACAAGTCACTACTGCCTCACCTCTCTGCCTGTACATAATAGTATCAGATTGACGCATGCAGCCCCAGCAAGAGATTAATGTGTCACAATATTTAATTCCATTGCCTAATGTTGCAACAGATTCATTCTGTAACTGCGGTTAATTCATTCAATTATTTTTTCTTGCAGAACAGGCAGAAATCAGGAATAAAAGATTTCAGTGCAATGGACAGTTTATATTCATGTAAATCAGAGTCTCAAAAAAGGTAATCCAATTAATGATCGCTACAGACCTGGGTTGCATCCTGGATTGCATAAGTAATCTTTTGGGATTACAAATACTTTTCTGCGCATGATTGATCTTGCCTGATAAAATTGAGGCAACCAAGAGGACCAAAATGCAGAGTTTGCACTTTTTCAGTTTCTATTTGTACTACTATGAACTGATTTCATTGTTTCCAATGCACCAGACAAACTCAGTAAAGCGTTTAAAAGTATTTGAATCCAGAACAATTACCCAGGTCTGGTACATGATGACAATTCAGCAGATTTTTTTTTTTTTCAAGTTGTGAATTAAATGTTGCTTTGCATTTATTTATTGATGTTTTGTATTGGAAACATTGCCCACTGTTAGTCACTAAGACAGCTGTTATGAATACAGATATGAAACTGTTCACAGTATACAGAACAATATAAAATACTGCTCCTAATGTTCACTGTTAACATTGTCAACGTCATTGAATCACAGGTCTATTTTCTAGGGTGTACAGTGCCATCCGTAAGTATGGCAATCAAGTGAAATTTTGCTATATTTTAAGTCTATGTATTTTTGGTCACATGTTGACTGCGAAATGCATATTCTTGTATTACATGGATAAAAGGCCACACTGATAAGTTCCCAGTCTAGGATTCAAACCCCTGTAATTAAGTCAAAGGTTTTAAACACAGATCCACTGCTAAACCTTTCACCAGATCCTTTTGTAGTTTTTTTTTAACAAGGATGTCAGAGAAAGCCATCTAATTTCAATTACTGGAGGGTTATTAACTGCCCACACGCTACTGGTACCACTAATTATATTCTGCAGCTCTGAAGCACAAAGAGGTCCACTGAGAGAGATACTGTACACTTACCTACCGTCATGGCCAAATAAAATTGTGCTTTTCGCTCCAGATATGGCAATGTCAGAGTTTACCCAAAGCCTGGCAGATTCTGACGAGAGGTAAATGAGCTGAAGATGTTGTTTGTGTTGACAAGTGAGCGAGGGGAAGTCTCATAGCTGGAACACATTGTGACAGTCAAGAGACCCCACTGGACACTCCTATTTGGATGCTCCGTTATTTTCGGCTCCGCTGTGCAGGAGAGTGTTGAACATTGGCAATGGGGCTATTTTCTGCTAACCTTTCACACATGCCATAGAAACTGAGCCGTGGGCTCTTCATCTTCTGGTGTTAAGATGACACTGTCTTCATATCATTACATTACATTTGACTGGCATTTTTATATAATGTGACTTATAGTTGATTAGACTAAGCTGGTGACAGTCCTCCCCTGGAGCAATGCAGGGTTAAGGGCCTTGCTCAAGGGCCCAACACCTGTGTGGATATTATTGCGGCTACACCGGGATCGAACCACCACCCTTGCGGGTCCCAGCACCTTAACCACTACGCTACAGGCTACCCAGTGCACATTGTATAGCTACTGCAGTGCACCAGTTTGTGGTAGTAGTGACCCAGAGAAGAATATGCTACTGATTTGATTTGAATCCTAATCCCACTCCAAACTGGACTGGGCAGTGGGCCTTGGAAGCTTTTGTGGGAGTGACGAGAGTGTCAGAAAATTGTATTGTCTGTTTGTATCATATAGAAACACCTTTAATAAGATGGAGGACAAGGACACCAAAATATAACAGGGCAAAAAATACACAATTTCAAACATTTCGAAAAATATTAAAATGTTGGGCGGCACGGATGGTGCAGTGTGCAGCACTGCCGCCTCACAGCAAGGAGGTCCTGGGTTTGAATCCCCGTCGGCCAGGCCTCTCTGTGCGGAGTTTGCATGTTCTCCCTGTGTCTGCGTGGGTTTCCTCCGGGTACTCCGGTTTCCTCCCACGGTCCATGTCCATGGCTGATTGGAGAGTCAAAATTGCCCGTGGGTATGAGTGTGTGAGTGAATTGTGCGTGTGCCCTGCAATGGACTGGCAACCTGTCCAGGGTGTATTCCTGCCTTTCGCCCAATGTATGCTGGGATAGGCTCCAGCCCCCTGCAACCCTGCTCAGGATAAGCAGGTTAAGATAATGGATGGATGGATGGAATTAAATGTTTCATACTTTATTGCCGGGGCCTGGACCGGCAACTCCACAGTTGCCAGTCGAACACAATGGGCTATTCAGCCGAAATCGAAGTAACCATGTTCAAGTGTACAAGGTTTATGTACCTGGGAGGAAACCCTATTTTTGATACCAACTGAATGAGGATTCCCCTCCAGTTACAGGCCACCAGTTATGAGACACTGATAGCACTTAGTGCTTGATGACAACATTATGTGTGTTAAAACCGAAAATACAATCAAGTTCTTTCATTCCTGTTATTTAACTGCTGTTTTTATCCAAAGTGACTTACAGATGATTAATCCCCAGGGACAATCCCCCCTGGTGCAATGTGGGGACCTTTCTTAGCCACTAGGCTACAGGTTGCCCCTTTCATGACAAGTGAAACAGTAGAATTTAAACCGTATGATTTTCTGAACACAAAATCCTTGACCATTAGATAAGCCAAGAAAAATAAACTAGCTAACACTCTGAAGCATGGTATATTGTAAATGTGTTCCTTTAATATGCGACAGAGAGTCCAGGGTATCTTCAACCTTTTGCAGAAATGAAGATGGATCACACACCCTTGGCTTAAGTGAAGTGATCTGAATAAAGACACACAATTAGCTCCCGTTAACATCCTGCTTGTTATGATTAATTACAAACTTGCTATAACCTTTTTAACACACTAAGCTTACTGTGGGCATCTGTCCAATATGCACAACTACCAAAATAATCCGTCATGATTTGAATAGCAAATCCAGTAAGGGAATGTTCGCCCACAATATTCCCTGGATTAGGAAGAAGTTCAGCTAATTCGATATAATTGTTCATCTTTAATTATTCTTTGTTGTGATACATTGGAGGGTTTACAAAAAGCCTTTTAATTAAACCATTTTGTAGAGAATATTTCTTTTTTCATATTATGTAAAACATAACTGATCAGTCACCAGGGGCAATCTTATATTTCTCAATTAATTGGGAAATTATTTAAATATTATGCCATTTTAACTAAGACTAAGGCTTTTTATCCATCCTTATTAATTAAACATTCTTGAAACGTACTCAAGATAAGCATTGGGAAACTAGAAGTAGTGTACCTTTTTAAATTAACATCAGAAAAGCACAAATATTAACTTGGGAAAAATGGATTCATCAACTGTTATCTGATTGTAAATATGTCCAAAAGCAAGATGAAGGAAACATTCTGTGGTGGATTCATTCATTCCAGTAGTAGAGCTATTGATTATAATTTCCTGTCAAGGAGATGGAAACAAGGACTCAAATGTCATGACCTGTGAAATTGGTGAACTATCATTTTCCTTTGAAAAGTGGGCAGCTGAAAACCTGGTTTCCAGGGACTCACAGCTTGTAATCTGAAGGACTGCGCCGGTGAGCTGTCCTAAGAGTTGTTCAGAGACAGAATGTTAGACAGAATGCTAAGCAGTAATGTTGATTTATTCCTTAATATATATTTAAGAGATTTTATTCAATTTTTGCCTGCAAGCAAATGCCCCAATCATTTAAAATAATCAGATGGGTGCCATTTCAGCACTCCATTTCATGTGTGCCCAGTACTAAAATGTTCTTGATTCAATTAAGGGTCACTTATCAGAAATTACAGCTATTCAGGGTCCTATTTGCTCCATCTGACCAAACAAGGCTATTTTTCCCAATGGAAGAGAACATTTCTCCCAAGTTAAAGCCGTTCAACATAAAATAAAGACACGCATTACCCTGTTTTCGGTCACGCAACACAGAAAAGCAAACACGGATGGGTGAGTAATTGTCTATGATAGCATTCTTCAGCTTCCTGAAGGACATCGTATTATTATTGTCAAAAACTATTTCTGTCCATTCCCTCACCACACTCAAGATTCTGCTTGGATTTGTGACCTCCACCACCAATTTATTCACAGCAATGTCTTATCACAATTTAATGGATAATTTAGTTGTATATTATGTAGAAAAGTGATGGTTTTGTAGCTCACTGTCAGTTCAGTGGGCATGACTGCCGCACTGATATTTCTTGGCTGAATATATTTCTCCAGCATCTCAGTCTATTGGATCGTGAAATATCCATTCTGTCTACTCACTCGAGCAGAGTGCTTCCTAGACAATCCCCTTTAACATACAGAAGGGTGACATCCATAAATGGGTATTCTTGGTTTGTTTTATCCCCCTTCGTGACCACATCTGAAGAGAGCTTGCATTTCCCCACAGATATGAACAGTGCTTTTAATCTTGCACATTTCTTATCTCTTACATCCTCTTATCGGTAGAGGAAGAGCAGGTAATTCCAGCCAGGAATATTGTGCCCACTCTGACCTCTCCGGGTGACACCAGTAAGAAACAGATAGGCATTTATCAATGCTAAATACGCAGCTGGAATCATAATGGACCTTGTTCTGTCCTTCTTTGACCCGTTTGTTTGTTTGCTACAACAAAGTTTGCAGTGTAAGCAAACTTTGTTGTAGCCCCACTTAAAAATCTATGTTGAATGTGGGCCTTTTGTGTGTTTTATATTCAAGAGGAGTACAAAGAGAACCACTCTGACAGTAAGCTCTGGGAGTCAGTGTGTTCCTACTATCCTGCTACTTGCAGTACTAAAATATGTGTAATTATAGTATATTTCATGATCATTTCAAGTCAGCAGGCACTCAGCAGTAAAATAAAGAGTGGAGACACAGGAGAACAGGAGTATTGCCAATCTCCTTTACTTGGAAGGTAAAATGGTTAAAGAATCATTTTATAATGAATGGAAAAGCATTTTTATAGCACTTATACACACACACATCACCCACAAAATGTGTGTTTCTGTTGTAAAATCGGTGTTGGAAAGGTGGGCAAGATATTTTGAATTAAAATATTATATTAAAATCTCAAAAAGATAAATTGAGAAAGGTGGATGGTCAGAGCCCGAGGGTTTGGTATTTGCCCTCTCTTCTATCATGTCTATGTTCATATCGGACTCTGAAAAGAAGAGAGAACGGTGTTCTTCAGCAGCGGTCCTGATGCGCCCAAGGTGAGTTCTGCTACCACCAACTGGGGCATTATTTACTTAATTGAATCAATAAGCCATTCAATTTGACTGCTGTTTCCCTGCTGTTAGTGATGTTGGTTCGAAAGAAACAAAATGCACTGAATAAAATGGCTATTTCCCCTCCTGCTGTTGAGCTGTGATAAACAACACAAAGAACTTTGTGTACAAAAAGACAAAGGATTACTAATGATCAAGTTGACGAGTCCAACTGTGATCAGTCAATTCTCCAGAATGGTTGCTTCAAGATAACTGGCAACTTGTCTGTGATACTAAAATAGTTGCCTACTGTCTGATGATAATTATAGATATGTTACATACATATGCATATTTAATTGATTTCCTATCTTGGTAGTTGTGAGTCTGTACCCTTTGGCTTTCAGAAGGAGTGATTGTGGACTTTCATTAAGACTTGGGATTTGAAGGAACACAAAAATAGTTTTTGAAGCTCCCTCTAATGTTTGTCTCTTTAAAAGACACCCAGAAATAGACCTGAGAAAGTACAGAACACACCTATCACTTTTAATTGTGGTCTGGGTGGGTTAAATGCAAACCCATATTGCACTGCCAAAGCCATTTTGCTGCACAACGATTCATTATAGAATACAATAGGCCAGAACCTGGCTACAGCATGCTAACAATTCAATTTTTTTAATTCAATTCAATTTCATTTGTGTAGCGCTTTTTACATAGCAAGAAAAGCCCTTGTCACAAAGCAGCCTTACAAAGAGCCCATGCCTGAGATGCCAAACAAACTTTTAACAAGTCATACTATTAAAATAATCACACTGAAGACAGTTGCTAATCAGAAGTGGGCAGACCAGAAAATTCACCAAAAAATCTGAAAATTGCTAAGCTACATCTCGGGAGTTTTAACTTTGCACTTTGCAGTTTCAGTGCAGGCAGTAATCAAATAGTGTGAAGACACAAATTACAGAGTACCATAGAGTGAATTAAGGTGAACAGTTCCCTCCAGTGTGAACACTGCTATTTCCATTTCCCTGGTAACAAGGAAGTCTTTGCTTGGAAGGCTCAATGGTTATGCAGTCTGTGCCAACAAGTAATTACATTTATAAAGAATATTGAAGGTTTAATAACTTTTAAACAAGATACTAAATAATTTCTGACATGGGTTAACTATGTTTAAAACGTAAGTGTTTATTTTCCATCCACAGACACCTAGTTAACATGACAGACACAAGCAAGGGACTGGTGGAAAAAGTTGGCAAGAACAGCAACAACAATTTTCATTGTCAGATTGGATATCTTGTAGCAAGCTTGCTGTGTTTAAAAAATATATGTATTTGGCTTTAACCAATGATTAAGAGTCAAGAGAAGGACATTTGGATGAGATATAAATTGTAGATTTATAGATGAGTTTGACTTAAAAAAAAAAAAAATATATATATATATATATATATATATATATATATTATCTGTTCCCCCACCAGGTATTGTGACAGAGTTTACTCTTAAAAACTAAACACACTATAAAAACAAGAGTAAATACATTTTGTAATGTTTGTCATTTAGGATCACATCTACAGTATGATGGAGTATTAGGGCCATTTTGCTTTTACCACAGCTAATCCAGAGCAGGGGAAGTGGGCTTAAGTCTTCTGCTGCTGTAGCCTCTCCACTTAGAGGTATGACACGTTATTGCGTGTTCAGGGATGCTCTTCTGCATGCCACTGTCTTAATGCGTGGTTATCTGTATCACTGTCACCTTCCTCTCCGCTTCATCGCATGAAAATACCAAGAGATCAGCAGATACAGAAATACTCAAACCAGCCCTGGCACCAACAATCATGCCACGGTCAAAATCACTGAGATCACATTTTTTCCCCCGTCCTGGTCGATGTGAACTTTGCCTGATTAGATAATCACATGAATAGTAGGTGTAGAGGTGTTCCTAATAAAGTGCTCAGTGAGCGTAGGTATTCAGCAGTGCCAGCACAAAACCCATTTGAATTGCCCTGAGATTACAACGATAGCCCTGCATCTGTCCCCAGCATTGTAGTTCCTGATGCACGAAGGCTATCACCTCATCCAAATCAGTATGTTGTTTTCTTCTGAATAGACCCAATTCATCCAAGTCTGTATGTTTAAAAGCACAAGTATTTCCTTATTGCAAAATGTGATACAAATAATAATTTTATAAGGTCTTTTTTTTTCTATAATTACCCAGAATCGCATTCCTGATCACATAAATTTCATAAATATCTGAAATCCTGTAAAATATTGTGATTAGTATGGTGATCTTTGACCATAATATTGCAGTCCCAAACAAAACTTTTGTGTGGTCAAAGGTTTGCATTAGTATGGTTTTACAGATGGAAATCCTCCAGTTTCTGTGATGACAAGTTGCAATACAATGTAATTGCCTTCCATTTAAATAAAATATTATTCTGTTTTATTGCATCAATAGCAGTGCATATTAAATACATTTCTTTGAATAATAATAAATAAATTTATTTTAAAAATGCAGAAATGTGATTCATCCTGGAAAGCTCTGCACAGTGCACACAGAAAGAGATCTTAAATACGAGTTTCAAGTCATCTGCATAACAATATGGGAAAGAGCTGACTATACTGATTCTATACTGATACTCACTATACTGATTTCATCATGAGAATGCGTTGACGTGAATGACAGAGCAAGCAGCTGATTAAAGTTCCCAGTTTTAAAATGACATACTTGCGATTTAGACAGAAGGCGGAAATTGAATTGTTAAAAGTGCCAATTTATTCCGTAGAGGTGTCACTGCTAGTGACAGTGATTTCTCATTGACGCCATTACAACGTCTCTTTTCTTTCCGACTTTCTTTTTTTATTTCATTTATTTGGCGGGGGCGGGTCGGGGGCGACATGACTCAGGCAGTAAGAGCAGTTGTCTGGCAGTTGGAGGGTTGCCGGTTCGATCCCCTGCCCGGGCTGTGTCGAAGTGTCTCTGAGCAAGACACCTAACCCCCAAATGCTCCTGACTAGCTGGTCGGCACCTTGCATGGCAGCCAATCGCCGTCGGTGTGTGAGTGTGTATGAATGGGTGAATGAGAAGCATCAATTGTACAGCGCTTTGGATAAAGGCGCTATATAAATGCCAACCATTTTTTATTTGGAATGCTGCATATTTATATAAGTGCTGCCCTGTATTCTGGGGAGTGCTGACCTACATGATTGTCCGTGGAAGTGCATGCCGCCCACCGCTGTTTCTTTCCATCCGCAGAGCCATGTAGTCATTGCCATGGAGCACCATGGGAAGCTGGTGTCGGCACAGTGCAGGCACCTGTTTGACCAGAGGGGTCACTCTTGTGCAACTATAACTTATGGGAACACTCCTGAAACCAGGTGTCCAGTCTGACAAAAATCCAGTCTTTATGAAAAAGACACGTGTAAACACAGACACGCACGTGTTGCCTGAAACTATGTGTCATCTGGGATTTTAACTTCCTCACCAAATGGATTCTGTTGAGGATCGTTAGTCGAACTACAAAGGGAAGTGTACATCGCATGCTCTTCCCTTTGTAGTCATTAAATACAATGTCAATACCATTTAAATATATATATTAAAAAAATGAAAAATTAAAAAATACTTTTAATTAAAGAATCACTGTAATCTTACTGTGAGGATAAACAAACTGCTGTATTATTATCATATTGTTTATTATAGTCATTGTCTGTTCTCCTTTGAAACTTGTCGAATCTATAGACACAGTATTAGCTGCACACTTCTCATGGAATGATAAAGGGGGACAGGTATGGGAAAATAATGTACACCATAACTCATGCCTTAGAAAACAGCCAGCAGCCAGACAGAATTGTTTTGTGCAGCCGTAGAGGGTAACCCTTGAAACTTTCCCTCCGGCTTCTGGAACAGGTGCATTTTTCATGAGACGAGGGCTCAGGTAACTTCCTGTCACGTACTCCTCTAATCCCCCACGGTGAGCGGCTCGGCGGTTTTTTACAAGACACCTCTGTGTCAGACAGTTCAGTTCCCGGATGCCCGAGTTTCCCGCCGCTGATAACATCCCTTCTGAAAAGCCAAATCCCCTTTGTGTTGGTAGTTTTTCCCTGGTTTTGTAGAGAGATGTGGCAGAGCAGGCATTTGAGGGTGCTGCACTCCCGTGTCTGTGACAGAGCAGCGTGACTGAATCAGAAAGCAGTCACCACCCTCACGTTTTATTTTTCGGGGCAGGTGAAACGCAAGTAGAAGACAGCGGACCAGTGTTCTTTCAGTCACACCGGTTAACCTTTCGTTTATGTCTACTTTAACTCAGCGACACCATTTAACCTTTTGGCTTGGCCTAGTTTGACAAAAAAAAAAAAGGTGTGGTGGTTAGCACTGTTGTCTCACAAGAAGGGCGTTCTGAGTTTGATTCCTGGCCAGCCAGCGTGCAGTTTGCAGTTGAGCCCATGTTCACGTAGGTTTACTCCAGGTACTCTGGTTTCCTCCCACACCAAAAAGCACGCATGTCAGATTAGGTGTGCCGGTGTCCAGCCCTTGTCCTTGACCAAGGCACTGTCCTCAGAATTGGATTTGGTCCCTGGGCACTGCAGTGTGGCTGCCCACTGCTCCTCAGTAATTAGGATGGGTCAAGTGCAGAGGACAAATTACCCCACGGGGTTCGATAAAGGAGAGAAAAAAACTCACAAGCTTACAAAATTTATTCTTCTGCATTCATTGCTTTTAGAAAGTGTATTTCTGTTTGTTTTATAAAGAATTTATAAAGACCACAGATATGTCGTTTTAAGCCGAAAAAACATTAGCAATGTAATACAAATATGATAATAATAATGATAATGATGCATAATGATAATATATGAACTATGTTCTATAATATTCCACGTTACTTCAAAACAAATGTATTTTGAATTGTATTTGCTTAATTACTGTTGAATAGTCATTACGAAATCACCCAAAGAATGGCACAGTGAATCAGAATCACTTGAATTATGACACATTCAGCTACAGGGAACTGAATAAAGAGCATGCCCAAGTTGTCTGTAAGCTGGTTCTGTAAGAGTTCAGTAACTGAAAATGCAGTCTGACTCATTTTTATCCCATTCACTTGTGCTGTCATTGTCAAAAATTACAAAACTTCAAAACAGGCTTGTACTAAAATGTTTCCCTGCATAATATGAGGTCATTTAACTTACAATGGTCAAAATGAAATATGGTAGGGTGTGATTAAACATGAAGAACTAACTCCTTACCCCTGAACAGGCACCAACTGCATTGTATTCAAGGATTAAATTAATGCCTCAATGCTTAAAATACTTACTGTAATAATTCAGAGAACTAGGCATGATCCTGAATGCAGAATTCTGTGTAGATAATCGGTTTTTGTATGGTCTTTGGTAGATTATGCACATAATTTTTCCTCTGAGGATAATAGAAATAAAAACAGTCCCCTTGCCAGTGTTCCCAATGTCATTACATGAAATAGCACTGCCAGACGACACACGTATAGCAGATATACATACCTTGAGAATTCACCTGCGCTGAATAATAAGCTTCAGTCCGCTAGATCCATGTGTCATGTTTAAAATGTATAATCTAATTTTCTGTCACTGCAGCCTGGCCAGGAACTGAAGCTGTTATGCATCATTCTAGGTATTTATATTGCAATGCAATAGCAAAACAAAGTTGGAAATAATATTCAATAATTATTACTAATGGTGTCTAGATGGGGCATCTAATGTAGTTTGTATTCCATCTATTTGTCTTGTCATAATTATCCTATAAAGCATTCCAATGAGAACACCTTAGATGATGCTCTTGGTGGTTCAGGGAATTGGAATTGGTTCCCTGAACCACCAAGAACATCAATCAAGGTGTTCTCATTGCAATGCTTTATAAGATAATTATAACAACTGTAACATACATTGCGTACTCGTAACATGCATTATAAAATGTGTAACATAGATAAAATGTTGATGCTTAGTGCCACTTTATCAATATTCTATCGCAGAAGAGGTAATTCTAGTATTCCCCCACCCCTATCCTTTACAGTTAGAACATGATGGAGAGGTGGTGGTATCCTCCTGTATTACTTTCTGCTCTGAGGAAGGACAGAATGCCCTTATTGCAGAAGGGTGGCAGTCATCATCAGTTGACATCTTGCGTTTTTGTTTATCTTGATATTTTGTGATCGGCCTTGACTGGGCCTGGTCCAATTCAGAGAACACATACGTATGTAACCGATATCCTTATAGGTGTGTGAGTGTAGCAGGGTTAGCACGGTTAGTTCGGCAGTAAGCACAGTGAAGTGCAGGAAAGTGAAGGCTCATAGCAGGTTAATGCAACAATGCTCCCTGATGACATAACCCTCAAATTCAAAAAGAACGTTGTTGCCCTAGAGGCAATTTTTTTCTTTAACTGACTGGCAACGTGTTCGTTCAACAAATATTTGGCTGAGTGAGAGGCCAGGGTTCAAATCCCACCTCAGACTCAAGGCAGAAATCTCTCTCCTTACACAAGCACCCGAATGACTGACTTAAAGGGAGTTGGTGCCTCTAACATTGCTACTCTGTCCAACAGACTTAGTCAGACTTGGACTGAAATTCTCTCTTATCTCCTTTACTGCTGGCTTCAGGGACCTTTTAGGCCTCAGCAATATATAATTCACCACACAAGCACAGACGCATAGTTCATTTCAGAGCCCATACTTTGTTTTATGGACTTTTTAATATTGTTGATTCATGGTGAAGACAAACCACAGGGAGAAAAATTATTCAGTTACAGTGACATTTTTCATTGATTTTACTTTAACGAGCTGACCGTGGACTTCGCTGGAGAGGCTGCCTCCGTGCCGCAAGATGTGTGCCATTTCCCCTGGGATAGTTCACTTTGAGGGATATTTATGGGCGTACAGTCTAAAATTACATTTGCCCTTCCTTATTTTACAGTTTGGCATGTGTGTATATTGAAAATCAAAAAATCTGTTTTGCCATGTAGAAGTATCTTAATTATTTTTTCTGTTTCTTAATACTGTTCTTCTTGAATGATGGATCGATACTTGATGTACAGTTCCCTACAGAAATCAGATTTATTTCCAATGTCAGCCTTCGGTTATGTGCAGTCAGCTGTCCTCATACACTTGAGCCATTTATCATTGATTTACCTTTTGACATTCCCGAAAACTTTACCTGTAACTGACTGCATGTCATCTGCCTTTCCTTCTTTTCAATTTACTCTGTCTCCAATAGAAAAATGTCCATAAATTCCAATTCCACACAGGAAGACCCTAACCAAAGGAGCATGCAGTATATAGAATGGGCTATGGGCTGGATTTAGAAAATACATTGAAATAAATTATAAAGAAACTGCAACACTTCACCATATATAGGCAGGTATACAAATGAATGCTTCTTTCGGGTATCACAATATATTACATTGCTGTGACATATTTATCATTATATTTCCATAAAAGTCAACATAATGTATTCCATTTCTATATGGGGAATGTTTGTGAAGAAAAGAAATGTTGCCGTTTACATTTTAGGAATTTCACAGATAAACCTTAATTTTAAATGCACAGCCCATTTCTCAATATATGCTTAGGACAATTTTTGCATTAATAAGCATAAATAATGAAGGCTGGGGCCTTGTATTGACTACAAGAGGAAAGGTTACTGCCATTGATTAGAGGTAGAGGACTACACGGCTGGTTGGAATAATTTCCCATTATTTGGTAGACACAACAGAGACAGTGATTAATTACCTGACATTAATGATAGCACTGCCTTGGCTTTCTGATGAGTTTTGTTTTCAATGAAATTATTCAGTGATCGTACCAAGTTTTCTACGGAGGGGATGATACTACAGTTTTTAAAACTAAGGCAGGCACTATAGAACACAAGAAACAATACATATTCTTACATTTGTTTTAGCATCATGAATCATGCATTCAATTAAAAACATACAGTGGCTGTAATTCTGACACCGCTCACACAATATGGATGTAAACCTGAAATTAAGGCTGAAAGTCTGGACAGAGCTGTGTCACTGTCCACTTACTGACTAGACTAGACTAAGTCTTGATTGAAAATGGTCTCACTGGGATGGCTCATGGTTAAGGTGCATGGCTGGCCCTTACAGCCTCAGATTGAACCTGGACTATGCCAGTGCCATGTTATGTTTGGTCAGAGACCTAAACGCAGACCAAGGGATAATCAGAAACGTGGTTTATTCAGTCCAGAAGTCAATGCCAGTAGATCCAATACACAACAATTGCAAATCGAGTAGCCAAAAGTGTAGTAAATTAACAGTCCAATATCAAAATCCAAAAGCCAGAAGTGCAGAGGTACAAAAGAATGTCAAAACCAAAACTCTGAAAACGACAAAACAAAGGGGCAAAGGCAAACTCGAGGTCGGTCAAAGTTGTGTCTCTGGAATCTCATACAAACCAGAAAACCAGATATGAAAAATAATAAATTACAAGAAATAAACAAATAAACTAACAGACACTAAACTAACACTAACAGAAACATAGCATGCCCACTGTGGCTGGCTGACTCATAGAGCGATTGGCGATTGCACTGCCTAGGGTATGGGAAGGGTATGGGAAGGTTCAGTCGGTTAGGAATCGCTATCTAATTGCTATCTCGGAATCGCTCAGTCTCTGGCCCTCACCCCCTACAAACTGGAGTCCTGCAGGGCTCAGTTCTTGGTCCACTCGTCATCTATCCACCATGTATCTTGGTTCTGTTATCTCTTCCCATGGCTTTTCTTATCACTCTTACGCCGATGACACTCAACTCTTTCTTTCCTTCCCCCCCTAATACCCAGGTCACCACACAGATCTCTGCCTGCTTGGCTGATATCTCTGTGTGGATGACTTCCCACCACCTGAAGCTTAACCTTGCCAAGACTGAGCTTCTCTACATCCCTGCTAAGTCCTCTCTGACAATCGACCTCTCACTGACTGTTGAGGACTTTGTAGTATCCTCCTCCCATACGGCAAAGAATCTTGGGGTGACTCTTGATAACTGCCTCACCCTGGCTCCACAAGTATCCTCCACTGCCAGAACCTGCAGGTTCTTCCTCTACAATATACGTTATATCTGTCATCTCCTGACGGAGAAAGCCACCCAGCTCCTAGTCCCGGTGCTCGTCATTTCCTGCCTGGATTACTACAACTCCCTCCTAGCCGGTCTCCCAGCTTGGTTCCCTCACTACGAGCACCTGGCAGTCAAGCTGCACGTTCACGCCTGTTTTCCGTCCTGTCTTTGATATCAATGGACAGATTTGTTTTACAGTGTAGACGTTTGATACTTTGACTACTTATCATCAGGGAGTCTCAAATGCACTGAAATGCACACACACTTACTGAGGCCTTAATTAGGAACACCTGTACACCTACTTACTTAAGTGATTATTTAATGAGCCTATCATGTGGCAGCAGTGCAATGCATAATATCAGATATGGATCAGGTGCTTCAGTTAATGTTCACATCAACCATCAGAATAGGGGAAAATGTGATCTCAGTGATTCCAACTGTGGCATGATTGTTGGCAAAAGCATCTCAGAATGCATAACACATCAAACCTTGCGGTGGATGGGCTACAACAGCAGAAGACAGAATTTAGAGCCAACGGCATGAATCCATGGACCAAAGTTGCCTTGGGTCAACCGGCCAGGCTGGTGTTGTAATGGTGTAGGGGTCTACAGTCCAGGCTGGTGGCAGTGGTGTAATGGTGTAGGGGTCAACCGTCCAGGCTGGTGGCGTAATGGTGTTGCGGTCTACAGTCCAGGCTGGTGGTGGTGGTGTAATGGTGTGGGGAATGTTTTCTTGCTACACTTTGGGCCTGTTAATTCCAATCGATCATCGCTTGAATGCCACAGCCTATTTGAGTATTGTTGCTGACCATGTGCATCCCATCTTGGCCACAATGTACCCAACTTCTAATGGCTACTTCCAGCATGATAATGTACCATGTCACAAAGCAAAAGTCGTCTCAAACTGGTTTCATGACCATGACAATGATTTCGATGTTCTTCAGTGGCCTTCCCAGTCACCGGATCTGAATCCAATAGAACTCCTTTGGGATGTGGTAGAACGGGAGATTCGCAGCATGAATGTGCAGCTGACAAATCTGCAGAAATTGTGTGATGCAATCATGTCAACATGGAACATAATCTCAGAGGAATATTTTCAACATCTTGTGGAATCCATGGCACGAAGACTGGAGGCTGTTTTGAGAACAAAGGGAGGCCCCAACCAGTATTAGTATAGTGTAGAAAGTGCTCGGTGAGTGTATATCTTCAATGGTTCAAAATGTAGTCCTTACATACAAATGTTCATGAATTACAGGACTGTTTTTCATGATTTAAGATATAATACTGGATATGCAGTTGCTTTCTTTTATCCAAGCCAGGTAAGATTTATGGAACCTTAAGTGAATTTAGCAAAAATCTGTATGTATACCATCCCAAATCCCAAAGGCTAAATTAATGGCCTTACTGAAATGAGGCATTGCAGTAACTAGCAATAACTGCCAGATAACTCATTATGAAGCAACCCTTCAATGACTGAAAATTTGATAAAAATGTTCTAATAATGCAATACATTTACATTTTTGCTGTTAATATAATTTATTGCATTCGAAATTTGTCATTATGTTATGAGGTGAACATAAATTCTACGATGGGAAAAATAAATAAATCAAATTTATAATTTCAGATTTTTTGCTTTAACCTGTTTGTCATGCTTCATTAATTATTGCATATTGCAGTCATGATTATACTGTAGCAGACAGTCATTATCCATCTCAGTTAATCATTTAAATACACACATGGATTTACTTCAAAGCATGACGCTGATAAATATCATCTTGCCAATCATGTCAAACAGCGAAATCCTTTTTCACACTTGTTGCATAATTCATTCCACTGCAGTCTTCCAGTGGGAGTATTACCAGAGGAGAGCCATTTCCAACCGTGCCTTTAAGATGTCCTATGTACCTGAGTTGCTGCCTGTACAATGTGTGAACATCAACTTTATGGTTAAAACAAGCTGAGCAACCTCTGGGAAATTATTTGCCTGTGCATTTCTTGCTAGGGATGAAGTGTGAACATTAAAAGTCAAATGTCTTCTTGACAGCACACCCCACAAGACAGGCATAGATTTTTAACTTATATGGGGATTCCTGTTCCATTCTTGGTGTTATTTTATAAGTTAGCTCATTCATAGCTAATGCTGTAATCACTAGCCTTTGCTTTATTGAAAAACATTAACAGTAGAAATGTTCTCATATTTCACAGCTTTATACTATAATCATGTCAAGTAATCCTAAAGGCTTAGAGTTTCAGTCAGTCAGTTAAAAGAAAAACTGCTCCATTAACCCCTTTTGTATTTCCCTCTTTTCTAAACACAAGCTTTGAAATGGCATCCCTAAAATGAAATGGTTACTATCCTTGAACCCATTTGACTACAAGCATAATCCTCTTCTGAAAATTAGTCTGTGGGGGTTTCTCATAGAAAATAAGCACTGGACAAATCCCCTTTCAAGTTTGGTGACAATATCAGCAAAAATTCTGCACTGCTTTTTCTAAGCAAATGTATGTCTAGGGGGTTTCCAAGAAACTCCAAATGATAGTATGGGTATTTTGAGGTGTAACATACTGTATATTGTATTTTAAATTATCCTGAAAAGTGTCCTGAAATGCTCCTGAAAAAGATATTCTCACTTTCCTCTGCCTGTCACCCTCCTCCTACCTCCCTTTGCTCTCCTCTTTGGCAGCAACAGGTCTGGAAAGACCTACAAAAATTACATAATACCATCTTGTATACTAATATATTGATTCATCAACAAGTCAAATGCATCCCACAATTTCACATGCCATTTATTATTCAAGAGTAGGCTTGTGTACTAAATAACAATACAATAGTTAAAGGTGTTTTCACTGTCCTCCTCAGAAAAATATTCACTCCAAGTATATTATTTATTCCAAGGCAAAGTATTTTATTTAGACCTTTATTTAGCATTGCAAAATATATTTTTTGTTGCTGTAACACATCAACATTTCTAGGCATGAAGACTCAAATACTGCTTTTGATGAAAGAACCTTGTAGGTGGGCTGATTATGTTCCACAGATAATAGCATTCCTATATACAGTACAAGTATCTAACAGCAAAATAGTGATAATTCCTCTGGAGAAATTCTGAGTAAACAATGGAAATTCTATTAATGTTTCTCCAAGTTAGCACTTTTTTGGAATCTTACCGCTATAAATATACCAACTTTAAAAAAGATTTCCAAAATACAAGGTGTGTTATGTATGGTTCCAAAGACCCAAACACAGAAAAGGACTATACAAAAATGTTTTTATTCAGTCCAAGTTACAAGCCAGGAGATCAAACAGGTTTGCCAATTCAAGATCCAAAAGAAAAGTAATAAACAAAATCCATCCATCGATCCATCCATTTTAATCTGGAGTCGGGTCGCGGTGGCAGTAGGCTAAGCTGGGTATTCCAGGCATCCCTCTCCCCAGCAACGCATTCCAGCTCCTCCTGGGGGATCCCGAGGTGTTCCCAGACCAGGAGAGATATATAATCTCTCCAGCGGGTTCTGGGTCTACCTCGGGGTCTCTGCCCAGTTGGACGAGCCTGGAAAACCTCCAAAGGGAGGTCCCTGGGAGGCATCCTGATCAGATGCCCACCAGCTCAATTGGCTCCTTTCGACACGAATGAGCAGTGGCTCTACTTCGAGATCCCTCCGGATGTCCAAGCTCCTCACCCTATCTCTAAGGCTGAGCCCAGCCACCCTACGGAGGAAGCTCATTTCGGCCGCCCTTTTCCGGGCGAGGTAGCTCGGTATTTGTGTGGCCGTGTCACAGAGTCTTTGAATCGCTCTTAGTCTGGCCCCTGCCCCGGGACCAATTTGCCTTGGGAGACCCTACTGGGGGCTAATGCCCCCGACAACATAGCTCCCAGGATCACCGGGACACACAAACCCCTCCACCACGTAAAGGTGGCGATTCCTTGGAGAGGAATAAACAGGTACAAAAGGGCTAGGCAAAATCAAAGTTGACGAAAGCAGAAAATAAAGTCCAAAACCAAATAAACAGATGTGCAAGGAAATCAAAGGGGCTAGGCAAACTCGAAAAACAGGCAAAGGTTGTTGTAAGGAATCTCAATTAGACAGGCGTACTGGTAACTCGGCTCTGAACAATGATCAACGTTCTGACAAAGAACAAGGCAGAGACTGAGGTTTAAATACATGAGGGTAGGTGACAAATTAGGAGTGAGGTGGGCTAACAAATAGACAACAGGTGAAGATCATAATAGGGTAATGATACAATAACAAGGGGGAAACGAAAACGCGGACTGGATGCACATAGACACACATGAAAAACATACAGCTCCAGATTCGGGAGTGGACATTTGCATAGAGTTAGGAGATGTAGTGATAGCGAGAGGCAGATGGGAACACTTCGCTGAAACTAAGCAAGTAATCAGTGATAGAAAGGTGGAGTTACAGAGCAGAATTGAAATGGGGGGGCCGCAACAGGCTAAGATGCAGCAGATTTGCGGTTGCAGTTCGATGTAGTTGCACACCGAGGACCGGGGTTCGATTCCCAGTCCTGCCAAAAGCCAAGTTTGGCCGGCTCATGTGGAGCGGCATTCATTGGCTCGCCTCTCCAGAGGGAGGGTCTTGGCAGGGTTAGCTGATCGCCGTACAATAAGCTCCTCGGACACCTTGGAACCACGGACACGATTAGAGAGATGTGACGTCTTGAAGAAGGCGTGTCGCTCTTCCTTGGCCCACCAGGGGGTGGGGTGTGGACGGTGTATCTAATACTAACTGGAATTGAATTAGAGGAGGGTACAATTGGCTGCTAAATTGGGAGAAAAAGGGAAAAATCTGAAATAAATTTTAAAAAATAATTGAAACGGGAGATAACGTGAGTAAATTAGTTACGTGCTTAAATCTAAATTACCCAAAATTAGTGACTATTAGTTCATTAGTTAGACAGTGTGTTAATATAATTAGTACTGTACAATATCTATGTTAGTTGTTATCAGTAAGATTAGGGCTATACAACATGAACTAGCGAGAAAGCAGGAAGTAAGAAAATGCGAATAGTGCAGCACGCAGACAGAGTGACTATGGCTCGAAAACATACAGACAAAGACATAACAGGGGATGACGAATGCAATGAACTGTAATGGATAACAATAAACCAGATATCCAATAATCATAAATAATAAGAATAACAATAAACAGACAAAGATCAGGTGAGGACCCTAAAACTTGTTTTTCCACCCCACATTGGTAAAAGAGTATCATCATAAAATAGATTGTGAGAATAAGGGCCGGCGTGACTCAAGGGGTTAAAGTTCTGTTTGGAAACGTCTAGCTAGTGTATAGCTCTCATACAATTTAACTGATTCATTTTAGTGAGATCCTGACATTTATTTGGAAGAAACAATTTAAAGCTTTTCATCATTGCTGGATCAGTTAAAATGGCATTGATGTATGAGCTACCAGGTGGATAGAATTGTAATTATATTATTATACATACTGGATGTAACAGGTTACTAAGCACCTTAACGAGCGAATAGGCTATGTTAATGTGCATTCCGGTTTCTGGTTTGCTGACGCGCGTATTAACAATTTCCGGGAGCCTATAAATAGCCTGCAACAACTAGGTATAAGGAAATGCCTTCTTGTTCTTCCCTGCTTCTGTGCAGGTTCCTGTCTGGCTTCAAGGTATGTTGCAGTTTGTTCTGTTACTTGCAGCCACGTAATGTTCCATGTAAGCCTGATGAGAATTTTTATTGTAGGTCGCCATAGACGAGGTGGTGGAGCTTGAGACTCTGCACATGCATAGCCTATTAAGGTATTTATTTTAATCTATCCTGTTAACGGTATGAGTAGGAAAGCATTTAGCTTCCGAGGAAATGTTGTAGTTAAAATGCGCTACAATATTGCATTTGCCAGAACGTCACACTGTATATGCACTAACGAATGTTTTTCTGCCATTATAGGACATTGCTAGCTGCTGTTTTGCCGACAAGGAACGTGGATAGCGGGGCGCCAGTTCTATTAATCCGCCGGTAACAGGCTACGTGGAGCGTTTGTGTTCTTAAACTGTGTTGTATCCGCCTTTTCCCTGGGATTCCATATGTATTTCTAGTTAATACTCGTACTATTGACAAACAAACTGTTGATCGAGTTGGGGCTTTGGGGCGGCTTAGTGTTCACGTTGCAGTGCGTGGTTTGGAATCTGGTTTGGCGTGGAGGTCGCTACGGCGCTGTCGGAAGTGGGGCCGTTCTTTCACTGCATGCTTTTGTGTGTGTAGAAGTAGAATATTTTATTCACCGTGTCCGTATCACACCGATTTACAGTGCGTGTGTGTGTCTGCTGGCACCTTCACGAGTGAGTGACCTTTCGGTTCCACTTCCGGTAAGTCCTCCCCCCTCCACGGACTCGTACCCATAAACACCCAGTAGTGCCCCAGCGGCAGGGAAGACCTACTGGCTCATTTTATCATTTTGGGGCTCCTGTGGGTTTTTGTGTGGGTTGTTTTTAGGATTGTAATTAATAAACTCTTATTTAATCCACGTCTCTGCTTGTTCATTTAGTTGAACACACCTATGTGGGGATTGATCACCAATCCTCGATTCTTACTATTTCCTTGGGCGTAATTCCCAAGGTGGCGTAATCAAGTGGTCTTATGCCAGGTCACATGGAGGGAAAAAAAAAATCATGATCCTTCTCCCTGCCTCATCTACCAAATAAATTAATTAATAAATATGCATCCTGCCTTGGTCTGCCAAGATGTAAATCAATGTTCTTTTCTTGAGGAAAAAGATGAGCAAAGAGAAAATGCAAAAAAAAGAGAAATAAGTATGTGTTTGCAGGGGATTTTTTGCCTACTGGGGACTGTATTTTAAGATGATGAATGGAGGAGTTGAGAAACAGACTCTGACTGAAGAATACCATATAACATAAGATACAAATGATTTCTCCTGTGCAGTGGGATGTATTGTTCCATGGCTCTCTAAGAGCCTGCTCAAGCTATTGTTTATTATACTTCAGATATGCATGTGTACAGGTGTATAGAAATGTTTTATCGCCCCTACCTGCCATCCCTGCAGAAATGTCCAGATAACTTGCTTTCACCTGTGGAATAAAATGCATTGTGCATATATAGTAGCACTATATGTGTAATATCATTTTTGTGCACATGTGTTTTGCTGTTAAGTGTAACATTTATTTCTTCATTTATACATTTTGGCACCTAGAGCAGGGATGAGCAGATGTAACTCCTAATTTCCTAACATCCTAATTTGGAAAGGCAGTTGGCTTTAGCCCAGCTTGTATAGAGCAGAGTCAGAGGAAGACCTTCCCTATGCTGTTTTGACTGCAGTCTCTGGGTGCCCAATCGAACAGCAAGCATCCATTTCTTGCCAATGCTATCACTCAACATGCCTCGCCCGATGGAGCTACAGTTTTGATTCAATCTGTGGCCGTGAAGCTTATCCTTGCACCACAGTATTGTGTCAGAGTAAATGGTGTGAAGTCTGGAGTTCGAGCACCCTGAGAAGCTAGCATCAATGCGAGGACCAGTATAGACCGCCAAACCTACCTGTTCAGGCCCTTGCTCATTATGCTGCTGCTCTGCCATGCTGTGCTGCCAGCTAGCGGTTGATGCGTTGCTCGAATGGCCCTGCTGTGGAAATCACGCAAAGCTGCCCTGTTGCCTAGCTCATTCTGCATGCTAAAGCCATAGCGCTGCCTGGCTCTTTCTGCTGCATTGCCCATTTTGGTATGCTGTCGCTCCCATGCTGCCATTGCTCGTATTGCTATTGCTGTTTTTTCTAGCCGCATTTTATTAAATTATCCTGCTTTTTCCTGAAATATGCCTTCAAAAGTGTCCACCTGTGAGCTCTGCTTCTCTAGACCACCATGAGGGAGGTTTGTCATCACTCCCTGTGGCTGGCTTACAACAGGGAGTGATGAGAGGCAGAGCTTTGACACATTTACATTAAACTGCAATAAATATTACTTCATTCATTGTGCATTGTCTGCCTGGAAAAATCTTATTGAAGAAAGCAAAGAGCCCCACAACACTCAATCAGACCTTCTTGATGGACAAAAATTCCCCACAATAACTTGTGATGACTTCCATTCATTCATTCCAGTTCTTATGTTACTGCATGAGGTGTACACTTTCCAACAAAGCAGATATATTTAGTAAGGACTGCAATAACACAAAATTACCTCTATAAGTTTGAAAATGTGCCTGTACAGTTATGCAGCATGCGTACAGAGTAGGAATGAATTTCTTGTTCAGCCATTATTTGTGTTCGCTGCTGTGAATGAAAAAAAGATCAGGCTAACGTGACCTTTGGTGGTGAAATGAAGCTTCAGGAACCTGGCGTGTTCTGAATGGCTCACTGTATTTGTGGATCAATGAAAGGTCACACTGGGTGGATATGGCTTTCACAGGCAATGTGAGGAGAGGTGGCACACAGACACACTGCCTTCTGGCCTCCACGTGAAGCCATGAAAATCCTCTTCTCGCTTGATGCCTTTGACCCTCAACCAAAAAACAAGCTTTGTTGTGGGGAAATAGAGAAATTCCTTCCTTTCATGAAAATCAATCATTCTTGATAGGGTGGTCTGAGTCACTTATCTGCTGGACAACTTGTCATGCTCATAAAAATGTTGCATAAAATCATTGTTACTATTCTTACATTTTCACCAGATAAGGTGCTCTGTTGCACTCCATAAGCAATTTAGATTTTACATGTAAACTGATGTGTAGATTTCATATATCTTTTTTCATATTTAAGCAAATTTATGTTTTTCACCACTGGTTATAGTGTCTATTCAGAGAGAAGATCATTGTGGTTACAGACCACACTGAACTTGACGGAAATATTTTGAAGATGGAGTCTTTTCATGGACACAACAATACAAGAATTATTATTTATGTTTTAACATTAAACATTTCCTAGGAGTATAAGGTCAATTTTAGTTAGGCTCTCATTTCAGGGGATGTTTTAGTACTCAAAGTTTTCATAATATGTCAATGAAGTGGCTATAATTCATATGTATCATTACTCGTTCTTATCAAATCAAAGTAGTTATGGTATGTATGGGCAAAACCTTTATGCATAACAGGGAAAGGCTGCTAACTTTGGATCATTCACTTATTGGTAATAAAAAACAGATCTGATCATGATCCATAAGATGGCTTTACTGTAGAAAATAGTACAGTACAATGTACATATCCTTCCACAAAATGTGAGATTTTTGTAAAAAGTTTGTCAATATTCTTGTGATCTGTTATTTCAGCAGAGGTCATTGAGGACCGAAAGCTAAAACCCGTTGAGGCTTGGAAAGATTGCACTGTATGCTAATGGAGAACTTGAAGTGAAGTGCTGTA
Organism: Conger conger; assembly: GCF_963514075.1. Lineage (NCBI taxonomy): Eukaryota > Metazoa > Chordata > Actinopteri > Anguilliformes > Congridae > Conger > Conger conger. The sequence goes on from NC_083765.1 coordinate 58,744,807, forward strand.
GAGCAAAGCCAGTAGTCTCTTCACTATTCCTGCTACTATCCTTTTGGGTTATGGTACTTAATGAAGACGGTTGTGTTCCATACCTCTGCTCTTAGGGCTAGTTCAAAGATTGCTCAAGGTTTCTTCTCAGAAGCGGCTTCTGGTTGAACCTGAATAGTCCTTTGAACTGCACTCACACACAGGTAGCCCCAAAAGTGAAAGGAATCTCATCTACTGTTGCTACCCACCTGTGTGTGTGTGGATGCGTGTGTGTGCGCCTAAGCGAAATATTTGAACAAACATGAAGTTCTCTGAAGAAGAAAATGTGAAAAATCCACAGGCCTCCCGGGTGGTACATCCAGTTAAAGTGATTGTCCTTGGAACAGATTTGCCCCATGGTCAAAAGTGTAAACCTGTCATGCATTTGCCAGCCTCAGGGCGTCACCCCAGGGGATAATGAGCTGGCCTTATTGGCTGAATCAGCATATAAACCAGCTGCCATACCCAGAAAAGCAATGCATCACAAGCACTGTCTTTCCATAACCACTCTGTGTCTGAACGAGTGCAGTCATCTATCTCTGTGTCATCTGAGATTACTCTGCATGGATGTGTGTGTGCACATACACGCACACATGCACATACACGCACACGCGCAAGCAAACACACACACACACACACACACTTATGTGTCACTTATTACCTCACTCGAAATAAATTGATCTAATTATTTCAATTGGCCGATCGATCGGTCGGTATGGAGAGGTAAGTGCATTAAACTTTCTTTTTTCTGTATATCCTTTGTCTTGATTCAGATGGAAGGGTGTGTGTTAAGACTAATGGTCTGGTACTAAATGCAAAACTTCAATGATATTTCAGTAAACAAAGGCCCTTTTGCTATCGCATTGCATAGTTTTTCATAATCGTACTGGGCACAGGGCCAAGAATAAATTGAGTCAATCCTCTGAGTATGTTACTGTAATGGCATATGTCAGGATTTAAACAATGTGTCCTTTACGTGACCTCAGATTGCATGGGCAGTCGTTAAAGTTTTAAAGGGGCAGTTTGCCCAAAAATGAAATGAATGTATGTTTCCACTTACCCAGAGCACTATCTATCCATCCTCCATAATTTCACTTAGGATGTGACAAATTTTCTTGATTTGACAACGTCTCTTTCTAAATATAATGCCACAGTTACTTGTGAACATCAACAGAGCTCAAAAAGGCACATTTTAATCTGGAACTATTTCTTCTGGCGGAACTCGCCAACTGCGTTCCCCTCAAGCAGAAGTTTTGTCTGAAGCACACTTTATTGAACATCCCAGGTGTGATCTGACATCCACAAACTACCATGCAATCAGTTTTAAATGCTGGCTCTAATTTATTTTCTTTTTTATGCCAGCATGGGGGGGGGGGGGGGGGGGGGGGGGCAGCTGATGGGACCAGCTCTAAACAAACCTCACTGATGAATAATGAAATGGGACCTAAAGGTTTATTTGAAGCACTGCCCTGGAACAGAAGCATTGACAGGGGCTCTGCTCCCAGAATAGGTGACTTAGCACACTCTGTGCTGGCCTGGCACTTTGTGCTCATACCTCTCAGTGAGTGCTTCAGCAGGCTGTTAGCTAGCGGAGTGCTAGTTAGTCTGTGGAGCAAGGTGGATAAATGTGAGAAGGCCGAACTGTTTCACACCACTCGCATTATGTTCTTGTCTTCCAGGAAAGCTACTTATTGTTCAGTAACAAGTAAAATCAATCAACCTATTTAAAAATGAGAAAATACTGTATGTAATATAGTTTCGTTTATGAGAGTATTAATGCTTCACCATCTAAGGCTTTGCCTGGGGAGCTGAGACTAACACATACGGAAATCAAAGGTAGTGAGTTAAGTCCTCTACAGAGAAGGAGAGATTAAGCAGCACTACAGTCACAACCTGCATCATTCCATCTGTAGGGGCTATAATATGTGAGACATTAACTTAATGACTCAGAACTGAAGATGCTTTAAAGGGTAATTACACCCTAGATCAAACTTTTTTTTCTGCTGTAAACATGTTTGTACGCCTACTTTAGCGTAAGAGATTTTAATCCATGCCATTATTTCAGCTTTCATTAAATAATATAATTTTGGCTTAAACTGGTATAGTGTGGTCTCCTGCAATGCAATCTGCAGTGCACTCTGGCCCCACCCAAATTGTGACATCACTTTGTGGTATCCTCTCATGTAGATTTCAATCAGATATGCAGTTGGAAAATTGTTGATGGGCACAAATTTGTCAGTTTAATTTAACTTCTTATTTTCAAAGTTGGGGCGGCACGGATGGTGCAGTGGGTAGCACTGCCGCCTCACAGCAAGGAGGTCCTGGGTTCGAATCCCTGTCGGCCGGGGCCTCTCTGTGTGGAGTTTGCATGTTCTCCCCGTGTCTGCGTGGGTTTCCTCCGGGTACTCCAGTTTCCTCCCACAGTCCAAAGACATGCAGGTTAGGCTGATTGGAGAGTCTAAATTCCCCGTAGGTATGAGTGTATGAGTGTATGAGTGTGTGAGTGAATGGTTGTGTGTGCCCTGCGATGGACTGATGACCTGTCCAGGGTGTATTCCTGCCTTTCGCCCAATGTATGCTGGGATAGGCTCCTGCGACCCTGTTCGGGATAAGTGGGTTCAGATAATGGATGGATGGATGGATGGATGGTTTTCAAAGTTGGCAAGCCAGCTGTTATGGATCAATATGAGACAGAACACAGCCGGTGCCTGATTGGTAAGATAATACTTTATGCAAATGAGATGGAACCTACCCACCCATTTTTTCAAAACTGTGTAGAAGCTGAAACAGCAAGTGTTCTTGTAGTGCAGGTAGTGCACATCTGAATCCCCCACCCACCTTACCTCCACCGTCCTGCCTGGCAGACAGAGGCATTATAGGAACTAAGGCAGCTCAGTGCTGTGTCCGTTAGTCAGTTTGACCTACAATCACAGGGAGAACAGGTTCCTGCTGATGTTCTCATGGCTTGTCCACAGAATGACAGCTCTGTTTCAGAACTCTCACTAAATCACAGAACCTTTACTTTATACAGTGGTGTGAAAAAGTGTTTCCCCCCTTCCTGATTTCTTTTTTTTTTGCACGTTTGTCACATTTAAATGTTTCAGATCATCAAACAAATTTAAATATTAGTCAAAGACAACACAAGTAAACACAAAATGCAGTTTTTAAATGAAGGTTTTTATTATTAAGGGAGAAAAAAAATCCAAACCTACATGGCCCTGTGTGAAAAAGTGATTGCCCCCTAAACCTAATAACTGGTTGGGCCACCCTTAGCAGCAGCAACTGCATTTGCAATAACTTGCAATGAGTCTCTTACAGCTCTGTGGAGGAATTTTGGCCCACTCATCTTTGCAGAATTGTTGTAATTCAGCCACATTGGAGGGTTTTCGAGCATGAACCACCTTTTTAAGGTCATGCCACAGCATCTCAATAGGATTCAGGTCAGGACTTTGACTAGGCCACTCCAAAGTCTTCATTTTGTTTTTCTTCAGCCATTCAGAGGTGGACTTGCTGGTGTGTTTTGGATCATTGTCCTGCTGCAGAACCCAAGTTTGTTTCAGCTTGAGGTCACAAACAGATGGCCGGACATTCTCCTTCAGGATTTTTTGGTAGACAGCAGAATTCATGGTTCCATTTATCACAGCAAGTCTTCCAGGTCCTGAAGCAGCAAAACAGCCCCAGACCATCACACTACCACCACCATATTTTATTGTTGGTATGATGTTCTTTTTCTGAAATGGGGTGTTACTTTTACGCCAGATGTAATGGGACACACACCTTCCATAAACCACTCTGTGGTTCGTCAGACCAAAGAGTATTTTCCCAAAAGTCTTGGGGATCATCAAGATGTTTTCTGGCAAAATTGAGATGAGCCTTAATGTTCTTTTTGCTCAGCAGTGGTTTTCGTCTTGGAACTCTGCCATACAGGCCATTTTTGCCCAGTCTCTTTCTTATGGTGGAGTCATGAACACTGACGTTAACTGAGGCAAGTGAGGCCTGCAGTTCTTTGGATGTTGTTGTGGGGTCTTTTGTGACCTCTTGGATGAGTCGTCGCTGCGCTCTTGGGGTAATTTTGGTCGGCGGGCCACTCCTGGGAAGGTTCACCACTGTTCCATGTTTTCGCCATTTGTGGATAATTGCTCTCACTGTGGTTCGCTGGAGTCCCAAAGCTTTAGAAATGGCTTTATAACCTTTTCCAGACTGATAGATCTCAATTACTTTCTTTCTCATTTGTTCCTGAATTTCTTTAGATCTCGGCATGATGTCTAGCTTTTGAGGATCATTTGGTCTACTTGTCAGGCAGGTCCTATTTAAGTGATTTCTTGATTGAGAACAGGTATGGCAGTAATCAGGCCTGGGTGTGGCTAGAGAAATTGAACTCAGGTTTGATAAACCACAGTTAAGTTATGTTTTAACAGGGGGGGCAATCACTTTTTCACACAGGGCCATGTAGGTTTGGATTTGTAATAAAAACCTTCATTTAAAAACTGCATTTTGTGTTTACTTGTGTTGTCTTTGACTAATATTTAAATTTGTTTGATGATCTGAAACATTTAAGTGTGACAAACATGCAAAAAAATAAGAAATCAGGAAGGGGGCAAACACTTTTTCACACCACTGTATGTATAATATAAATACTAATAATAATAACAATAACAATAATAATAATATCAATAAAAGAATAACAACAACAATAACAACAACAATAATGACAACAATGACGATAATAATAACAACAATAATGATAATAATAACAATAACAATAATAATCATAACAATAATAATAACAATAATAATAGTTTAAAATTAAAATTTAAAATTTCAAGCCACTACAAATAAAAATGCATGAATGAAGACATGCCTATGCAAACAACAACATAAGGCATAATGTTAGTTCACTGAAGCACACAGAATAACACAGTGTTTTAGTATGCCAGGGAAGGCATTGGATATGAATCTTTTGTTGGATATGAATCTTTTGTTAACATCTGTTCAGCCACAGAAATATACAAAACATTAGATGTGCAATGTGGCGGGCAACATGAATTAATAAATTTACAGGGCAATGGCACTGGTCACTAAAGATTGGTGTCCTTGGTCAGGAAAGCAGAAATCAATTCAGGTAGCTGTTGACAATAGCAGGCCATGCCAATGGAAAATGTTTTTACAAATAAAACAAAATAAAACAATAAAAACAAAAATGAATTGCATGTATGTATGTTTAGTATGATTATCCACCTTTAAATTTTAAATGTAGTTAATTATACACTCACCAAGCACTTTATTAGGAACATTTTTACTTTATTACACCTACTTATTCATGCAATTATCTAATCAGCCAATTGTGTGGCAGCAGTGCAATCACGTAGATACGGGTCAGGAGCTTCAGTTAATGTTCACATCAACCATCAGAATGGGGAAAAAATGTGATTTAAGTGACTTTGTGGAATGATTGTTGGTGCCAGACAAGGTGGTTTGAGTATCTCAGAAACTGCTGATCTCCTGGGATTTTCATGCACACTAGTCTCTAGAGTTTGCAAAGAATGGAGCAAAAAACACAACAAATCTAGTGAGCAGCAGTTCTGCAGACAGAAACCTTGTTAATGAGACATCAGAGGAGAAGGGCCAGATTGGTCAAAGCTGACAGGAAGGTGACAGTAATGCAAATAACCATACAGTACAGTGGTATGGAGAAGAGCATCTCTGAACACACAATGCATCATAACTCTAAGTGGATAGGCTACAACAGTAGAAGTCTACAAAATAAGTGTAATAAATACCTAAAGAAAAGAGCTCACTGAGTGTATAAGTAGTTTAGGCCAGTAGGATTTTGTAAACATAAATTTTATCCTGGAGCCAAAATCGATATGGAATTAAAAATTAAAAATGTTTCTGAAAAGTGAATGGAATTGGATTGGTAATGTCAGTTACAGAAAAGCTAAAATCTTTTTCTTTTTTTTCTCCTTTTTTTTTAAAGACTTTGTTCTTTACCTTGATTATAGACCAACAACAGGAAAGCAAAGGCATTGCAAGGCGCTTGCCTTCAGCAAGAGCAACATATTACCATTCCTCCCCATTCTGGTGAGCGCTCCGTGTTTAGCAATGCAGGGAAAACACATTAAAGAAATCATTCTTGGCATTAATATTTAATTAGCCTCTGAAATGGACTCATGGGAAATGCCAGCACAGTGTGGTTCTTAGAATAAGTGCACGAATGTGACTGTGAGTGCGTTTAATGTGCATGCCTGTGTGCACACTTGCCTTTGTGAGATTTACCCATGCTGCAAATAAAGAGGAATAAATATGCAAGGAACGGGTTCTATTATCTGTTTTTATTTTGTCTTACAGGAGAAGGGCTATTTTATATACCAAATGTGTAGTTAAGCCTTTTACATAATCAATCCATGTTGCATGGCTTATCTCAAGGACACATTAGTTTTAGAGTGCAGTATATCCACATAAAAATCTCATACTGATGAAAATGCGATACAGTATCTTGACTTGCTTTTGCCAATACCTAGTTGCTCCAGAGATTTAAACCGACAACTGTTCAATTAATGATTCACAAAATCTGAAGAACCGCATGTCTAAGGACAACCCTTTGTCCTTTAATTCCCGCAAAAGTGATTTTCATGCTCTATGTGGTAACAAACTGTGTAGTCGCCATCTAGTCAAGCTGGCAGTCAACATAAAACCAGTGTAGATTCAGGAAACGTTGTGTTTGCTAATTAACCGATACACTGATATGTGACAAAACATGCCAAGGAACACTGAGGATCCCTTTCAAAAATAATGAACATCACTTTCATACATACTCTGAAAAGTCCAAAGGTAGGTTAAACCAGTTTCCCAATGCCATTACCCTGGTTCTCCTTCTTCATTCGGTTGCCATTATTACCCAACACTCATAAAAACTCATGGCATTAACAGCAAGTTATGTATGTTTTCAATTTTTTATCTACATGCTGTCCATCATCCACTGGTGACTCAGGGACCCTCTACAGGCCGATACATATTTAGCACATAAATGCTATGTTTGGATAGTACTATCCAATCACCCTCGATAATATTCGATCTTCATTCCACTGGTATAACAGAGAACAGTCTGGAGAATTGGAAAGATTCCCAGCCTAGGTACAAGGCAGGGGCCAGGACACGCCAACGCTCACCACTTTTGTCAGTACCTAATGAGATCCTACAAAAGAAGCCAGGCTCCACGGTGATACCACCAGACAGCTGTGCAGAGATCAGATTAATCTGCAGACATGCTCTCACAGCATATGCCATTACATAAGCAGATAAACACCTGCAATGACGTACACAGCTGAGGTCTACATCTCATGAGTCAACATATGGTGTCATCAATCTTTCCAAAAATGTATGCGAGAAAAAAAGCCCTTGATATGTCCTGATACATTTTAGCTCGTATTTTCTTTCTAAAGAACACAAGGAAATTCTAGTGCAGAGCAAACTTCTGTTATCTGCAGAAGGGGTTGGGAGCATGAGCCTTCTTGCAGTTTATCTTCCTGGATCACTAGTGAGTGCCGACTTAACAACTGCATACTCATTATCATTTAACAAATAAAGCTGAGGTACTCCCAATGGGCTCATTTGGTAAAGATGCCAAAAGTGCAGGCTGGGGCTTGCAGATAAAGGATTGCAAGTTTGTACCGTGGTTAGGTCACTAGCCAAACATGACAGGGAGCAGGCAGTTGGCTTCAAAACTCCAGAAGAATAGGGAGGAACCACCAGCTCTCTTGTAGTACTGTCTGTTGCAGATGGTCTGCATACAATACATGAGAGCATACACTATTTATAGCATTCTTGCCATTTTTACATTTCCTTTTTGGAATATTCTTATGTCTTTTGGTATTTGAAATTTAGTCTGGGCTTTCTTAAGATTAGTTTGTAAGAAACAAGCTATGGTTTCATATTCTCCTTCATTCATTTATCTGTCACCTGCCCATGTGTGTAATATTCATTGTCTGTTTGCATTCAGATATTGCATGCTTCTTGTACCTTAATAAATATCTTAATTTTAATCAGGTTGTGAATTGTAATGATACACCATATCTACCCAATAAAATTAAGATGACAAATTACAAGTACAATTATTGAATAAATATAACATAATATTATTCATGGAATTGATATTCCATGTAATAGTATTGATTAATCTGTTAACATACCTTAATTTTATTCAGTATCATGTATTGTATTGGTGTGTCATTTTGTACAGCGTTGGTCTGCCTACCAACGGATTTGTCAATTGAATCATTTAAATATTTGATAATAATTGCCAAATTAAATCAAATGAATGTGTTTCATAAGTCAGGAGTTTTAATTAAATCTCAATCAGACTCTCAATTCAATTAGAAGGTAGAAATAAATCTGGCAACTACTGCCAGTGACTACTCCTAGCAATAAGAAATTCCCAATGTAATGTGACGATGCTTAAATAAAGCACATTTTCACCATTGAAGCACCATAACAAAAATAGCGGAACATCCTTATGAATCATCTGTAAGCAAACAGAGTACATTATGCACAATGACATAAAAAGTCAAGCAGAGCGCTCTTCTCAAAAGTGACAAAGCATGTTTCAAGTTGAAGTGTAGTGTCAGCCCTTCTTTCCACACAATTGCCAATTACTACTTTATAAAGATGCTATTCTGTGGTAATGAAAGCCTTATACAAGGTTTCAGAAGTCTTTAATAATTTATAATGGTGCATTTTCACTATTGCACTGGCACAGGCCAGGTGAGGAAGTTTGGGGATTGAGCTAAAGAAGCCAGAAAACATACCAGCATACAGGCTTCAGAAAACTGCATTATAGTCACTTGGCAGATTCTGTTTTCCAGACCTAGGAACAGACACAGGTCAGATAAGGTACAATTCACATAAAGCATCAGTTATCCATCTTGGGCAGTTCATTTTGGTCTCCACACTCTGATCTTGCCTCTGTCAATCTGATAAGTCAATCTTACTGAGTCTCATCTGTCCATAAAACCTTTTTCCAGCATTCTGAAGGAACATTTAGGTACTTTGTATGAGCCATAATATTCATAATGTTTATTTTGTTTGTATGTTTATATTTATTGCTTATGAGCCTGTATATTGTAACGGTTCGGTTTAAACGGAGGCAGAGACGTGAGCTTGTGGTTATCTTTTAGAACTTTATTGTCGAGAAGCCACACAAAAATGCGCACACTGAAGATCACCCAGAACAACAACAACTCGACTTACGCCGACCTGGAAACACATCCCCTCGCACGCGCTCTCTCACCCCCAGCCCACACGACCTACGTCACTCCCCTTGGCTGGCAGCGCTTATGCTGCAATAACAAGTCCCAAACAGGGACGCTACAATATCTTCCTTTGCTTATTGTCTAATAATTATTTGATTGGGGTCCTAATCGTTTGTGTGGGTGTGGTTTTACCTACATTGGTAATACATAGGTAATACATACTTCTTAGCAAGTTGTAACCTTATTATTATTATTTTTTTGGTGGCTAACTAGTGGTTTGCATTTGGCAGAATAGCCTCTGTAGTCTTCTGGAAACAGTAGTCACTGACCCAACCTTGACTGCTGCCCGAAGAGCATTTCTGATCTGTTGGACAGATGTTTTTTTTTTAATGATATATATGATAGACTTTTTCCACAACTGGGTCCTCATAAATGTCCTTCATCCATCACTGAAAGCATACACAGCAGCTACACTACAGCAGCAGAAAACTGACCTTCTGATGCCCTTCTGAAAAGATGATTCAATTCATCTAAGATCATGGTTGCTCCACTATAATGACTTGATTTTGTGCCAAGCAGCCTGCTATATTCCCATGATATTCCAGAAGAAAACCAAAATCATAAATCTTCATAGAAAGCCAATACAACCTGTTCAAACTGAGAACTAACCGTTTTGGGATGCCTTTGCATTTGCACTGCACTGAAGACCTGTGAATGAAGAATAACAAAATATACACTTCACTGCTCAAGAGAATTTGGTTATAACATGCTAAAAAATAAATAAAAATATTGTAGTATTTACTTAAATTATCCTGAGATTAGGATTGTCATGCGAGAATGAAAGTAGCTAATCCATTTAAAAATATATAAATTACAGACCTACAAATGAAATGCTAAAACTTTACATTTAGAGGTTTTGATATTAACTTTCTTCTTTATGAAGTGCCATCTGTTCAACTGATTATGATAGTAAACAACTGGATATTTAGCTAGCTAATGCACGGAGATTGTGACAGAATGACATTTTAATGTCTTTTTTTATGTCAATTTTGGTATTTGTACTGTGTGTGAGATGCAAAGAGTCCTACTTCCCTATCCAGTTGGTCAGGTGAAAACTAAATTGCATTCTAGTATGCAAGACCACAAAATTATGTGAGATCTCAATCTTGCAAGGACCATATGAATTTCAGTGGCGAGTAATGTTGACTTTTGAAAGTGATTGTTTACCAGTGCATTCAACAACTAGTGGCTCACTTAAAATAATAGTTGCATTATTGTGTAGCATTGCACTAAAGTAAGGTCTGACAGAATCTACAATGAGAATCAGCCCAACAATATATTCACAACAAGATATTCCCTTGGTTGAGTACCTTATCTTGTCATGTCATGTTTTTCAGTCTCTGTATTATTCCCTTGCGTCCCCTGCGTTTTCGCCTTTTGTATCCCAATTAGCTTTCTGTTGTTCTATTCATCATTCATTTCACCTGTTCATTGTTTCCTGATTCTGAGTTACCCACCTGTTAGTCATTGTATCTTGTTATCTGTCTACTTAAACCTGTTTCTGTCTTCTGTTCATTGCCAGATTGTAATTTGCTCCTGCCATTCTCTCCAGTGTTTTCTCTGTCTGAGCGACCTGTGTTACTACCTGTTTCATGTACCTCGACCACTGCTTTTTGGATTATCCTTTGTTTTTGATCCACTGAGCTTGCACTTTGTTTGATTTCAGATTTTGTTTTGGTTTATCTGACTGCTTGGACTGCTTTCTTGTTAACAAACTTTTGCCTGGGACCACAACCACATTTTGGATTACCTATGCTCTGTCTGTTTGCCACATTATCAAACCCCTGCCTGAACTATTGACTATGAACTGTGTAATCTTCTACATTCCTATTTGCCTGTGTGGTAGGAACACTGGTTTCCAGATCAATGTAGTAGTCTTGACACACCCCCACAGCCTTCCTGGTCCCGCCCTCTAAGTAGCTCATTAAGGCATTTAAGGCAGCTGTGGCTTCTGTTTTTCTCTTGCTGTTTGGCTGGTTGCTAATATCGGCTCCTCTCTGTGACTGGGTGTCCTGTTTACCTGGTCGCATTGGTGTCTGCTAACTGATTGGTGACTTAAGTCCCGGCCTGCTCATCGGTGCTGGGGATTGTTACCCTGAGGCTTAGCCAACGTGCATTTTACCCAAGGTCTCCATCAGCTGCTGTTTTGCCTGGATAGATTTTATATTTAAGGTCTATGTGTTTTATCTAGCCAGTTGTCTGGTATCTTTTCTTTATTGTGAGCTGACTGGTGCACTTGAGACCCTTTTTTTATATTATTAACATTTCTTTCATTTCTTTGAAGTGGAACTGAGTGCTGGCTTGGTTGCGATGCTAGACACCCTGGTGCGGTTCCCCTCACCGGTTGGTAGTGTTAAAAGAGCACTGGGACACTTGTTTTTCACCTGTTTGCCGTGGTAGCCATTTTGCAGTGAATACATGTGTTGTAGGTAAGTGGTTGCACCCCTGGACACACACTCAGTTAGTCTCCCTCTCCATTGCTGGCCTCAGTCCACTCTCCCCTTAGGGCCTTAGGAAGCTAAGGAAACTATTTTGCAGTTATACTGGAAGTCCATCCATCCATCCATTATCTGAACCCGCTTATCCTGATCAGGGTCGCAGGGGGCTGGAGCCTATTCCAGCATACAGTGGGCGAAAGGCAGGAATACACCCTGGACAGGTCGCCAGTCTATCGCAGGGCACACACACCATTCTCTCACACACTCACACACTCATACACTCATACCTACGGGCAATTTAGACTCTCCAATCAGCCTAACATGCATGTCTTTGGACTGTGGGAGGAAACCGGAGTACCCGGAGGAAACCCACGCAGACGCGGGGAGAACATGCAAACTCCGCACAGAGAGGCCCCGGCCGACGGGGATTCGAACCCAGGACCTCCTTGCTGTGAGGCGGCAGTGCTACCCTCTGCACCATCCGTGCCGCCTTTATACTGGCAGTAGTTAAGGAAAATATTGTATTTTATAAATTGATTAAATTTGTAATAAACCTTTGTTACTTCCTTTCACCTAGGTTTGGTTTATTTCCCATTCTTTCCACAGACCCTTCTAGTCATTAAGAATTCAATAAATTTGCATTTCTTTTGGAATCACGTCTCTGTCTTTCTTCAGTTATCGAACTTGTGTAGCCTGTGTATCATCAAGGTATTACTCCAAGCCCCCCCCCCCCCCCCCCCCCCCCCCCATATACTTCCTGGGGTGAAATTCCCTAGGTGGCGTAGTCGGATGAATGGTATTTTCTTTGCTTCTATCACCACCCCGCCACACCTGCATATGATCCTTGCCTGTTTGACCTGCCACTTCGACAACTAAGACTTTTATTGGAAGTCTTTTGAGTTCACAATTGGTTCCTGGGTTCTGCATTCTGACATATCTACCCCTTCCATTACATTTATTCTATGGTTGTTTTAGCTGACAAAGAAAGTGTAGGTGGAATAGGTGCATTGCTGCACACTGCTATACCAGCAATTAAACCTAGAGGAGAAAATGAGCTTAAATCACAATGGGCTACTTGCATTTCACCTCACAGGGGCCAGTCTGACAGCACTACAAATAGCATTCTGGCTAATTACATCTCCTGACTGTTATATCCATTGAATCAGCTGCACAGCACACTAAAACAGATTAGATTTTAAACACACACTGTGAATTAAAATGTGTGGTGTTCAATGGCTCCAAAGGGGACTGCCAGCAGGCTCTGACTTGACGTTCTCTGAGCACTGAAGGGCAGCAGCACTAGCAGCCTGAGAAACACAAGCCTTTCTGCTCTGTCAGACCTTACATCCAGTCCTACAGGGGGCCATGGACGAGTTAGAAGCTAATTGCACAACTAGGGCCCATGATTACAACCACAAGAGGAAGACACCACATTAGCTTTTTCAGGCAAAACTCACTGTGTGTATGAAATAAAATAGTAAGAAACCTGTTTTTTTTTCCATTTCCTGCCTTCAATTATTGGCGTATATTAATGGATGTCTCCCTCTAGATTTATCTAATAAATAGCTTCTTGATGTTGCACATTTCTGCTTGGATTTCTTTTAAAATTCAGAAACGAAATCAAATTTGCACATTACACAATTAATTCAATGTTATAATAAAGGCCTACAGTGCACTTGCAGGTCTTCCTCAGAGGTAAATCTGTTTTTTCAAAGTCTTGCTAAAGACTGACTGCTGATCCACCCATAAATAAGTGGTTCACAGACATACAAAACAGATTTAACCCTCTGGGGTCTGTACAGTGGTTCCCAAGTGTTTCATATCTTTGTTTTAAGCACAAACTCAGCTACTATATTATGGCAACAGTAAACCCACACATTTTAAATAGATTTGAACATGTCTAGGAATTATATAAAACAAATACTAATCTATTGTAATGAAATTTTTGGATCACTGAAATTTGTTCATCTAGGTCTAGGGTATCAAAAGAATAAATAATATTGTAGCAAATCCAATTAGAAATATAAAATTAATTACAAAAGCAGCAGCAGTTGACAATGGGAGGGCTAATGGCCTTTCTTCAATTAATATTTATGTGGTAGGCTTTTCACACCTGGCCTGACCCCTCCCTACCTCTAAGACAAAGCCTTTCCACAAAGCAATACTCAGTGAGCCATTTAGAAGAGAGAAACCATTCACAAACACCTCAGAGTTTTTCTGAGGTGCGTTTTTCAAAACAGTTCATGTTTAGCTGCAAGCACAAGGGGGCATTACACTCTTTGCACTTCCACAGAATGTGTTTTTTTGTGTCCCCAATCTCCATCATGCAGAGCATGTGCGTCTTGCAAAAATGCAGAACTATTCTGAGATGTAATGGTGAGAATCATTCATAAATTCAGAACAGAGTGGTAACTTACAAATGCTCATTACTGGATATTCTGACGAACACAGAGAGAAGTTGCAATGCAGCACACATATTTATATTACCAATATGGTCGTAAGAAATACACTTGCTCTTGGAGTTGGTCTGATAAGCTAAGTTATTTCTGCTTTTTCCTCGAATGTAGATACAGTATGCTAATATCGATTGTGCGAGGACAGCCAGTTTTAGAATCCTGGCTACACCACTACACATCCCGTATATATCATTTTGAGATGCAATGAGAGTGTGGGGATTGCTGAATATTGAAACAAAGCTGGAGAAGTTGCAGTCGACATGGAAGAAATGCACTTACACATCCAGTCATCCGTGTCATTTTCCATAATGAAACATGTTCCGTGGGGAAAAATGTTTACCTCAAAAGAAGTAAATAGCCTATGTTTCTGTATGTCATTGTATCATGCTTTACAGTTGGTGTTCTCGCACATGGCAATGCCCCTCCCCTGCCAGAGAATAATCATCAACTTGTTATAATTTGAATGAAATGGGCTGAAATTCGTGCAAGGCGAAACTCACATATTATTGAGTAAAGATTAAGAAATCGCAGTGGTCTTATTCGTCTTAAAATGTAAAACATTTAAAAAGATTAATATTATGTGTCAATAGGTGCATTGTGAAATCAAGATTCTACAGTTTCTGTCAATATGTTCGTTGCATCTGTATGGTAAAATCTCACAAAGTGAATCATCCAAATATGGAAAGTTGATCTGATCTTGTCGGTATACAGTCTGATACAGTCCCTATTCCAGATCTGGGCAGGGTCCGGGTTTTTGCTAAGTGTAGTTATCTGGCTAACTCGGTAATCCTGCTTTGCGTAGCTAAAAGTAGAAATGTCTTTGAAGTGGCATAACCATGACAGCTGGTTAGTTAACTGGGTGACCGAACTCAGAGGAAGAGGCTGGTGAAATGTGACCGACTGAAGTGTGGTGGAGTGGTGGGGAAGCATTCAAAGCTGCAGCCTCAGATTTTACCGTCAGGATAAAGAACACATATGAGCAAGGGAAATGTGAACGACGTAATTTCAAACACAGAAAAATCTTGGCAATTAATCGCATGAATTAACACAATGAAAAAAAAATTGACCTGTTAATTAAGCCCGGATCTGAAACTATTATTATTATTATTATTATTATTATTATTATCATTATTGAGTTTCTGCAATCACTGCCAAACAATTATAATAACATTTACCTTATAACACATTTAATTTGTGTTATAACAAGCAATGCATGACATGGAATTAATATTCAGAGAGTAGGACGTCAAAACTGGCCAAATTACAGATACATATGGAGATACACAATCAAATCCATTTTTGGTACTTTATCAGCTTAGGATGAAGGATATGTTGGTGTGGAGCCGTGGTTTCCCAACAAATGATAATGATAGTTTCTGTTATTCCCAGCTGGAGATTCTTGAGGAAACATTTCTAATATATAAGACCATATTTCTTCTCCCGGGTTATGGAACTATTTGTAAACAAGTGACCACTAACCACCCAGAATTCCATTTTTAATCATTTTAATGATTACTTGGTCTTTTGATTCTGTCCAGGCAGAGAAACCGCCATTTTGTGCTCGAGGTAAAGGAAAAACGCAACTGAAATTTTTGCTGTGAGTGCTCTTCTGTCCTTGGGTGATTTATTCTCCAAGCATAATGCCCCATCACTTCTCAATTTACCAGGAGAAAAACGCCTTATCTTCTTTGAGAGGATAACAAAAACAGACCTTTTTCATTTGTCATTATCTTGTTCTCTGCAACTACACCAGTGCCCAAACTCACTCTCCGATGGACACGTGCTGTATCACAATGTATTGTATCAGTTCATAGTCAGGATGCCTCATCCAAAAATATAACATAATGGCCATTCAGCCCAGCAATGAATATATTAGGAGGTCAGTAGACACTTCCTGGGCCCTGACCTACCTTTTATACAACCTCACATCTTCACATTCTTTGGCTCTATGCACCATCCGGATAGTATGTAGATTCCTTTTTCACAAACGCATCTGTTGTCTGGTTCATGAAGTGCATGGTACAGATCGGTGTATTCTACATATAACCAAACCTGAACCTGTCCAGGTCTTTCTGTCACCTGCAAATCAGAAGGTCAGCATGTGTCGACAGCTTCAATTCTCATGTTTTTAGGTCTCTGGTTTTAGCCATTTTGCTTTCCTTTCTCTTCCTTCTGTTTCTTCTTCCTTCTGCGGTAGATTGAGGAGGGGAAGTGGAAACCATGGGGGGTGTAAAAATGGTTATTTGTTCATCATTTACAGGACAGGAACCACATTTACAGAATTGGCTGAGGAGGAATACAGTGTCTTTCTGTATCCCTGGGTAAAATTAAACCCAGGTTTGTCTTCATTGCTGTCCGTGATCTCATAATAGAGCATAATAGCACCCTTTATCCATTTATCTGAGGCATGAGAATGTCCTTCTGAGCAATTGAACAGAACTTCAGGGCTAATGTGGAACCAAAAATGTCACATCAGAAAAAGAAAATATTTTTTTATAGTTCAGCCTGATTTATTCCTTTGAAAAGAGGACAGGTCCACAACAAGTATACAGGTCAATTATTACCTCCTGAAGGCCTAGAGTGAATCAACATCCAGTGCAAACACATTTTAAGTCTGTATTGATGATTGCTGAACTAAACAATAATTATTGAATTTAGTTGTGGGTCACATAGAAATATTGACTCAATTTAGGACATTGATTTGGTGTGTAAAGGTGAACAGTTAAGTATAACAAACAGCTTTTGCCCTTACTGTTGATGTACTCAATCTACAACAATTCTTGTGGTATCATGGACCTGTCCAACTGGAACTTTTAAGTAAGCACGACTTCCAACTATGATTATCCATATGCTCTTGGGCTACAATTCTTCTTGCTAGGAAATATGTAGTCAAACTCATGAAAGCGGCCAATATATTGAAACACTGCAATACAGCAATGTAATGTTCAACTGACTGTTTCTGGAAAAATCACGAGGCTAGAGGGAGAAGAAAGACATGCTAAATAACAAGATGCAAGCACCAATCATGAAAGACAGCACAAATAGAAGAAGAAATAGAGCCCTCCATACCTGTAGTGGGAATTGTAGTGTCTGTGTATTTTGCAGGAAGATATAGTAGCATACAGCTCAGAAATTCTAATCGAAGTCTGAGGTGTTGACACACCGTGACATCCCTATTTCAGTATTTGCATGCCATTTCAACCCCAGTCTGACAATTTGAAAGGATGAATTCAAAACCAAACTATGTAGTATGCTCTGCAAACAGAATTCTTCAACTTGTGTTGCAGGCCTTAATTGAGAACTCAAATTCACATGACACTGAAACCTGACACATAGTGGAGATTTACATTTGTTTCGTTCTACCTAAAAATTGGGGGCACAGGTGCAAAACAAACCAGCCTTGTTGAAAAGAAGCACCCTTGTGCTGAATAGTTCAGTATTTTCCTGAGAGATTTTAATTTGCTAAATTCAATTTTTTTTTTAAATCCAGCACAATAAGCTTGACATAGTTTAATATCAACTAAACTTGACACTACTTAATATCGTTCAAGATATTTTGTAAGCAGCAAAATACATTTTTGGAATGGGAATAATGACTGCTTTTGTCTTTCTGCATTCATCTGTTAAAGATGATTCCATTATTACCCCATTTATGACAGAGAGGAGCACGAAAGCATGATTTTCCCTAGAATGATAAACATATGACTGGTCCATATAAACACAACACTCCAAACCTTATTCATTAATCCAGAACCACAACTGGCTTAGATGGAAGACACATAATACCACAAGCCTATACCCCCCCCCCCCCCACAGAGAAGTTGTTTTCACAGGTTATTGACACAAACCCTGGTACCGTGGCAAGAGAAAGCACATTACGCCTCGCTGTCTCCTTCTTCTGTGACAGGATTGATACCAGCATGAAGCCCTAATCATTAAGCTATTTTAGAGAAAACACATTATCCACAACACACATTGCATAAACTATATGGGCACAAGGCACTGGTGCTTAACTGAAACTGTTTTGGTTGGACTTGGTCTCTTTTAAGAGGAATGGAATTATAAGAGCTGCTGAAAGCACGAATGGGAATAGGAACAGGTTTCATTTTTATTTTTTCCATTTTTATTTTTACTTCGAACACATTTTCTGCTCATTTTGTTGTCCATTCTCATAACCAAAACCTTCCGCCAGTTCAGGATTGGTAGTCCACTTCCACCGAGTAGGTGGCCAACCTGGATGATGCATAACAACAACTTTGGCAGAGAACTGAAGCATGTATCCGGATATGCACCAAACACACCCCGTGGTCAAGAAAATCAAACTTTTTAAACTAGGTGCCTCGGAAAGCACTTACACGGGCATGGATCTCATAACTTTTTTCACAGGAATGGAACATCAAACCAAGAGGCAAAGAACCAAACTGAACCTGTCTCAACAATGCCAGTAGCTCTGAGGCTCATGAAACTGCCAAAAATCAATAATGAATTTCAACTCAGTTTTCTACTGTGTACAAGGAATATTGATTTGGATGTGCAAGCAGCAAGCTGGGAAACCAGCTTCAAACACATAAAAAAAACAAAAAAAACTGGCCCAAAACCAAGTACTACTGTGTATAGTAAACTCCATAATGTTTACAACAAAGACATCATTTTTCTTGATTGGCTCTGCACACAATGGACTACAGTGAAGCTAGCACAGAGCATAGTCAGGAAGACCTTTCATGTGCAGCCTTTGCACGCAGTCCGCAGGCACTAGATAGTGATCAACACACATCCTACTGACCCCAACTGGTACAAGCAAGGTCAAGATTCAATCTGAGGCAGTGATGTTCATCCATGCACCAAACCATTCGTTCAGTAATCAAGTTCAAAAATCATTAAAAAAGGAAGAAAAAAAAAAAACGGTTTGGAAGGAAATATATTTGTATGCAATTGTATAAAACAGGACAGGCCTGCACATTTAGCCATCAGATTCCATGTACAGTGTACAGTATAAGATGACTGACAGCAGTCTATGTCACAGTGTTGTACTTTGTGTTGCTAGCCACTAGGTGTCACTACATTGATTTTGTCTCACTGCCTAATTGTCTTGTTGTACGTACCTGTTGTAAAGTCTTGTGATT
Source organism: Conger conger (assembly GCF_963514075.1). Classification (NCBI taxonomy): domain Eukaryota; kingdom Metazoa; phylum Chordata; class Actinopteri; order Anguilliformes; family Congridae; genus Conger; species Conger conger. The sequence continues at coordinate 58,764,150 of NC_083765.1, forward strand.
AGTGTTGCCCATTGTCTCCTGTATATAGCCCGGTCCTTTTCACTTGGTCTTTGTTGAGTCTTCACTTTAACCCTCCGTGAGTAACCCTGTCTGATTCCCTGTCTATGTGTACCTTGATTGGATATTCTGTTTTTGACCCTGGATTGTTTGCACACTACGAGACTTGGATTACCCTTTGTGTTTTGGGTACCTTTTGGAGTATTTTTAGTTTACCCTTTTTGGAAGTTCATCATTGTTTTTTGGCTTTAATGGAATTTTGGAAAATCCTCTTTTTGATTTTTGGTTCGTAAATCTTCTGTGCTTTTGGAACTTTGTATTTTGTTTGAATAAATCATTGGACTACACCTACAGTAATCCGCAATTGAGTCATCCTCAGTGCTTGGTGGTTTAGGGGTTTGGCATCTGACTAGCACACCAGAGACCGGGGTTCTAGACCCGACTGTGGCAGTCTAATTTTATAACATGAGCGCAATAATTAACATCTGATATTGAACTCATTATGATTCAATTAAGCTTCATTCTAGAACTATCCAAAGGCATTGGGGAAGACTTTTGTACCCCCTTGTTGTTAGGCCTCAACAATTTAAAAATACAGACCCTGGCCTACCCAATTCTGGCATGATTCTTAGAGCATGTTTTGGAATTGCTTGCAGGTGCAGCCTGCTAGGTTGGAAAGTTGGAAGGTTGGTGGTTCCAGCCCCGGTGTAGCCACAATATGATCAATGCAGCTGTTGGGCCCTTGATCAAGGCCTTTAACCCCACATTGCTTCATTGGGGAATACCGCCTGCTTGGTCTAATCAACTGCAAGTTGCTTTGGGTAAAAACACGCTTAATAACTTTAATGTAATGCTTGCAATATTATACCATTATACCAATTTGTGTCTGTTTTTCTTCCATTACCTTTAGGCTAATTGTATGTGGAATGCCGGATATGAGATCTTGCAATATGTCACTGATTACGTGAAAATGGGAAGGGAAGGGAAACAACCGAGAAACCACAGTCGAGGGCTCATCTGTGCTTTATTTTCTCTGAAAGCAGGTCTATGTTATTTTTTGTGGTGTGGATAAATGGGGGGGAGAGAAGATGCAGTCTGTTTACTTACCACTCTGCTGTGCTACTATACGCTTTTTAAATTGAATAACCCCTTAAGTATCACCCCTTTTCTTGACACAAGCTTAAACATGACATACCCAAAATAAAATAGTTACAATTCTTGAACTCTTGAATTCTTGACGACAGGCATGATCCTGGTTTCTTCTGAAAGGTAACCCTTTGGGGTTTGAAACAGATAGATAGAGCTTTAATTCATCCTGTTACCATACTGATTGAAAATTGCAGGCTGAAAAAAGGAATGGATGCAAAAAACCTCACTTGCGAGACTTATGTGGTTAAGATGTTAATCTGCCAAAACTTGCAGAAAGAGAAAAATATGGCTTTCATACAAATTCATAACACACCTATAAACTAGACAAGGTTTGTGACGCACCAGATTTAACACAAGGCTATGGCAAATTGTCCATATGTCTGGAATATTACTCAATTTCATTTTGTGACTCCAGATTTAGCACAATTGTGGCTCAGTTGTAAATTAGGCTGATTTGAGAATATGCATTTTCTTTCCATTTTACATCAGTGTAGTCACAGCCAACTGCTAATTTATTCATAGCCGAACAGCAAGCGTGCAATGAGAGGCTCCATCACAAGCCTGGCAATGAATCATCACTGTCATCAATCATCAAAACGAAGGTGAGACAAAATAGTTTTAATTTTCATATTTATTTCCCCCCTCAAACTAAATATATTTTCTGCCAGTGCTAAAAACTATAGCAATGAGGCCCATGAACAACATTTCAGGGTGAATATTCCCAGACTGGGTAGGAGCAGGCAGACACCCCCTATATTTGGCATCTCCATTTTGGTCCTGCCACTGTCTATATTTTGCATGCAACACTTTTCGATGACACTTTATTTGAAGGCTCCTACATAAGAGCTTTATAAGTCCTTCATAAGCACTAAATAGCACATTTGTAAGCACTCGGGAAGCATTCATAAGTGCTTATGTCAATAACGGTGGTCACTTGGTATGTAACATTACCATTACATACCAAGTGAACTGACACAATATCCTCATGTCAGTTATTTAAGTTTGTTTGCTTTGTTTATTTAAAAATGTCTGTAATGGCAATAATAGCTTATAACAGTGCAACAGCTATTATTGGTAATAATAATAATAAAGTTAAGTTGGTTATTAAAACTGGCCATCTGAAAAGACCATTTGTAAAAAATTGTTATTAATAGTTTGGCATAAACTTTGTATCGTTCAAACCACAACGTTTTGAAACGTCATCAGACAAATGACAGAAAAATGCTCTCTCTTTTGTCTAGCACTATGGACCCTAACACTTCTTCAGTCGAATGCATTTGAGACTAAAAGTGAAAGTTTTGGTGTAACTTCTGAAAGATGGAAATTTGGAGTAGGCACAGCGGTGGACTTTACAGGAGTGTGCTTCAGGGACTTACTGCCTGAAAGGGTTCAGAAGAGACAGATCAGCAGGGTAAATGGACCATTCGACTGCATTTAATCCCAAACCAATGCTCCAGTCAGTGTTCAGAGGTGCTGCTTACAATTCAAGATAACTGAATAAAAGTAATAATTTTCTTTAAACACTACAACTAAGTGCCTTGTAGTTATTCAATACATGTGCTTTGTTTTCCTGTGCTACGCTAAATCCTTTCTTTAATTAAGGAGTCCTCATTTTAGAAAGTTAATCTGCTGTTTTACTTTCTCCGCAATGTAAAATCTAAAGAAATATTGTATGATAACTTGTCTAACCGAAAGAAAAAATAGGCAGGTGGGAAATTAATTCTATAAGGAATAACAATGACAAAATAATAATCTCATGCAATAATATATTATCTTATTAATATTTGTTCTGTGTAAATAGTCACAACCTATGCTGTTTTGGGGAAAGTAATATACTGTAGATTTGCAGCATAACTGGCAACCCTCCAAAACTATCCATCCATCCATTATCTTAACCTGCATATCCTGAACAGGGTCGCAGGGGGGCTGGAGCCTATCCCGGCATACATTGGGTGAAAGGCAGGAATACACCCTGGACAGGTCACCAGTCCATCGCAGGGCACACACACCATTCACTCACACACTCATACCCACGTGCAATTTAGACTCTCCAATCAAACTAACCTGCATGTCTTTGGACTGTGGGAGGTAACTGGAGTACCCGGAGGAAACCCACGCGAACACGGGGAGAACATGCAAACTCCACACAGAGAGGCCCCGGCCGACTGGGATTTGAACCCAGTACCACCTTGCTGTGAGGTGGTAGTGCTACCCACTGCACCATCTGACAAAACATCAAAACATTTTAATCCCAAATTGAATCCTCTATGTTTGGCTACATTGTATGTGGGGTCATGGGAAAAGCATTTGTTTGGTGAGCCACGCACTGAAAGCCTGATAATCTCTGCTTGAAAGTAGTCTCTGAGATTGGGTATCTGAAAAACAGCTGTCAGATTGAGTTCTTCAGAGATGTAATGCATTACCTGTTAATACTGCCCTCCCGGAACAGTTTCTGTCCCCCAGTAGATACTGTAGGTTGACATCTTATCAGAAATCTTTCTCATCTCCTCACACTATTTTCTAGCTATACACCGACGTGAGATCTTGTATAATCAGCTAGGGTCCTGGTCCATCCCCATTGCAAAGAAGCCCTAATTCATCTCTGGCAAGCAGTGTCAACTGATAAGATGGGGAAGTGATTATGGGTGCATTATGCATAATGGTTGTCAGGATGGACCTCCAAAAGTTTTGTATTCACATTTACCAAAACAAACAAGAGCTACATACTGGATGCTGAAGCTCACTTATTTAGAGGTCTTCTGTGGGGAGGAGAAACCGAACAAGACTCTCCATCCCTCAGGCTCCTCTATCTGGGCCTGTTTTCCAGTATTATCCCTCCACAGCTGATTAAACAAGGAGCTTGTAAACAATAGCAACATGTTCCAGCAGAATATCCACATCATTAGGTGGGTTGAAGCTCACTTCAGTAATGATGAGAGTAATGGGGGATATTGTAGCATCTGTTTGTACCTCATTACCCTCCTAGCAGACAGTGCTCACCAACTCCCACACATGCATATGCCTTTATAATGCTTTTGCACCCTTCAGTCAAGCATAGCCCCATCCAGTTAGTAAATAAATAACGGCAACCCTGAAAAGCATTCCCTTTTCTCAAAACTGGCAAGTACAAATTTTATGCAATGTGCATATTTTCTAAAATGGAAAACTGTAAACATATGTTTCATAGCAACATAATTACAACGACATGTTACAAAATAGGGGTGCATAATAAGAAATGTAATAAGAAAAACTGACTGTGGCAAGATAATCAGTTTAGACAGCTGCTATGATATGTATTTAATGAGGAATATTAATGGGAATAAATGCAAGAATATTGTTTCATTTTCAAATTTGGAATGAATAAATGAATGAATAGTACCTCAAACCTTTTTTTAAATGCCATTTTGACAGATTATGGTATTTTATATTATATATAACAGTTTAAGCTATCGATTAGCTTCAACTGCAATAACTGAGCTCAGCCCACAACCACCATTGCACAGTATGTCTCCTTGTCCAGAATTAGTAATCACTGCAGCAGAACATACAGTCACTGAGCACTTTATTAGGTAGACCTCTCCACCAGGTCGTGAATTAAAATATTTAATCAGCCAATCATGTGGCAGCAACTAAATGCTTAAAAACATGCAGAAATGTCAGAATGGGGAAGAAATGTTTCACAAGTGACTTTGACTGTGGAATATTAGTCAAACCACCCTGTCCTGCATCTCAAACTGCTGGGATGCAGATCTCCTGGGATTTTTATGCATAACAGTCTCGAGAGTGTGCAGGGGGTGGTGCGCGTGTATATGGTAGTATGCTTAACTGACTATATAGCTGTGATACTGTGTCATTTTTCTCACAAATCTCAGTGATCTCACAGGTGATTTCCCTGGGAGGGAGATGCGGCACTCCCAGGGTGTTTGCCGTTGTTTGTCACATGGAGAGAGAGAGAGAGAAACTGCCTACACCAAACACAAAATAAATAATAAATAGTCTTCGCCCTTCCCCCTCACAGGTTTCGGGCAAAAATAATAATAATAATAAACTAAAATAAAAAAGGCAGAAGAAAGTAAAACTGAGCGACAGCTTTTCTGCTCGCCGTTTGGAGCCGACCACTTTTCAGCCGCCCGGCTCCTCCATTTTGCGCACTGTGACAAACTGAAAGAACTGAACTGAATTAAATCATAAATTCACCACAAACCTAGTGCTCTTGGACTGCTCTCCTGTTCTCAGCCCTGTACGGAAGCACACCTTTAAGCACCAGGGCTGATTAATTAACACAACCCAGGTGCATGTGCCCAGCCAATCTGCTTCTCCAGCAGACCGAATATGACGGCCTTTTTGTTGGATTTTATTATTTTCTGCTAATAAACCTAACTTTGCACGATGGAAATAAATATCACCACATGTCTGGTGTCACTGACAGATAAGAGCAATCAAGACAGAATTAAAAAGGGCAGCAGCAAGCTTAATAGCATTGCAATGATTCTCTCTATGGAAGAATTCCCAAGCTGTACAGTATCCCTGCTGCAATTGCATGGGGCCAGGAATGCTTAGATGAATTATGTGGTAGTGAAGAAAGGAAGAATGCACTGCAAAGCAAAAACTCTCTACTTACAGTATGATGGCATGAGAAAATTCACAACCTGCTCTATGTAAAGGGGAAGGGGAGAGAAATATATACAGTCCAAGTAAGTGTCCTGCATTCATTCATCAGCTATATGGAGGCAAGAGATTCATTCTAAAAAGTAGTCATTTTACAGCTTTTACAGTTCAGAGCAAAACTTTTGTAACTGCCACAAAACCCTCAAAAGGTCTTTCTTCACTGGTAAGTACAGTATACAGTATTATTTCTACGTGGGCATCTGGTTTCCTTGGTGTGTACTCAGAGGCTTGAATATATCAAGACACAAAGAGTGGGAGAGAAATTGTGTTGTGTGTCTGTCACGTAACCATTCATTAAGTTTGGTTATGACAGGAGATCCAACTTGGTCAGCTGCCACAGATGTAATATGTAATATGCCCCAGAAAATACTGCATTACTTCAACACTTATGCTAGTACTTAAAGAGATGCTGCTCTCGAACAGACATGCAGTTGTGTTGGACTTGTGCAAGGCTTATTAAATTACACCTTGCCCTCTCTTTGGAGGGACTAGTGTGGTTTGCATGAGTGACATATCCAAAATGAGCATCTCATACGAAAGTTTTATTTATTTATTTATTTTTAAATTAGATGGATATTTTTTTAGTTAGGTGTAGGGGAAACTGCTTCCACGGTGCCCGGTGGGCAATTTAAAAGTTTAAAGTGTTCCACATCCCAAAAGGAAACTGCAGGAGAGAATGAAAGGCTTTTGAATCAGAAAGGTGGTCCCATGGAGGAGAGAGTTGGGGGAATATTTGCTAAATTATCCATATCTGTCACACACAATAGTGTGGTTATACAAACATAATGTAACATTTGAACATTTGTCTTCAGCTTTTATCTTGTACACACGAGTGTTCATTTTCTTTGTCCTTATACACAGTGACATATAATATACTTGCTGCATATGTATGTTGCATGTGTAGCATATTAAGCATTCCTGTAAATAATGAATTTTGTTACGAAAAGAAAACATTTTTTACTGACAGAAGACAAGGCACTGAATACTTAACATGTACGTACACCAGAGTGTGCCACATATATGGATTATTTATAACCCTTAACACAGTGATCCTCACTCCTGGTCCTGGAGAGTCGTGGGGTGTGCCAGCACACACTGCGGCTCTGCAGGACCAGGGGTGAGGACCACTGCCTTAGCATTTTGTTCAAATGAACATTTATGTTTGAATAAACACTTTTAGAGTTTAGAGAAATAGAGTTTGGGTCTATTCAGTTAGTGGGGAAAGTATAAATCTGAGCTGCCTAACCCTGTTCCTGGAGAACTACTAACTTGTAGGTTTTGTGCCAACCGTAATACCCTTTCCTCACACAAAACCTTGGATTGTGACGTGATATTGAACACAGGTTCGACGCCTACTTAACCCATTCACATCACACTATGGTACCAAATAGTACATACAGGGGCGGCCTGTCACGTAGTGGTTAAGGTACATGACTGGGAGCCGCAAGGTCAGTGGTTCGATTCCTGGTGTAGCCATAATAAGATCCGCACAGCCGTTGGGCCCTTGAGCAAGGCCCTTAACCCTGCATTGCTCCAGGGGAGGATTGTCTCCTGCTTAGACTAATCAATTGTACGTCGCTCTGGATAAGAGCGTCTGCCAAATGCCAATAATGTAATGTAATGTAATGTAATACCAGATCCTCGCCATTCACACAAAACCCAGGTCCGGTTTACTTCTTTGCATGTTCCATTTTGTCCTGCTAAGCAGTTTGGTAGGCAGCTGCCTAGCAGATACAATGCTGTCATTTCATTGGCTGAACTAATTTGTTACCTCCTCAATTAATGGCCCAGTGATGTGGTCCAATATCTTGTAAGTGCTTTGTAAAATCTTAACATTTTTAAGGAAAGCATTTAGGCTAATTATTTCTTCATTTGTGTGTTCTTGTTGATATCCCATTCATTACACATTACAATTATTATACAAAAAAGAGATATTTCTGCAAAACATTTAATTAATTAACAAACTGTTGAATGTGCACCCATAATTTGTGGCAGTACTGTAGCTATCATTTGAAGTACAGTCCCTGAACTAAAAGATTGAAGTTCCTGTTATTTTCATTCTTCTCAATGTGTATGAAAAAGAATGAAATACAGAACTCAAGGACCACAATGTAATATAAAAAAAACAAATACAAACTGTACAGGAATTAAAATTATAAATTATAAAAAAGACCAATGAACAATAAGTGCAAAGTATGCATTTTTCCTGTTTGTGGGATTCATATAAAAGTCAAATTGGATGGCATATGGTCCAAGAAATCTGTTGATTGGCTTTTTAATATTTTATGCTCATGTTTGCATTTGCATTGCCTGGGAAAGCTCTGAACTTAACAATCCGCCTTAGCTGGGCCTCAACTTGGTTGTAAACGTGGACTGAGCAGGCAGGCAGTGTGGGTGTGAATCACAAAATTAGGCTGACGTGAAAATTACAGTGAGCTGCTCCGAAATTGCAGTGTGCAGCTTGGTATTGTCTGACACACTCCTCCCACTTTGGCATATGGAAAGTCACAAAAATTACAAAAAAGCTCTCTGGCACATCAAAATACATGACGAAAATACCACTTTACCAGTGCAACAGTTCGCAACACGTCATGCACCGCCCTGAAAACAGAGAACAGAGCGCTGACAAAATGCAAATGAAAAAAGAATTGCTTGAACTAGAAACTGTTTTGATGCAAAATATAGAGTTGACATGATAAAAAGTCCCTGACATAAGAAAACAGATTGATCTCAGCCAGAAAGTAAATATCCAGAACAGTTTGCTTTCATTTCTATTCCAGGAATTGAAGATGATCACATATTAATTGATCAAACACTATTTTAGGGTTGAACTATTGAAACATCACTTTTCTGTTTGGAGCAGATGTTCCTTGATCTCTGTATCATCTTTGCTGTAGTTACATCTTGAATGACATTTGTATTTAAACCAGCCAATCAACACTGCACTGTGCCAACATTAGCATCACATAACATAACATAACATAATGGCAAGAACAGGCCATTCAGCTCAGCAATGCCCGCCTTTTCCTACCACTAAAGTGTACCTACTGCTTAGTTTGCCTAAAAGCTAAATAGTATCTAGCAGTCAAGCCTGCTCTTGAAAACCTCCAGTGTTTCTGACTCCACTACAAGTCCTGGCAAGCTATTCCACACAGTGACCACTCTGTGTGAAAAATACTTCTTAACATCTCTGCGGAATTTATCCTTTGCCTATTACCATTTATGCCCTCTTGTTCTGCTAACCAAGCTCACTCTGAAGAATCTTAAATTTGCTTTCAGATAACATGTAACACTTTCAATGTGTGATTAACTCAGGGTATAGTAAACAGGAAAACTATGTGTTGTGTGTTCAGAGATGTTATTTCTGTTACTGTCACCTTCCTGCCACCTCTCTCAGAAACAAGGCTTTCCGATTGCAAAACTGCCACCCACTGGATTTTTTTTTGTCTTTCGCACCATTTTGAGTAAACTCTAGAGAACAATCCCAAGAGATCAGCAGTGAGGACCACTGCCTTAGCATTTTGTTCAAATGAACATTTATGTTTGAATAAACACTTTTAGAGTTTAGAGAAATAGAGTTTGGGTCTATTCAGTTAGTGGGGAAAGTATAAATCTGAGCTGCCTAACCCTGTTCCTGGAGAACTACTAACTTGTAGGTTTTGTGCCAACCCTAATACCCTTTCCTCACACAAAACCTTGGATTGTGACGTGATATTGAACACAGGTTCGACGCCTACTTAACCCATTCACATCACACTATGTGAATGTGTTGTGTGTTCAGAGATGTTATTTCTGTTACTGTCACCTTCCTGCCTTCCCTGTTAACCTCTCTCAGAAACAAGGCTTTCCGATTGCAAAACTGCCACCCACTGGATGTTTTTTTTGTCTTTCGCACCATTCTGAGTAAACTCTAGAGAACAATCCCAAGAGATCAGCAGTTACAGAAATACTCAAACCATCTGGCACCAACAATCATCCCATGGTCGAAATCACTGATCACATTTTTCCCCCATTCTGACAGTAAACATAAACTGAAACTCCTGAACCATATCTGCTTGATTTTATGCTTTGCACTGCTGCCACACGATTGGCTGATTAGATATTCTCACCAATAAGTAAGTGTACAGGTATTCCTAAGAAGGTGATCAATGAGTGTATATATTTTTATATTATGGTCCAGTTGTTATGGTTACCTTACATATGTGTCAATTAGAATATTGTTGGGCCTTTTCCAAAGAGCTTGCCTTCAATTCTAAAAATATTATTTAAAAAATCTAAATTAAAAGCAGAATAAAAGAAATGCAGACACAGAGATACTGGTGACACAAAGAAAAGGAACATTTTGTGCTCGTTTAATTTTTTTTTTAAAGATTAAACAGATTGCTTTAATGTGGCACCATTTACTTCAGCATTAAACAGCCCCTTTTCTGCTGGGTCTATAAAGATCAAACCATCTCAGTGAATTAAGACGGCGGACTCCCTACAAAGCAAATTTTTAAGCCCTTCTATGAATAGTTTTCCTGATGTCCCCAAGGGTATTAGGATATTTATGAACTTTTTACTCAGCTCTTTAAGTGCTCCATATGAGTCCAGCCGGACATCAGGTCCTGATACAAGCCCCAACCACTTTTCTGTCTTCTTTATCTACTGTTTTTCAGCACATCTATTCAGTGAAATTTCCTGGGGGCTTTCATTTCTTTAGATTTGTAATGATTCTTGGCTTGCTGTCCCTGGCTGTTGTATTACCCATCTCTGGGTAGGGCAAAATTAAATGGAACCCCATTTACTTATGACAGGCTTGCTGGGTAGTGGGCAGCAGCCACTGTCCAGGGTTATGAAAGCCTCCTAGGCTTTTGGAGGTATCAGTAACATCTAGTCAAAACTAATATTGGAGAGCTCTAGAGCTTTTTGCTTTCAGACACAACATTGGTGAAGAGCCTGTGATACAAGCGTCAGGGGTTTAGTAAATTAGTAACCTCTATAGTGGTTACTGCTGAAAACATACCTAACTGTGTGGAACCTCATTTACAAAATGCTACCTCTTGCAGTATGCTTTCTGATGCTATTTCACTGTATAAATGGCCAAACTACCCACACTTAAAGCTATAGTCATATTGTAATTACAGTACTATAAATATTTTATTACCCTTTTAGATCATGAATCAGTTGCTCATGTTCTAAAAGGATAGCAGCTAAATATTTACTCAGACAATGCATATGTTACATTACATTACATTATTGGCATTTGGCAGACGCTCTTATCCAGAGTGACGTACAACAAAGTGCATACCCATAACCAGGGATAAGTTCGCTGAAAGACCCTAGAGGGAAGTACAATTTCAACTGCTACCTGTACAACAAAGATAAGGACGAGGGCCAAATTTTTTTTATTTTATTTTTTGAACAAAGAAACAAAGAAACAGAGCAAAAGTGACCAAAGTTAACTATCCAAACACTGCTTACCTAGCCAACTAAAAATACCGATACACAAAGCAAGTCACAGAGACAACAATTAAGGTTCACAGGGAGGTAGGGAGGGATGGGGAGAGGTGCTGCTTGAAGAGGTGTGTCTTCAGCTTGCGCTTGAAGGTGGCGAGAGATTGTACAGTTCTGACCTCAACGGGGAGTTTGTTCCACCACCGTGGAGCCAGAACAGATAGTAGTGAGGTGGAGGTTCGGAGAGGGGGAGGTGCCAAGCGGCCTGTGGAGGCAGAACAAAGAGGTCTGGCAGGGGTGTAGGGTCTGATGATTTTTTGTAGATAAGCTGGGGAAGACCCTTTAACTGCTTGGAAGGCTAGCACCAATGTTTTGAATTTGATGCAAGCCATGACAGGAGGGAAGTAAGCAGGGGGGTGACATGTGAGTATTTGGGAAGGTTGAAGACCAGACGAGCTGCTGCATTCTGGATGAGTTGGAGGGGTCTGATGGCGGACGCTGGGAGGCCAGCCAAGAGGGAATTGCAGTAGTCCAGGCGGGACAGGACCATCGCTTGGACCAGGAGCTGGGTCGAGTAGGGGGTGAGAAAGGGGCGGATTCTCCATATGTTGTATAGGAAGAACCTGCAAGACCGGGTCACCGCCGCAATGTTCTCGGAGAGGGACAGTCTGCTGTCCATCACCACGCCAAGGTTCCTTGCACTGGGTGATGATGTAAGTGTGGTATCCCCGAGGGAAATGGAGAGATCCAGATGGGGAGAGGTATTAGCAGGGATGAATATCATTTCAGTCTTGCCTGGGTTGAGCTTTAGATGGTGGTTGTCCATCCAGCTCTGGATGTCCCTCAGGCAAGCAGAGATACGGGCTGAAACCTGCGTATCAGACGGGAACGAGACGAAGAGTTGGGTATCGTCCACGTAGCAGTGGTAGGATAGCCCATGTGCAGTGATCACAGGGCCAAGGGAGCGAGTGTAAAGAGAAAAAAGAAGCGGGCCAAGGACTGAGCCCTGGGGAACTCCTGTGGCGAGGCGCCGAGGTGTCGATGCCGAACCAGCCCAGGCAACCTGGAAGGAGCGACCAGAGAGGTAGGACTCAATCCAGTCCAGGGCTGTGCCACAGATGCCCGTTGCTGACAGGGCAGACAGGAGGATGGAGTGATCCACAGTGTCGAAGGCAGCAGAGAGATCTAGAAGAATGAGGACAGAGGAGAGGGAGGCTGCTCGTGTGGCATGGAGTGAATCACTGACGGAGAGGAGCGCAGTCTCTGTCGAGTGGTTCGATCTGAAACCAGACTGATGGGGGTCTAGCAGGTTGTTGTTAGAAAAGAAAGATGAAAGTTGAGTAGAAGCGGCTCGTTCTATAGTTTTAGAAAGGAAAGGAAGAAGAGATACCGGGCGGTAGTTCTGGATGATGGAGGGATCCAGTGTAGGCTTTTTTAGCAGGGAGTGATGTGGGCCCTCTTGGAGGATGCCGGAAAACAGCCGGAAGACAGGGAGGAGTTGACAAGGGAGGTGACAAATGGGAGAATGTCAGGTGTGATAGTTTGGAGAAGAGAAGAGGGCATAGGGTCAAGAGCACAGGTTGTAGGGCGGTGGCAGAGCAGGAGTTGAGAAACATCAGAGTCTGTAAGGGGGGAGAAAGTGGAAAAGGAAGGGATGGGCCTAGAGGGGGGGAAGGGCACAGTGAGGGGGGCGGTGGTTGTAAAGGATCTGCAGATGACTGTGACCTTCTCATCGAAGAAATCAGCGAAGTCATCAGCAGCGAAGGAGGACTGAGGAGGAGGAGGCGGTGCGTTGAGGAGAGAGGAGAAAATAGAGAAAAGTTTCCGGGGGTTAGAAGCGAAGTTCTGAATTTGTGTTTGATAGTATTTTGCTTTGGCGGCAGTGACAGCAGAAGAGAACGCCTCCAGGAGAGACTGGTAAGTCGTGAAGTCTGAAGCATCTCTGGATCTCCCCCACTTCCTCTCCGCTGTGCGGAGGCTGGCCCTGGAGGTACGGAGGGTGTCAGATATCCAAGGACTGGGAGGGGATGTGCGAGGTGGCTTTGAGACAGAGAGAGTCAAAGGCGGAGGAGAGAGATGAAAGGAGGGTGGCAGATGTAGAGTTAGTGGGGAGTTTGAAGAAGGATTCGAGAGGGGGGAGTGAGGCGGTGATGGTGCTGGCAAAGGAAGAGGGTGAGAGGGTGTGGAGGTTACGGCGGGCTGAGGAAGTGTGGGTGGGAGGAGGGGGAGGAGGATGGGGAGGAAGAGGGAGGGAGAATGAGATGAAGTGGTGATCAGATGTATGCAGAGGGGTAACCATGAAATTGGAGCATGAGCAGTTCCTCACAAAGACAAGGTCTAGGACATTGCCCGCCTTGTGGGTTGGAGGAGAGTGTTGCAGGGAGAGGCCGAAGGAGTGGATTAGCGGTAGGAAGGCAGCAGCCTGGGAGGCTTCTAGGTGGATGTTGAAGTCTCCAAGGAGAATCAGTGGGGTGCCATCCTCAGGGAAGGAGCTGAGAAGGGTGTCTAGCTCATCAAGGAAGTTTCCCAGGGGCCCTGGAGGACGGTAGATAACTGTGTATCGATATGTGTATCGAATGTGTATCGAATCAAAACATATGAAATGTGTATGTGTATGTGTATGTGTATCAAATCCATGTATAAATGCCTCAAAGCTGGCTCGAAAATAAAGCAGATACAATGGCGTAACTAAATAAATTTACTCACTCAAAAAATAGTTCAGTGGCAGTTCACAGCTCACGTTTAAACACTGTCTGTGCTGTAATCCCGTCTGGAACACCATATTTCGTAACATGCTTAGATGGCAAATGCTAGTTTTTACTGGTAGTTTGACACGTGCAAGTGATGTAATTAAGTGATGTAATTAATTGTCATTCTCAACAGCCAAACACAGTGCTGTTACTGTACATGCTCTAACATTATGGCATGAAGGCATATGGGAGTTTCCTCATTCAGTCGCATGCCATCTTGTGCTTCAAGTGTCTGAAATTATTTAAGAAAAGTATCTTGGTTTCACACTCAATCCCCTATGGCGGAAGCACCCCCACACCATCAGCTCACAAGACTGCCTATCTCATTGATTCTTTTGGATCCACAGCCTTACGACAATCAACCGGCCTCCTACAATGTCTCCTACGAGTTTTAGAATGGCTCAACCACGTCAACCTGACTAAATGACTGTTTTTTTAGCCACTGAGAGATCACTGCCATGAAAGGATTAACGCATTTGCTATAATATATTTTGCGTCTGAGAAACTAATTGAATTAAAACAACAAAACATAACCCTGTGTCAAGAAGTAATGACGTCACAAATTCTGAATCTCTTTCAAAAACTCACCTCTTGCTGAAGTGCAGACAATCCTGTGGCTTTAGCCGACTTAACCGACTATATGCATAGCCTTCAGCTTTTATTCATGTGAAAATCCACTTGATAAGGTATAATCCAGACCAATATGGAAGCATTTGTGCCAGAAATTGGGGATTACTCACTGTACTTATACAAGTATTATAACGTCAGTTAAGCATTAAATTACCACTGAGTTTTATGAGAAAATAAGTGAGGCTTGAGTGAATCTTCTCAAATACATCTCAAATGAATATGCATTTTCAGAGATTGCATGCTTATATATTAATGTATTATGGGTGGGAGATAAAATCCCAAATATTGTAATATGGAACATAAACCTCTCAAAGGTTCCATGCAAAATAAACTGTAAAAAAAAAAAAAAAAAAAAAAACATCCTGCCCAAGTGTCCCCTGCAGAATATGGTATTAATTCTCCAAAGCACTACCAGCTGGAAATACTATGCATGAATCTACAAGGGATTTCCAGGGGAATGGAGTCATTTTCTACTGCTTAAGAAAATTTCCAAAAAAAAATTAAATGAATACATTAACCACTGAAGCACCACAAAAGTGCTAGAACACATCAGAGCATTTTATTGAAACTGACCTTCTGTTTCATCCATCATTCAGTATTCTATTTGCTATTACAATTGCACCAATGCTCCCAAACTCAGTATACATAGTCAAAATATTCAGTCAGTTTCACAGTCCTAGTTCAATTCAATATCATAATAATGCAAGATAAGAGTAGACACCCAAACAATGGTTTGGCAGTAAGGGTAAAAATAATAATAATAATAATAGGGGAATGCATTGACATGACCAGTGTAAAGAGGCTAATCAGAAAGTAGCTATCGAGATGACTCCACCCTGACTATTAAAACAATGATGGGGGAGTGTAACTTTAC
This sequence comes from Conger conger, assembly GCF_963514075.1. NCBI lineage: Eukaryota > Metazoa > Chordata > Actinopteri > Anguilliformes > Congridae > Conger > Conger conger. The sequence goes on from NC_083765.1 coordinate 58,779,654, forward strand.
AGTGATTTGGATTAATACATGACTGCAGGCATAGTGTATGAGTGTATGGAAGTGCAGTGCTGTGTCTTGCTAATGTTTTGGAGGCCAGCTGGAATTGTTTCTGTGGAGCCATTCTGTGCTCAGTCAGGGCTAAGCATAGCACCATCACTGTTAAATCCCAAGTTTTAAATTATATTTTGCCTGCCTTAGATAGGCAGCTTCATTTTGCTACACTTATTCTTAGTGTGTTAAAGTGGGTGATGTACAGTCTTGAGGTTTTGCATTTGTCCAAAGGTAAACTGGGTCCAGTCCAGTTTACCATTTACACCAATGCCAGATTTGGTATGGTTATTATTAAATAATAATAACTGTAATTTTCATGTTTATATGAATGATACAGTTCTGTATTGCTTCTCCCATTTCATCATCGATTTGGCTGTTAACAATGCAAAACATGCTTTTGTTACTTTGTACTTTGGCACTCCTAAATCTTTAACATGTTTGAAATAGGCGGCACGGATGGTGCAGTCGGTAGCACTGCCGCCTCACAGGAAGGAGGTCCTGGGTTCGGATCCCCGTCGGCCGGGGCCTCTCTGTGCGGAGTTTGCATGTTCTCCCCGTGTCTGCGTGGGTTTCCTCCGGGTACTCCGGTTTCCTCCCACAGTCCAAAGACATGCAGGTTAGGCTGATTGGAGAGTCTAAATTGCCCGTAGGTATGAGTGTGTGAGTGAATGGTGTGTGTGCCCTGCGATGGACTGGCGACCTGTCCAGGGTGTATTCCTGGCTTTCGCCCAATGTATGCTGGGATAGGCCCCAGCCCCACCTGCGACCCTGTTCAGGATAAGCGGGTTAAGATAATGGATGGATGGATAGAAGTTTGAAATATTGATAAAACCATTTAAAAATATCTGCCTTCTCCTCTGACCTCTCTCATTATCAAAATTTTTCTGCCCGCAGAACTACAGGTGCTTGCTGGATATTTTTTTGTTTTTTGCACCATTCTCTGCAAATTTCTTTTGGACAATCACATACACATACACATACATATATACGCATCTTACCTGGGCTAAGGAGAAAAATAACTGGACCGTTGCAAAGTCCTCTTTTCAGATGAAAGTAAATTTTGCATTTCATTTGGAAATCAAGGTCCCAGAGTCTGGAGGAAGACTGGAAAGGCACAGAATCCAAGCTGATTGAAGTCCAGTGTGAAGCTTCCACAGTCAGTAATGATTTGGGGTGCTATGTCATCTGCTGGTGTTTTATCAAGTCCAGAGTCAATGCAGCTGTCTACCAGGAGATTCACGTTTCATGTTTAGTTATTGTCTTAGTTATGTTATTGTCTTGTCACGTATTATGTTAGTCTAGTCTTGCCACGTTTTTATGTTTTATTTCTTGTTACGATTCATTGTCATGTCATGTTATGTTTCATGTTTAGTTCTTGTTACCATTTATTTCTTAGTCATGCATTTACATTTTACATTTTGGTCATTTGGCAGACGCTTTTAATCCAAAGCGAGGGGGACGGGGGAAATCAGGAGGGAGGACTAAGGTAGAGTTTGAAAAGGTGTGTTTTTTTAGGCCTTGAATCCGGTTGCAGTAATCCAGGCGGGAAATGACGCAAGCCTGGACTAGGAACTGGGTGGCTTTCTCCGTCAGGAGATGACGGATACGACGTATATTGTACAGAAAAACCTGCAGGTTCTGGCAGTGGAGGATACTTGTGGAGCCAGGGTGAGGCAGTTATCAAGAGTTACCCCAAGATTATTTGCCGTATGGGAGGAGGAAGCTACAAAGTCCTCAACAGTCAGTGAGAAGTCGATTGACGGAGAGGACTTAGCCGGGATGTAGAGAAGCTCAGTTTTGGCAAGGTTAAGCTTCAGGTGGTGGGAAGTCATCCACGCAGATATATCAGCCAAGCAGGCAGAGATCTGTGTGGTGACCTGGGTATCGGGGGGGAAGGAAATAAAGAGTTGGGTATCATCGGCGTAAGAGTGATAAGAAAAGCCATGGGAAGAGATAACAGAACTAAGAGACATGGTGTATAGCGAGAAGAGGAGAGGACCAAGAACTGAGCCCTGCGGGACTCCAGTTTGTAGGGGGTGAGGGTCAGAGACTGAGCCCCTCCAAGTCACCTGGTAGGAGCGACCAGAGAGGTAGGAGGAAAACCAAGCGAGTGCAGATCCTGTGACACCGATCCCAGTCAGCGATGAGAGAAGAATCTCATGGTTGACTGTATCGAAGGCGGCCGACAGGTCGAGGAAGAGGAGGACAGAGGAGAGGGATTTGGCTTTATCAGAGTGGAGTGCCTCAGGGACCGCGAGCAGGGCGGTCTCAGTGGAGTGGCCACTCTTGAAGCCGGACTGGTTGGGGTCATGGAGATGTGAAGAAGATAAGTGGACAGTTGGGAGCAGACCGCCTGTTCCAGAGTCTTGGCGAGAAAGGGAAGAGAGACAGGCCGGTAGTTGCTCAGAGCAGAGGGGTCAAAAGTAGGTTTTTTGAGCAGGGGTCATCAGGTGTAAGTGATGAGGGAGGTGGGGGGGGGGGGGGGGGTAGAAGAGAGGAGAAGGTTGAAAACAGTTTGCGGGGATTAGAGGTGGCCGCGTTAATTTTTGAGTGAAAGAAGGAAGATTTAGCTAGAGAGACAGAGGGGTGAAAAGATGATAGGAGGGCATGGAAGGAAGCTATATCACTGGGGAGACAGGACCTTTTCCATTTTCTCTCCGCTGGCCGCAGCTGGGTTCGGACACCTCGTAGAGCATCAGAAAGCCAAGGATTGGGGAGAAGGCCCGAGCTAATTTGGTGGTGAGGGGACAAAGAGAGTCAAAGGAAGATGAGAGAGATGACATGAGAGTTGTAGCAGCATCATCGGGAGACATTCGAGAGAAAGACCCTGCGGATAGTAGGGGGGAGAGGATTGTAGATGAGAGGGTGGACATAGACAGGTGGCGTAGGTTCCACTGACAAGTGACAGTGGATGGTAGGAGAGATGGATGGGTGTTAGACGAGAGTGGAAGAGAAAAAGAGATGGAGTGGTCAGAAATATGGAGTGGTGTTACAGAGAGGTTGGTTGTTGTGCAGCTCCTTTTGAAGATGAGGTCAAGAAGGTTGCCTGCTTTGTGGGTGGGAGGGGAAAGTGTGACGGTAAGGTCAAAAGAAGAAAGGAGGGAGAGAAAGGTAGACTGGGTGGACTGAGTTGAGATTGAAGTCAGGATGAGGATGAGGGGAGTTTCAATGACTGGTGAGGAGCTACGGAGAATGTCCATCTCATCCAAGAAGCTCCCCAGAGGACCCGGGGGGCGATAAACAACAATAATAAACAGTTTACATGGCAAAGTAACAGAAACCGCATGACATTCAAAAGAAGAGAAGGCGAAGGATGAGGAGAAGACACTAGATCTCCATGAGGATGAGATTAGGAGACCTGTGCCACCTCCTCTGCCAGAGGTTCTGGGTGTGTGGGAAAAAGAGAAGGCGGAGGAAAGGGCAGCTGGAGTGGCTGTGTTCTCTGGTGAGAGCCACGTTTCGGTTAAAGCAAGAAAGTCAAGGTTGAGGTGGGAGGCATAGGCTGATATGAAGTCTGCTTTCTGGACAGCGGACTGGCAGTTCCAGAGGCCACCAGCCACACAGAGATCAATACCAGTGGATCTGAGAGGGAAGATGAGGTTTGAGATATTCTGCCCATGTTGGCGGGAAGTGAACCTCCTACCTGACTGGGACCTGGGGAGAGGAGAGAGGACAGGGATGGGAAGGAAACACATGGAGGGAACTAGGGAGGACAAGAGGAATCCTACACAGTGAAATGAGGGCAGGCAGCAAAAACAAAATCAAACATCAGGCTCTCAGATAGCCTCGATGAACACCCGTAGATAGATACTTATGTTTGTTTCATGTTATGTGGTTCTGTTCATTGTTTAGCATACACTTTTTCGTGCTTGCATTCCTGCTTTCTCTCTCTCCCTTTCTGTCACTCGCACCCTAATTGTTTAAATTTCCCTTGTCTTCTTACTAATCTACTAACTTTAGATCAGGATTGGGTAATACTAACATTCTAACCATGTGTTCATGTTACCTTATGTTTCTTGTGCATGTCATTTACTAATTTACTAACGCTAGGGCAGGATAGGTTTATTACTAACAATGACTAATTACCTCGTTAACTTGTCAATCCTCCACACCTGATTTCCATTCTCTTGTCTACACCTGCATATAAAGCTCAGTTTGATGTCATGTCTTTGCGAAAATTGTTGCCCCCTGTTCGTCAGTGCGGTTTTGTCAAGTCATTGTCTACCCGTTACGATCCAAGCCTGTTTATTGACCAAAGATTATTGACTTCTGTTTTGTTGACCATTGCCTGCCTGTACCACGACTTTGCCTGCTGTCTTTGTGCTTTTGCCCCGTTTTTTGACTACGCTCACTGGACATTGCCTGAATAAAGCCCTGATGGGACTTTATTTCACCCCTTTTGTCTGAGTTGTGCATTTTGGGTCCAACCCCCCACGCACCCATCTCAATTGATGCAGTAATCCCTGAAAAAGGAGCCCCAACCAAGTATTAAAACAAAAAAAGGCTTGAAATATCACAAATTTCACTTTGTGTAATTAATTTGAATTAAGTTATGGGGAAAAAATGAACTTTCCACAATATTCCCTTTTTTTTTTTTTTTTGAGATGCACCTGTATGCACATGATGGTAATTCTACCAAAAGAGTTTCTCATTATAAATACTTGGGCATGTGGACTGATGATTAATTCCCTTTTAAAGTCCATAAAAACAAGTTAAGTTTGGTTTCTTATAGAACTTTTCTTTCTGTCCATGATTATGTGGTTGTCATTTATGAACATGCACTGCTTGTATTATTGACCCCTAGATGCTGTTTATAATCTTGAGCTCAGATTTATTCCTGGGAACAGTTATGGTACTCATCACTGTATTCTGTATAAAAAAGTTGGGTAGCCCTGTAAGAAGAGATAACCATCTGTTCATTTGTACTGTATCTGTTTCTGTTTATTTATAAAGCCCTCCTTCAGAAATTACCCTTTTACCTCTTGAAGTCTTTTAGTCTTTTAGTCTTGAAAAATATGCCTTATTACACACTCCCAAGATTGTCGTACAATTGTTTTACAAGTTCCATAAATTTGCTCTGAACTCTTGCTCTGCTCTGAAGTGCTTGTACGTTGTATGCCCCTCAAACACTGAATGTATTACAGTTTTTTACAATCGTTTTCACACTTGTCTCAATACCATGTCCACTTTTTCAAAATACTTAACACATTCACCATATCATTAGACTATGTGAACTAAACTGTGGATATTTTTGCATTGCTTTGATACTAAAGGCATTCAATCACCACTTCTTCCCAATTTCATGAACACCTCTCTCAGTCAGTGTTCACTACCAGCAAAAGTTTGTACAAATACAGCAGTTAACTTTGAGTTCAAAACCCAATAAAATTCTGATCATTGTGGAAGGAAATATGCTGCATTTTGGCAGAAAAATGAAACTATATGCTTGAAATATGTAAGACAGATCATTCTGATTTGAGCAGAAAGTTTATTCAGTTTATTAAATTCTTTTGTTTGCAGCCTTGTTACCATCTATACAAAAGTGATCATACTTGCATTGAAATGTGCATTTATATAGGGTAAATATAGATTTTTCCACTATTACTGTACTGTTGAAACACCTGGCTGTCATTTCAGTGAACAACATACCCAGGTGTTTGTTGTTAGTGCCCTGTTACCACATATACAAAAGGGGCCACCTTTGGATTGGCATTTGCATTCTTTAGCCTTGGTGGGGAAAATGGATGCAGCCAGAATCAGAGGAAGAAGACGTCACGGAAGAGCAAGAACAGTTGTGACTGATGAAATCAGAGCCACAGTCATTGATCATGTGGAAAATCATGGTCTGTCCCTGGAGGAAGCAGGTTGAGGGTTCAACCAATCTTCCCTAGATCCACAGTGGCTTCAATAGTGAGTACTATACAGTATTTACAGAATTCTGACTGAAGGAGTTCAATTGATGTGTATATTACAGCAGTACTGTGATTTGAGAAGTCTCCAGAAAAAGCAGATGTATCAGTGCACATTTGTCTTTGACTCACTACAGGACCCAGTGGTTACCTCACACAGTCACACAGGGGGAAGGGGAAGAATGTATACGCCTCAACAGGAGGATGGTCATTGTCAACAACAGCATCAGGCTAAGATAAATATGCAACAACATAATCACAGACAACAACATATTTCCAAACACTGACAATGTAAGCACTACAACCATTTCAAGAGTGCTACAGAAACATTTTTTCAAATGTATAAAGATTTTTTATAATCTATTTTGGTATTGCTGTTTTAATTGTATTTTGTAATCTCAGCACCATTGTAAATGAGGGCTTGTACCCTCAGTCTTCTGCAAATAAATAAAAGTTAATTGACTGATGCAGTACACAGTAGTAAGGCCACAATGTAAAGTAGGACCAAGATCAGTTTATTCATACGATTCCATTAATGTTTTCCATTTGGTTATGCTGATAGCACGGTTGCATGTTAGGCAAAGTTAACATACTCAGGCTTTCTTCCATGTTAGCTGGCTTGACGAAACCTAACAACCGCAATCAGGCTTAACTGCTATCATGAAGGTCATCAATTTGTTATGTGAACGTGAGCTTTGTCTGCTAGAAAGAGCCTATGGCTGTACAGCATGAATAGTACTTGAGCTGCATATTTTTCTCACTTGAGGAAAAAAGACTGATATGGATAGATATAATGAACCAATATGAATAACATGAAACAATTATAATGGCAAAAGGTAACACTGTTGCCACCATCAAAGGGGGTTGGCAAAAAAAACGCTAATAGCATACATTTGTTAGTCAAATGAACTCTGTCTTGGTGTGGTTCATAACTCATGAAATGAATGGGTTTTTTTGTTCTTGTTTATGGGGAGGCCTGAGTTTGCTGGCCCCATGAAAGCCCCATGGAGCATCTCTCTGGTTTATTTACATGCAGTGTCAATTTGGCTGTGATTATCCTAATCAGTCCAACTTTGATTACTATCATCTGCGAGATAATGGTTAATCCATGGTTAATCTGCATGTCACAGAGCTGCAGCAGCTCCCCGCTGCCTGGCAAAAGCTGAAAGAACATCAAAACCCCTGAAAATGTCACAATCGATGAAAGGGCCAGTTTGTCTCCATGCACTGGCAATGATATGAACCTGTATAAATAAATCTCTGATGACACAGGGTAAAGATGGTGGCACCTGAGATGGGGTAGTATGGCAAATGAGGGAATAGTGATAACACGTCAGTTCTGAATGCGATTCCAATTTAATCACATCACAGCTACTTTGGGGAAATATATTCATGCTTCCCCGTGTTTCCTTTTTTGACAAGTAAAATGACAGTACTGTAACTTCCAGTTATATGAATCTGGAAGAATGGCTACTTTTGTAGATGGGGTAAGTGTAAATCATGCAGAGAGGATATCATTACATTACAGTGCTAACCGGCTGCCTTCCCACAATATTGCTGGCATGTAGAAAGGAATAAGGGCCTGCTAGATTAGGATTTGCAAGATTATTAGGTTGTAGATGTGTTCATGGAAAATGAAAGGTAAAATGGTACCTTTCCTCACAATTACAAAAGGTAGCCTGCATTTTAGCATCACATCACATATCCAGACATGCAGTACCTTTTAAGACAAAATAAATGTAACCAGTTTTCTTTGGCATTATCCAGTCTATGAAATTCAAAAAAGGGTTCATGCATCTGCACTTTCCTGTGTGGACCCCAGGAACAGGAATCAATATGCCAAATTAACAAAATCTAAATTAAACTAAATTAAAAAAACAAACACTTAGATTTAATTGTGAGTTAAAGTCCAGGCCCAAGTTTGATAATGTCCATGCTTGGCGATGTCTGCCACAAGAGCAAGAAGATGTGGGATTACTGATATAAAACATTGGTTGGTATCCAAGGAAACTTTGAGCCACTGAACCACAGCTCCCCTAGAGCGCGTTCAAGGCACTAAGAGCCGGGAATGGTGTGGAAATGCTTAGGAGATAGCAGTGAGAGTCTTAAATCAAGTCCACTGACACTGAGCCATGAAACTCCCCTGTGCAACCCCACAGAGTTTTTACTGCCCAAGCTGTGATTCTTCATGCGTCCTCTATTCAAGCGGAGTACCTCTCTGTGACCCACGTCGTTAGAAACGACCCTCCAGAATCACGTATGCTGATTCTCAGGACTGGACAGGGAACTCTTAACAAAACTTTGTTACCACTGTCACCTGCCACTGTACTAATATGTCCACCAAAAGCTCTGTTGGCGAAATACGTTTCTTATGTATATTTGAGAAGTACCTACTTTTGAAACAGTCGTGTGACTTGTCACTGCACAAAATATGTATATATGTTTTTTTTTCAGTTTTCGGTTCTGTTTTCTCTTTTTGAGGCATTTTGAAATATTCTTCCTTTCATTCATGTTTCATTTTGGCTGCTCAAAATATACGCAAATGTACACAATTGTATTTGTGTTGATTACAAATATGGTACTTACAGCTGTACACATCAAAGTATGACCAATTTTTCTCTGTAGGTACATAGTGATAGGTCTGAAAAACAAGGTATTAATCATATATTGCCAGAAAATATTTTCTCTGTATGGACATTGCATTATCTCTGAACACATTTCAGGAGGAATGGGGAAAATGTTCTTAAAATCGTACAGTGGGAGAGATAGCATCTGTCAGTGTGGGAAAGGTTTTGCCACAGTCAACAGTTTAAGCTGAAGAAAGTTATTGTGCAGTCCTACACACAATAATCTGTGGAAATATGAAAAAAACAAAAAAACAAAACATTGAACTGTGTGAGTAAAAATGGAATGCATTGAAATGCCAGTATTTTGGCACACAGTAAGCCCGACCTTGAGATGCTGATTCTCCCAATACATTCATGAGAAAATAATTATAGAAGTACTGATGTAGGACATGAAGGCACATTAGCAATTATTATAGCTCTTTACGGCACAATATGGCTGGCACATATATGTTTGGTTATATACTATGTGCATTAGTAAGCAAATAATTTATTCAAAGTAGTATATATTTGATGCAAATATCAGTGTAAACTAATCATACTGTTCCAAAGAAAAGACAGAATCCTCTTTTTCTGGCTTTTACTCAGGGTAGACAATCATACATACCAAACACTTTGTTGCATAATACAGTATTCTGTGTGTAACAGCAAAAGAGTTATGTAAAATATCATAATGTACATTACAAAATGAGAAATCTCACAGGGTTGTGTCAACAAAAGTGTTTTGAAAAGTGTGGAAATACACTTAAAACCAGAGAAGCAATGGAGAGCCGAACATTCACTTAGGTTCACTGGGGATGCTAATGGAAATTTTGCAAGCCACAAAACAGGATGAAATAAGAATATTCAAATTAGCTTGGTGGGAGGCAGATGGGGAAAGAGGGATATATCTTCAAGTTTCCGTCAGATCAGTAAAATTCAAACATACACGCCAACTGAATATAAAATGGTAGCAATACACTGCTCCAAATGGACCACTTGGTATTTTTTGTTTCACTCTGCCATACAGGCTTCTGTCTGTATTTTCTGCGACTTATTCAATACAAGCTATTGATTCTGATGGAATTCCCCATGCAGGACAAGCAATGTTTTACGCCATTACATTTTATAAAGCAAATACTCTGGAAACGTGCTGGACCAGATTGTAAATAGTGATTGCCGAAACAAGGAAACATCTCCGTTGTACAATGGAAGAGCGGCTTCATTTTAGTTAGCTTGGAACCCTAAACAGTGGAGCCAAATGTATTTGTAATTATTTACATTCTATTTTCAGCTTTTCCCAATTCTTTTGCCAAATTTATTTTCACTGAATTGCATAGATTTTCTTTCTTTCGATTTCAGAAATCACTGGAAAGGCACACAACTAATCTAGCATTGAGTTTAGCAGGGGTTATAAATCTCTTATGAAGTAGTGACTATTCTGCTGATTCTTCTGCAGTCTCAACTAAATCACAGGGCTTTTCAATTGATTAAATAGAGTTGGCATTGGTTGAATTCATTAGTCAGTCAATATAGTCAGAAATCATGCTGTGGTGAACTCCCTCTCACACGGCTAATTAACGCTTCTGGCTCTTATATATGAATGAATGCTTTGTTCTTAAATTGTATTGTTTTCAAATGGTTCTCAAACTTTTAAAACAAACAAAGATTGGTTTTAAGAGTTTTTAGAGACAATGCTGTATCTGAATTACCTAAATAAATCTGTTTCTTGAATAAAATAAAAAAACAAGAAGAACTAAAGCTAATTTATTCTTTAATCTTAACTCTTGTCTTATGCTCCTTGCACAAATGGTGTGTGAGCCTAACTCTGAATCAGGTAAGGAGAACTCAGAAGGACTTAAACATTGAGTTAAATAAAAATAAGAAATGTATAGTATAAAATGGATAGCATTGATTATTTGGTGCAAATGCAGGACCAAATCCGCCTCACTGTTACAATGGAAGCTGTTGTGTCCCTGTGTGTGCTATCCAGAACTACGCTTGCATGTGGGCTCCAGAGGAGATGATTTCTACCTAATTGAAGATGAGGACCTACCACCAAGGGCATAAAATCCGGAAGAATCCGGCTGATCGAGGAGCTCTGCCTCCTGTCACACTAGATAGACGATTCTTTTTTTTTCTATGTGAAAGGGATTCTTTTTTTTTCTAAGCGTATGTAGCATATATTTTAAAACTCTGAGCTTAAAATATCCTGAATGCAGTCTCCATCCAGTGGAAGCTTTATGATGCATGCCATGGCGGAGAGTGTACTGGTAATAATCAGTGTTTATTTGTTTCAACAAGAAAACCCGGAGGGAAATGTTCTTTCATTCTCAAGAGCTGTAATGACTGAAGCAAGACTTATTTATTACTCGAAATGATATTAAATAGGTTTTGCTCTTTAATAACCATTTCAGCTGTGAGCAGAGTGATTGCTTCAGATTATTAAAATTGGAGAAAGGTGGACTGGGATTTTCCACATATGTTCACTAATCTGGAACTAAAAGGCCTTTTAATATTGCATTGTTTATTTGCATAGATAATGCCCTCATCACAAAGAGTGAGAAACGGTTGGGAATTAATTCTTTGCTTTAGTGTTGGTACATTTGAAGATTATTAATGGTATTCGACAAAATATCACATTTGTAAAAAAAAATATATATAATTTAAATTATATATGGAATGAGCCCCAATAGTGCAGTAAAAAAAGAATATTCAGTGCATGAATCAAAAACACAAATGATTAATGTCACCATGCCCTGCTGCTTAAAGAGCTACGTGGGAGAAAAATATGTCAAAAAAATATTACTTCTGACTACAATCTGCCTGAAGTTCATTAAAGGCGAAATCACCCAAAAGATAATGAAACATTCTTTGACTTTTGACTCTTTGGTGGCATGCATGTCCTTGTTTAAACCCTTACTGTATGTTTTCTGATGTGTAAAGTGTTTTTTCACTGATCTCCCCTGCATGTAACGTGAGGTCTAATGTGTGTTTGAAAGCCACCAGAAACTTCAACACATATAAGTGACATGTTCCTGAATGAGGGACTTTATGAACCAAATTACAAACTAGCTTCAGCTTCATTGATTATTGGTATAACCCTATCAGGTTTTATAAGAATGATTTGACTAACATTGGGATGACAGATATGCACTTTGCAAGTTAGGCAAAGCAGGTAGTACAAGATAGCAGAGTTAGTAGAAGAAACATTTTAGAGTGACAAACTGATGTGGCACAGTAAGAAAAATAAATATTAACAAAAGGTGGGTTGCAGCTCACGACACACACAACTACATAAGATTCCTTGCTAGCCTTGCACTGTGAATCACACTGGTAAACATCAGTTTTACTTGTCATGTAAGTGCACTTCATCCTCTAAATTCTGAGTGACAATGATCTGCCGGGCAGTGGCAAATTTGCATATATATATTTTTTTTTGGTGTTCGCACAAGCACCACCAGGCTATAATCCATAGCGGCCTGAAATACTGACTGTAGCCTTTTTTACTGTTTGTGGTGAGATTTCAAAGTCTCGTGACTTCATATAATCATCAAGCAAATGAATGAACTTCTGTGGAGGCACAGATTTTTTCTCTACATTTAATGATGTGAGCCTTTGGCCCTATTGCTTTCTGTATAAACGGCCTGCTTTACTGCACTTCAATTTTCTTTAGCCTACTGTTCTGTAATGGCCATGCATGTGCAGTGTAAAAAAACATTCATCTTTTTATTGCTTGCAATCACATCATTTTAACAAGCTCTTCATTTTCCTGATTTAAATATTTAGAAAATGAGTAACTATTTACTATTCTATGGGCCAAGTTTTCATTGGAAAGCACCAAATGAAACATAAAACCATGACTGTGCAGCAAAAATAAACACTGGTGTCCTTTTTAAGTCAATACCAGCAGCAATACCACAAACTGCTTGTAGTTTCTGTGAAACATATTGTTGAACCTAACTAAGCATAAATTTCATATGATTTCAGATGAAGAAAGATGTTTCGAATTGTGTATTTCGTATTTCTATCCTTGAAAGTCTGGGTAACTTCTTTGTTTAGTCACTAAATCTGAGGCTATATCTTGAGAGGATGAAGTACTTTTACCAGACTTAAATGCCCAGCATATCATCACTGTGTTCTGCAATTAGTTATTGTGTTGTTCTATTAGGTCCTGAGCGGTGGGTTCAGGAAGAACAGTTACACGGCATGCTTCATTTTTCACACCCCCTAGGGAGTCCTCACAAGAAAGCTTTAGTTTTCTACAGATAAAAAATTAGCTGGCCACTCTGGGACGCAACCACATACTTTACTAATCTGCTTTACCAGCAAAGCAATTTACTTACCCAAGTATAAAATTAGCTGTTCCAGATCTGAAGCCCTGCCACTGGAGAAATTCACCTGAAATGACTTTTGCTCATGAAAATTCAGAGGAATGGCCTCGCATCTGTTTTCAGAATAGACTTGATCTGTGTGAAGAGCCTCTCATGTACTTGCATTCGCTAGCCAAGAACATCAATATAGATTATGCTGCCCATTCCTACAGAATTATGTCTGTTTATTAACTAGGCAAGACATCAATTATGTTTATAACACCTGGGCAAAGAAATTTCAGCAGATCATCAATAATCTTTAGCTGCACCTCATTGATGGGTATTTGCAGAAAAAAGGCAAATCTGATGGATCTTTTGACTCGATGGATGATTAGAAGGCATCTTCGGTGACCACAGCAAATACGGGGCAGAGAAAGAACATTGAATGATTTAGGATTAAGATTAATATACTGTAATAAAGATACAAAATGGCAGCACGGATGGTGCAGTGGGTAGCACTGCCGCCTCACAGCAAGCTGGGTTCGAATCCCCGTCGGCCAGGGCCTCTCTGTGTGGAGTTTGCATGTTCTCCCCATGTTTGCGTGGGTTTCCTCCGGGTACTCTGGTTTCCTCCCACAGTTCAAAGACATGCAGGTTGGGCTGATTGGAGAGTCTAAATTGCCCGTAGGTATGAGTGTGTGAGTAAATTGTGTGTGTGCTCTGCAATGGACTGGCAACCTGTCCAGGGTGTATTCTTGCCTTTCACCCAATGTATGCTGGGATAGGCTCCAGCCCCCCTGCAACCCTGTTCAGGGTGGGTTAGATTAATGAATGAATGAATGAATGAATGAATGAATGAACGAATATACAAAATAAGTATCCATGAAGGACTGTACTTTCTGGGGTTATTTCTATAGTGTGTGACTGAGGAATGCGACAAGGGCGGCCTGTAGCGTAGTGGTTAAGGTAAATGACTGGGACACGGAAGGTCAGTGGTTCTAATCCCGGTGTAGCCACTATAAGATCCGCACAGCCGTTGGGCCCTTGAGCAAGGCCCTTAACCCGGCATTGCTCCAGGGGAGGATTGTCTCCTGCTTAGTCTAATTAACTGTATGTCGCTCTGGATAAGAGCGTCTGCAAAATGCCAATAATGTAATGTAATGTAATGTAATGACTGCACTTGTCTCTCAGTATGTACAGTGAGGTCCATACATATTTGGACACTGACAAAGTTATTGTTATTTTAGCTGTATATGATGATATTAGGGTTGGACGTACAAAAATACTATTTAATCTATGATTGTTAATTTGTTCAATTATTAGTTGGGGGGACGTATAAAAATGGCTGAAATTCCTACACCAATCACCCGATTTAGATGTAAATACCACAAATTAAACCAAAAGTTCACATTCTTTATTTACTTTAAACTCCAATAGCCTGTGCCAGGCAACTAAAATAGCACTAACTTTGTCAATGTCCAAATATTTATGGATCTGACTGAATATAATTATGTTTTAGCCGGTGATTGACAACTGAGGCAAAATAAATAAACGCCACTGTCAATTGTTTACTGAAACACAAGGTGATTTAAAGAAATGAAACAGATAATTCAAATAAAACAGTATATTTGATATCATAAAGGATTACAAGTTGGTAAGGATCCAGCCCGCTTTGTGGCTTTCATTATTGACTAACACTCTCAGTACTGCAGAAGAAAGCTTTATTGACTCAATTAAGACAATCATTGGCTTAATCAGGTGGATAAGTGCTTGGCTGGAACAAATGCTTGCAAAGTTCATGCCTTCTAGGACCAGGCTTTGAGTAGTGAGTGTGTAGTTAAATTGTGTGGGGAAGTTATTGACAGCCAAACAGTGGGGGCTACTTTACCTAATGCAATCATTAGGGCTTATTAGAAATAAAATGGCTATTTTTACTCAGCCAATGTTTTATAACCTGACCCTCCCAGATAATGACCCCCTACAGTACACTGTCTTTGCATCTAATATATTCAATACTGTGAAACCAAGCAGTACTGTTTATGAATTGTTGGTATGGTTCACAATGTTATTCTTTTCAGCAAAAAGTATTTCCAAAAATAAAAACTAACAAGAAATTAACATTGCTGACAAAACTGAGCTGAGTGTCCTGATCACTGCACTGGGGCATTGTGGATAAATTGACCAGAAGGAAGATTTTGCTTTTAACATTTTTTTGTAGTTATGAGCGTATGGTCAGATTTGTGTACCAAATGCAACAACAAAGACAGGATAGCCAGTCTCAAGGCATGTACCAACACACTCTTACCCGTTGTTTTTTTTCCACAATTGGGCTTGAGATCAGTTGCAAGTTGCCATCGATAGGCCACTGATTACACAAATGTATCCTATTTGTAATCAAGTTTATAAGTCAGAACTATGCCAATTATGTCAGGGTTGGTAGTTAGTTTATTATTATTTTCATCTGGCCCTCATTAGTGCCAGGGGAGTCTACCTCCTGTGGGTATTTAAAACGCTTGCTGGCAATCGGTCGGCGCTTTGGTGTTAACTGTTCACTCTTACACCAAGCTGGTATGCATAGGCGGCCTGTAGCATAGTGGTTAAGGTAAATGACTGGGACACACAAGGTTGGTGGTTCTAATCCTGGTGTAGCCACAATAAGATCTGCACAGCTGTTGGGCCCTTGAGCAAGGCCCTTAACCCTGAATTGCTCCAGGGGAGGATTGTCTCCTGCTTAGTCTAATCAACTGTATGTTCCTCTGGATAAGAGCATCTGCCAAATGCCAATAATGAAATGTATGCACACGGTACATGGTGTCAGGTATTGTGCTGGTTCGGGTTTCTTTCTCATTTAAAAGAAAAAGGTAAGGAAGACGCTCAGCTTGTTGGTGCTGTGTGCATTGCTGACGCCTTCCGAAAGGGTCTTTGTTTTGATTTCATTTATAGCTTGTGTGAGCTTGCGGGTGAGGGACGTTGTCCCCGGTATTTGTATTTTGGTTTGTGTTTTTCCTGAGCTGCGTCTCAAGGTTCTTTGTTTTCTTGCCTAGTGTTTTATACTAGGTTGTTCTTTTATTTTGTCCCCGGTCTGGGGTTTGCAGTGCTCACTTTTAGCGCTAATTTTTGTTGGGTTGTTCGCCCTAGTTTTTATGGGTCGCTTTATTTTCCGGTAGCCATTTTTTGGGCTGTACATTTTATTTTATTTTGTCTCCGAGACATTTTCTGTTTCCTTTACCTCCCGGGGTTTTGTGGCGAACACGTTCGCGTGTTTGCTTATAAGGGATTACCCTTAGTCGCTCTTGGCTCTCCGCCAGTCTCCGACTCCACAAATTAAGTCAGATGTTTTAAATCACACAAGGATAAATTAATAGAGACACACTGGTGGTGGCATTAAGATGGTCCATTTTCATCACTATGAAAGGGAAAGCATTATGTTTTATCTTGGCGATCTACAAATGCGATCTCCCACCTTCAAGCGCAAACTGAAGACTCACCTCTTCAAGCAGCACCTCTCCCCATCCCTCCCTACCTCCCTGTGAACCTTGATTGTTGCCTTTGTGATTTACGTTGTGTTTCGGTATTTTTAGTTGGCTAGGTAAGCAGTATTTGGATAGTTAAGTTTGGTCACTTTTGCTTTGTTTTTTCTTTGTTTATTTGTTGTTAAAAAAAAAAAATAATTAAAAAAAAAATGCCCTTATCTTTGTTGTACGGGTAGCAATTGAAATTGTACTTCCCTCTAGGGTCTTTCAGCGCTCTTATCCATGGTTATGGGTATGCACTTTGTTGTACGTCGCTCTGGATAAGAGCGTCTGCCAAATGCCAATAATGTAATGTAATGTAATGTGAAAATGCAAAACGTGACTTTTAACAAACTGAAATCCCATCATATTCAGTATATAGCTATGTATTTAAACCATGAAAAACATACTTTGAATCCAACTTCAACACTATGTGGTTTGTTTATATTTATTAGAGCGCGGTATATATTCCCGATGCATCCGCTTTACCTCCCTATGCTCTTGACGCAAAAAAGTGCAGACAAGGAATTCTTTTTTTTATTTATTTGGGAATCCTCGTGGACCAGTTCAGTGTATTTCATGTGAACTATTTCTGATTTATTTGATTTACAGTTGCCAAATGTGATGGCAATTTTCATATTAAAAAATATGATTCCATAATGTGAGGAGTGAAATGAAAAATTGTGCTTGTAAATAATTTTTCTTAACAATAGTTTTCTAACCACTTTGTCCAGGTCAGGGTCGTGGGAGCAATGTGGCAAGCAGAGCAGGCCAGGCATCCCTCTCTCCAGCAACTTCCCAAGGCAATCCCAGGCCATCTGGGAGATATAATTCCTCCAGCGTGTCATGGGTCCGCCCCTGGGTCTACTCCCAGGTGGACATGCCTGGAATACCCCCAAAGGGAAGTGCCCAGGGGGCATCCTTATCAGATGCCAAATCACCTTAATTGAATCCTCTCAATGGAAGAGCAGCAGCTGTGAGGTCCGGATGGCTGAGCTCCTCAGCCTATCAAAGTATCCCCCACCAAAGTTTTGGACACCTGTATTCCCAATCTTACTCTTTCAGTCACTACCAGTAGTTCATGACCGTAGGTGAGAGTAGGGACCAAAATTGACAGGTTAATCGAGAGCTTTCAAATTTGTCTGGAATTTATTAAATCTTGCGTATTCATATTTTTTTTATTGGTACATACAACCTTTCATACATCCACCTCTTCTCTCAGTGATGGAGACAAGTGCGAGACTTGGGGAGAGAGGGACCTCATGTCAGAGCTTTGCCAGGACTGGGAAAGTAGTGATGTTATGAAAGTATCAATCACCACAGCTTCATTCCTGGACTGCCACTGCTCAGTTTTTATCAGTCGAGTCAAAACTGTAGTGTGCACATTAAAAGGCCTCTTTTTGTGCATGTTACAATGTGTATTGAGGTGAAAATGAGTAGAGGTTGGCTGGTTATGCATTTACTTGTGTACCCTGCCGTAAAATTCAGCTGGTCAATCTGGGTATGAGCTGGTCAACGAGCATGGCCAAGCTGGTCATAAAGCTGGTCGAGCTGGATATGAGCTGGTCAACCAGCTAGTGCTGGTGGCTTGCTGGTAGCTGGTCAATTACCAATTGTTTCAAAACATAGCTTGAACTGGGCAAACCATGTCAAGCTGGGGGCTGGTCTGATCTGGTCAACCAGCTAAACCATGTTAAGCTGGGAGCTGGTCTGATCTGGTCAACCAGCTAAACCATGTTGAGCTGGGGTCAACCAGCTCCCAGTGGTTTCAAAACCTTGCTTGAGTTGTTTTTCTCAGCAGGGTATTGTTTGTTTTATATGTTGATCATCACAAAACTTGGCATACTCACACAGTATTTGCCTCAAAGGCAGCTTCCAAATTTTGGTCAATAGGTGCCGCTGTAAAATGCCTGGAACATCTCACTTGCTTGACCAATTGAGTTGAAACATTGCAGGCTATGTCTTTGTGTCATTCTGTATCTGAAAGATATGGCCACCATCAGCCAATCGGTTGCCAGTCGGCATGTGACAGGCTTAGCAAAGGCTGATCCTCATAAAACTTGCTTGATTCTTCACCTCATGCAAAAAGCAAGGCCCAACCATGTCAAATTTTGGGACAGAGACAGATAATGGTTGTACCATTCATCCAACATGCCCTTACAGCTAAAATAAATCATAATTGGTCAATAGCACTTGGCCCCCCTTACTTACTGCTCACGGTTATTTATTTATATATATATACACACACACACATATATATATATATATATATATATACACACACACACCCACTGGTTGAGAGAGAGAGAGAGAGAGAGAGCAAAATTGGTGAACAAAAATAATTTCTTTATTTTTTCTATTAGTGCCTTCAGGGCACTTCTCAATTGTCCAGAACAAAAATTACTTTTTCAAAAAAAGAGGGAAAAAGATCAGAGGAAAAAATAGAAATAAAGTAAGCGCCCAAAAAATTAGGAACTCCGAAACGGTAAAAACCAAGAAGCGGAGCCGGCGGTGTTCGCCCGTCTTTGTCCGTTGTGGGGCCGTTAAATCCACGTGGTTCCCCGGGCTCAGAAGTCCTCTTCCCCCACCTAGACGCCCTTCTTTGTCCGTTGCGTCTAGGATTTAAAAAAGAGGTTAGTTGGCTTCTAGTCGGAATGATTGGCTCACATGAATCCCGGGAAGTTAATGTTTCTTCCACGGGGTTTCTTCCGTAATCATGGGGTTCTCCCGGTGTCCTTCCCGAAAGTATTCCACGTCTCATTCGAGTGGAGTTCAGTCGTGGCTCGGTCGAGGCGTTCACCCGCACTGGCTCTGCGTATCTCCTCTTCCGTCCTGAGCCCCGCTCTGCACTTGAGTTTGACCTTTTGTAGGGTGTTGGTCTCCCTCAAACTCGGCGCAGCTGTGCCTGGTTAATGAGAATTGGTGAGTGGAGTGCATTCCACACGCGCCCCGGTTGTGCTGGCCTTGGTGCTGATTCTCCCCCTGCCCGGGCTCTCTCCAAGGTGCCGATCCCTTAAATACGATTTAAGGAAAAATTCACCTTCAATTATTTTCCCCAGCTCCTGGCGCCAGCACACTGGCCATTCTACTCTAGTGGGGTACCAATCCTCGATTGGGCCACCACAACACACACACACACACAGTACTGTGCACAAATTTTAGGCAGGTGTGAAAAAATGCTGTAAAATAAGAATGCTTTAAAAAAATAGAAATGTTAATTGTGTATTTTTATCAATTAACAAAATGCCTGAACAGAAGAAGTAAATGAACAGAAGAAAAATCTAAATCAAATTGGTCCTCAATGTTGCCTGTTTCTTTGTGCTTCTGCAACAGAGCTTGGAAAGCATATCTGGAATCTCCTGTCTGCCTTGAGATTTCTGCCTGGGAGAGACCTTGCTGATACAGTATAACTACCTTGTGTCGTGTTGCTGTGCTCAGTCTTGCCATGGTGTATGACTTCTGATATTAAACTGTCTTCAGCAACCTCACCTTGGAAGCAAAGTATGGCTGTTCTTCACCCAGTTTTAACCCTTCTACACAGCTGTTTCTGTTTCAGTTAATGATTGTGTTTCAACCTACATATTAAATTGATGATCATTAGCTCCTATTTGATATAATTGTTTATACTAGTGTAGCTAGAAGAATTGATGCTAGTTTGAAGGCAAAGGGTGGTCACACCAAATATTGATTTGATTAAGATTTTTCTTCACACACATTTCTATTTTTGAAAGCATTCTTACTTTACAGCATCACATCTGCCTAAAACTTGCACAGTACTGTATATATATATATATATATATATATTTTTTTTTTTATCAACATATGTTTGAGAAGGTTGCGGAGACACATATGTGCAGTTTTCCATAGAGATCCTATTGTCCTCCTGGTATAAGGTATAAATTGGTCTTGGGGGAGATTCCCTGCTGTGAAGCTGAAGAAGTTGCAAAAAGGAGCATCTATGCACTGACCTATTTCCACTATTGCATTAAAATGAAATTATTTTTCCCCCTGTGGAAATACCGTACACTCTATCTGTATCTGCTGGATCTGTATGTACTCACAAACAGTCGTCATTCTACCGAGAGCAAATGTTTAGTTTTTCATGGCAGCGCACTGAGCTCTGCAGAAGCAGCAGCCACAAAGCTGTTTGCTTTGGTTAGAAAGCACGCACTGCTTTCCGCATCCAACACAAGCTTCTCTTCTTTTTTTGGGGGGATTCTGTCAGTTTCACTGTTTCTCCCTTAATGAGACATCCTGATGTGGGGGCCAGTACCTAGAGCTCATCTCCGTGTGCACTCTCTGGTTAAGGACCCAGGGGTGGCTTTGGAGCCAGGAGCTCCTCTCATTACTGCGCTGAAGTTCTGATCCGAATTGAGCTCTGTCAGTCATGCTTTAGTCTGGCAGAAGATGAGGGATGTGTGTCTGACTGACAGCGCTGGCTCTGTGTTTACACCCACTCACACCCGCGCTACTCATTTCCTTTCTTACTCTGCGAGCGCAGGTTTGTGTGTTTATGCCGTGGCGTGTTCTGTGTTCGACTTGATTCAAATTTGTGCCTTCAGGGAACAGTATGTTTGAACTGGGGCTCATTTCATGGAAGTTGCAACAGGCGAGCTGCGATGTGTGAGATGCGCTACGTTTACCCTGCCATTTTTTAAGGGTTTCACATTTAAATCACAATTGTAAGCCACAAACGTAGCCACAAACATGTCACAAAGCGTGTTCATATGGGTAATCGGTATTTCAGCAATTGTTGTTATCCTACTGCCACAGTTTGGTTTTGTATTGAACTGTGAATTGTTATAAGACAAACTGAAGGTGATAGGCTACTACAGACTATAGATTACTTTCCTTTCTGTAAGATATTCAATCTACTTTTAATAATCATACAGTAATTGTTATAATGTATAGTATTCATTTTATTTGAACTATTGGGTCTCTTCAGCAGGCCTAATATAGCCTACACATTATAGTAACTTTAGGCATTTTTCTATAATATAATCTGTAATATTCAAATCAAACCTTTCTACTTTCACCCAAAAGCCTTCCATCATTAATGCCACTTGGGATGAAGTGGTGAAACAAATGTCTTTTTCCCAATGTTGCTGTTGTGTGGGCACCCAGAGTATTTAACCACAACATTGAATATTCTTTCACTGACATTACAAACTGTACAGTTTGTTTGCTTTCTTTATCAAGTAGTACACTTTTCTTGTGCTAAGGACGTTTAATTTACTTTCCAGAAGTGACAGTTTCATATTTAAAGTCTAGTGTTACAACCCAGCTTGGTAAGGACAGACACCACACAGGGAAACTACAAGTGAAAAGGAGATTTATTCAATTAAGCTAAATGAACACTAAGACTAGACAAATGCGATGTGAAAGTCAGTATCATCAGTAGTGTAGTTGAGTGGATGTGTGATATGCCACTGGTGCTCCCAATTACCCCAACGACCCTCTGCCCCACCCACCAGGCACCTGTGGACAGAGCAGGGGCTGTAACACTAGCCATTTAGGATGCAAAGCCTCAAAGTAGTTCATAAATGGTATACAGTAGATAGTAGAATTTCTGTGAAATACTTTAAGTATATACTGTATTTAGTTTTATGAAATACTTAAAATATATATATAAATTGATGTGATACTTTTTTGTAAGGGATATCTTTAAAGCAACTTGCGGGGTGGGTGGGATCACAAATAAGATTCCTTCTGGAGCATTCCTCTCTCTCTGCACAATCACAGGAAATGCCATACTTGCGAGGAATGAATTTGATGTGCAAATTTTCAACTTTTTACAAGATATTGCAATCTGCAAGTTAAATTCCTCACAAATTGCTTTCATGAGTCAAGGCCCTTTTTAGTTGTTAATGACCACAATGCGGATTTTTTCAAGCAAAACCTCTGTTCAGATTAGTTTGTTTCATTGGCAGGCATATTTTACTTTCACTGCAAGATGAAAATAACCCCAAGATTGACATCACAGTGGCATTGAACAGAGAAAGGCAAGCTTTTCATATTCAAACTCTATTATTCTGTTTGTTTTTACTTTCCGCTTGATTTATGTGTTTACCATTTGGAAAATAATAGGCTGACTCACAAAGACCTGTTATTATACGGAATACCAATACAAAAGCCAATACATGCAAACCAAACCAATTTGTCACCCCCTTATTAACTGGCTGATAAAAATGACAGTCAAGGGACTGCACCAGTATGGGCTTCTCCAAAAGAAGGCTGCTTTGACTGTTACTAGCTGGCTGACTCACTTTGTCCATTCAAGGCGTACGTTTACTGTTCTTCTTGCCTTGTAAACATCAGTTTCTGTTGGTTAGCATTATCCTTCCTACTGGCATGATCTCTCCTTGTCTCTGATACACCGGTCCTGTCACTATTATGCCATCTCCAGAATTGCCATCACCAGTTGTGCAAATTCTCTATTTTATTCCCTAGTTTTTCATCCTGTCTTTCAATCCCTCGGTCAACTGCAGAAACACATCCATCCGGGCCATTTTGAAGACATTTTGAATATTTAGTAAGTAGCTGTTCTTTGAGAGCAAAGCAGGAGCTTGCCTTGCTGAACCGCCAGGCCAGTGTAGCACTGAGATGGTTGAATGCTGGGGGCTAATCTGGTCACTGATATTTAGGAGTGCCTGCCAGGCTTCTTCTTCGAGGGATGCCACCATGTTGAAGCCCCTCTCCTGCCAGCAGTGACTCACGAGCAGGGCTCGGAAGGCTTTGTGGGGGGTTCCCACGGTCCCCAGCCATCAGACCGCTGGCTCCTCTAGCACCGCACAAGATAGCAAACCCACTACCTCCAGAAGGAGAGGGGGCGTGGGGGTGGTTGCAGAAGGCAGAAATTTAATTGTATGCCCATGGAATCTTTACTCAGTGTCACCCTGCTGCAAACCCATTGATTGTGCCCTGCTGTTAGCCCTCTCTATGTGGGGTGGCTATCTTTGCTGCCATCTTCTTTGACTCATTCATCCCCTCTGGCTATCTCTCGCAAAGACGTGAAAGTTCATCTTCGATTTGAAGACCCGCTTCGGACACCAGTGTAGGGATTTCAGACATGGACAGACCTGGCAGACGAGAAGGGCCAGACTGCCAGCTCAAGAAGCTCACATTTTCTATTGTGATTTCTGTGGGTAGATTGTTTTGTGCAACATTATCAAATGCTCAAATTGCTTTCGTTAGTTCAGTTTCATTGTTTTAATATTATTGACTTGCTGTCAAGGCGGCACGGATGGTGCAGTGGGTAGCACTGCCGCCTCACAGCAAGGAGGTCCTGGGTTCAAATCCCCGTCAGCCGGGGCCTCTCTGTGCGGAGTTTGCATGTTCTCCCCGTGTCTGCGTGGGTTTCCTTCGGGTACTCCGGTTTCCTCCCACAGTCCAAAGACATGCACATTAGGCTGATTGGAGAGTCTAAATTGCCCGTAGGTATGAGTGTATGAGTGTGTGAGTGAATGGTGTGTGTGCCCTGCGATGGACTGGCGACCTGTCCAGGGTGTATTCCTGCCTTTCGCCCAATGTATGCTGGGATAGGCTCCAGCCCCCCTGCGACCCTGATCAGGAGAAGCGGGTTCAGATAATGGATGGATGGATGGACTTGCTGTCATGTTTAGTTGCAAAGGAATCTTGACTAAGGCTCATCTCCCTTCCTGTTATAGTGGGGTTGGGTTTTAAAAATCAGGCTGGGTCCTTATTTATAAGCACACTGAACAATAATACAATATATATTTAGATGCTTACCATTGTGTTGTCAACCATGTTTTCACTGTCCTCCTCAGAAATATTAAATCCTCTATTTAGTCCTCTATTTAGACATAGTCATCGCAAAATAATTATTTTGTTGTAAAACATGTTTTTGCCTAATTGTTTTTGCCCAAGTGCAAAAGACTCCTCATGCTTATTGAAAACGCTACAGTTTCGTTACACATTTTCTGCTGTGTTGTTTTATGCAAGCCTAAGAAACTATACAGATTTGAAATGTAATGAGCTGAAGTTATACTTAATTTTCTTGCACGGATTCTTACACACAAGTGGGGGGCAGAGAGGGTGAGGTCCCCCCACATTTGTTTTACCGCCCACATGTTACAAAATAAGAACTGTTGTCACGAAAGCAATCTTAAAATAGGTTATACAGATAGAACCAGGAGGTTTAACACTTGCAAACAGTATATCCTGTTTCCATAGTGATTGAAAATTGCGCAGGCTGAAAAAAGAATGAATGCAAAATAAAAAAACCCTCACTGGCTCAGCCCTGGGCTGATGGGCCCTGATTATGATGCATTTCCTTTGAATCTCTTATCACTAGACAACCAGTAGGTGTTAGCAATGACAGTCGAAGTTAGCAAGTCACAAGTTAGCAAGAGTATCACTTTTTGCTTACAAAAAAAAAAGAAACAAAAAA
Organism: Conger conger; assembly: GCF_963514075.1. NCBI lineage: Eukaryota > Metazoa > Chordata > Actinopteri > Anguilliformes > Congridae > Conger > Conger conger. Next base: position 58,804,443 of record NC_083765.1, read on the forward strand.
GTAAAACAAAAAAATATCCTCAAATCCCCAGATTTGTATTATCTCTTTGCCTGAAACATATTCCCAAGCTGGCTGAATTTATTTATTTATTTTAAATAACAAGAAGAAAAATGCTAAGAAAACAGGTAGGCAAAAACTTTGAGGTTTTCACTTTCGTATTGCCTCAGAATCTGTGTTTGAAAAACCCTGGTGAACCTTTCAGCTTGGTAATTCTGCATCCCCTACAAACAGAGGAATATGGCTTCACTGCAAGCCTATGTTTTTATGAGATATATGGTTTTTCAAAATGCTCCCCAAAGATATGGCAGAACAATAAACTACCGGGTACTTGTGGGTCACTTCCCACTATGGGAAGAAAACATGCCACACTTACAAATATGAAACACGGGGCGAGGTTAACACTTATTGAAGAAATATGATTCCAAATATGAAACATTGAGATTCTGTATCATTCTCATGGAACAGAAGACATAAATCACTATCAATTCTGTGATATACACTTTCATTTATTAGACTTATATTTTGGCATGTTAAGTCTAATAAAGCTGCAACCTATCCATCCAAGTTTGATGCATTGTGTGTTCAGAGATGCTCTTCTGTATAGCCCTGTTATATTGTGTGGTTATTTGCATTACTGTCACCTTCCTGTCAGCTTTAACCAGTCTGACCATTCTGCTCAAACCTCTTTCATTTACAAGGCATTTCTGCTCACAGATGCTTTACTGGATGCTCACTGGATGCTTTAGAACTACTCTAGAGATTGTTGTGCATGAGAATCCCAGGAGATCAGCAGTTAATGAGATACTCAAAGCACCCTGTCTGCTACCAACAATCATTCCATGGTTATTCCTCATTCCGATGGTTGATGTGATCATTAGCTGAAGCTCCTGGCCCATATCTGCATGATTACCACATGATTGGATGATTAGATAATTCTTTAAAAAATTAGGTGTACAGGTGTTCCTAATAAAGTGCTCAATGAGTGTATATTTATCATAAAGGAAAGGCCACTTCCAGCATATCAGCATATGTATTTTCCAGATAAAATGAAGGCTGGGAAACATTGGGCTCTGCTACTAATGCTGATGTCTGTTTTTGGAGAAAGCCTGCCATTATAATTTGAAGGTAACAGGTGGCAGATGTAATTATTCACTTTGCCACAGGCTTTGGTGGAGGCATGGGCTCCAAGGATTTGAGGCACTGTGAAAAAATGTGTATTAATGAAATGAAACAAAATCAAATGAAATCTGTCAAAAAGGAATTATGCTGTTCTTTTCAAATCAGGGCAATGAAATTAACAAGTGATTATTTCCGTTTAAACATTTCTTTTAATCTCCAGAAGTCAGCCACCCCAGCTGCCTTCAGTTTCATTCCAGTGTAAAACCCCACGCTAACCCAATGACGGAATTTAGCGGGGGCCGAAGGGGGTTTTGCGTGCTTATCCTTCTGGCGTTGCTGGGAGAACGTTAGTAGGGTTAATTATTATCCTCCGTACAAGAACAGAGCACAATTATGTTTAAGAATATACTGGGTCCGTTGCCATGGGTCGGATATGGATTGACCTGCCCCATATCCCGCTTACAGCTGGCCAGAAACGGATCAGTACAATTCTTAATATTCTCCGTTCTCAAACGGGGCCGTATTGTACGCTTAGTGGTTACTATAGTTTTACTCGTTTATCTGACTCCATTTAAAATATAATTTAGAAATTTGGGTTTGCAACATACGAGGACCTCGGGAGTGATTACATTCGACTTGTACCTGCGCCACCATTACTCAATATATGCTCCCGGGATTAGCATTACTGCTGAAATCTCAGTTCGGTGGAGAACTCAGAGGCTGAGGGTCCAGTCAACACAATACATGCAAAACTGCCATGATAGTTGCAAGCCCAGGTCGGCATAGCATTAACTGGGCTCCTTAGAGCTAATTTGGCAGGAACCAGCGCTGTAACGCCCAAGGGTTCCCTTCGCACCAAATCACAAGAGCCGTGCGTCACCGACCCTTTAATTGGCAGAAACTTGCTGGCCTCACTGCTTAGAACTATCACAAATGTACCAAACTGCTGATCGGTCAGTCTTTGGCCCCCATTTTCCCCCTGAGTATTCAGTTGTAATTTAGGCTGAGAAGGTACAAGATGAATTAGAGTCATGGAGATCACGCAAGTTACAAACAAAATAGTTTATTCGCAGACAGGTAGGTTATTAGCTTTAAAATATCACAGTCAATTACAAAATACACAAATTAAGAATATAGATAGAGTAAATAATCATACCTAGCCTGCTTGGACTACACACAAACAAAGAGTATAGAATACGCCATGTATAGGAAGCTGATTACGATCTTCCGTTGCTACACATACATACATACATACCTACATACCCAAGACATGTTGTGTGGGAAGTCGAATACGATCTTCCTGATACTTACATATAAATCGCTCCCTTGGCCCTGTGATCACTGCACATGGGCTATCCTACCACTGCTATGCGGACGATACCCAACTCTTCGTCTCGTTCCCGCCGTCTGATACGCAGGTTTCAGCCCGTATCTCTGCTTGCCTGAGGGACATCCAGAGCTGGATGGACAACCACCATCTAAAGCTCAACCCAGGTAAAACTGAAATGATATTCATCCCTGCTAATACCTCTCCCCATCTGGATCTCTCCATTTCCCTCGGGGATACCACACTCACGCCGTCACCCAGTGCAAGGAACCTCGGCGTGGTGATGGACAGCAGACTGTCCCTTTCCGAGAACATTGCGGCGGTGACCCGGTCTTGCAGGTTCTTCCTATACAACATACGGAGAATCCGCCCCTTTCTCACCCCCTACTCGACCCAGCTTCTGGTCCAAGCGATGGTTCTGTCCCGCCTGGACTACTGCAATTCCCTCTTGGCTGGCCTCCCTGCGTCCGCCATCAGACCCCTCCAACTCATCCAGAATGCAGCAGCTCGTCTGGTCTTCAACCTTCCCAAATACTCACATGTCACCCCCCTGCTTACTTCCCTCCACTGGCTGCCTGTCATGGCTCGCATCAAATTCAAAACATTGGTGCTAGCCTTCCAAGCAGTTAAAGGGTCTTCCCCAGCTTATCTGCAAAAAATCATCAGACCCTACACCCCTGCCAGACCTCTTCGTTCAGCCTCCACAGGCCGCTTGGCACCTCCCCCTCTCAGAACCTCCACCTCACGCTCACGACTACTGTCTGTTCTGGCTCCACGGTGGTGGAACAAACTCCCCGTTGAGGTCAGAACTATAGAATCTCTCCCCACCTTCAAGCGCAAGCTGAAGACACACCTCTTCAAACAGCACCTCTCCCCATCCCTCCCTACCTCCCTGTGAACCTTAATTGTTGTCTCTGTGACTTGCTTTGTGTATCGGTATTTTAGTTGGCTAGGTAAGCAGTGTTTGGATAGTTAACTTTGGTGACTTTTGCTCTGTCTGTTTGTTTGTTCAAAAAAAAAAAAAAAAAAAAAAAAAAATGGCCCTTGTCCTTATCTTTGTTGTACAGGTAGCAGTTGAAATTGTACTTACCTCTAGGGTCTTTCAGCGAACTTATCCCTGGTTATGGGTATGCACTTTGTTGTACGTCGCTCTGGATAAGAGCGTCTGCCAAATGCCAATAATGTAATGTAATGTAATGTAAATACAATGTGCTGTGTGGGAAGTCGAATACGATCTTCCCAGATTGGTCTGTCTCCCTTGCTTTTATGCCAAACCATACGTTTAGAACCAGGCGGCAGTGCCATAAATCAACCTGGAGGGGTGGTCAAATCTGGAATTTAGACCCCCACCCTTGGGGGTTGTTGAGTAGGGAAAATGATATGATTACCAGGAGTGGACATGTAGGTTTTCCCTTGAGTTACTGAAACTATGGTTTATTAAACTCCATTTGGTATGAAATGTATCTCATCCGATTCCTTGATTTTACCAGATCACATCCATACCAAACAGATTACCCTTATGTTTTATTATGTTGTAGCTATCATGAAACTTCCCTCCTGATTATCCATTTTACATGCAATTCCTGTTACCATTACATAAGACTTAATGCAATAATACAAGGATCACATGGGCCATATTTTCAAGGTGTTACCGAAATCCAGGCCTTAGTTCTTGACCCTAAAAGTGAGTCACCCATCTATAATTTACAGCAGGCCCACCAGGCAGGGAGCTAAAACACATGGCTTCTACAGAGACAGCTTTTGCGCAGTTTCCCCTCGGCTCCTGAATGGTTATGCTATCAAAGGTAGACTGTTACAAAAACTAGACCATTACACCAGTCGCACTGAACCAATCAGAATAACACCAAACATTACTATATTCTGACCTGGGATTATCATGAAGCATCTTTATGCCATCTCCAATATTCCTGTGCTCTAACCCATCAGGAATGTGAGAAAAGGGGGGCCCCCAGGGCCCAAGAAGGCGCCTCTAAGAATCCTTCTCTAGCTCTCCCCCACAGGCATGCGTGCCAACGGTGGGGGCTAACAATGTATGCTCCAGGAGGGGGAAGTCAGCAAGCTGACCAGCGCATGAGACTTAGATTTATCAAGATACTTTCTGACTAGAGATGACCCTTGACCCTCCCTACAATTTGTATAGTATTTTTAAGTAAGTGCTCACTCCCAGAAATTAATGGTAAAATATTGCAAAGAAAACAAATAGATGAGAAAAGAAAAACCCCAACTTCATATAGTGTAATGCCTTAGTGCAAGCCCCCTAGTGGCCATTTATAAAATAAATAGACATTATTCCATTGGTTTTTGATCTCCCTTTCAAGATTCAGTGGTCATTTATTGTCTTGAGTAATCTATTTGAGAAAAAATGAAATGGGGGTAGCCACTCTTAATAAGACACTTGTTTTAAACACCATTTTCCATTATTTAAATTGTTTTCGACTCAACTCTTTTATCCAACAGTGGACAGTATAAGCTTTCCAATGGTGTAGGGCAGGATTTTAAGTAATTCCCTTCTCTTTACTTTCTACTCTTCAGGAAATCAGGAAGGGGACAAATCATTTTTTCATGGCACTATATACTGCATACAATTTCAGATGCATTTGTATTCTCACATCACTGCAGAAGCATTGTAGCAATATAAAGTTATTGGGGCTAGGATTTATCCTAAGCTCTCTCTATAAACATTTAATATGCATTAAACACTCAATAATGTAACATGCAAAAGCTCACAATTTAAAATGCCACAATTAAATGTATCATTCATTACAAACTTCCTCCCCCATGAGGCAACAATATGTTTTTTTCTGGAATAGTACAATTTGTATTACTGTAATACATGTATTGTAAACGTACTGTATTAAATTAAAGTTAAGAGAGTTTTCTTCCCTGCAAAAAATGACTTCCATTCCCTTGAAATTGCATTTCAAGGATGTGGATTATATTAAGCATGGAAATACCTACTCTCATCTTGTACAGCATTTTGCCAAAAGCAGTTTGCCTTTGAAGTAAGCCTTAGAAATTCATATTTAGCCATGGCCATTCTTAACTAATACATGGACTGTATGCTGACACTTTAATTTCAGCTTGTCACTGAAATATATTGATATGCAAAGAAAATTAAATGCAACAGGTAATTTGTAGCTAAAGGCACTGCAGCAGTTTAGCTTCTACATGGCTTCAAGTGCACACCACAACAGAGTTGGCTTGTGCATTTGGATCCTGTGCTTAAAATGTGAGACGTCTAATTGAACTTATCATTTTATGTTTCTTATGTACACTCAGTGAGCACTTTATTAAACTTATTTTTTAGACTTGTTGATCTCATGCTGCTATAGCCTAACCACTCAGGGGTTTGACACGTTGTGTGTTCAGAGATACTCTTCTGCATTCCACTGTTGTAATGCATGGTTATTTGCATTACTGTCACCTTCCTGTCAGCTTTGACCAGTCTGGCCCTTCTCCTCTAACCTCTCCCTGTAACAACACATTTTTGCCCGCATAACTGCTGCTCACTGGATGTTTTTTTGGTTTCATACCATTCTTTGAAAACTGTAGAGACTGTTCTGTGTGAAAATAACAGGAGATCAGCAGTTTCTGAGATACTCAAACCACCCTGGCACCAAGAATCATTCCACGGTCAAAGTCACTTAGATTACATTTCTTCCCCATTCTGACATTCGGTTTGAACAATAGCTGAACTACTTCACCACATTTGTGTGCTTTTTTGCATTGAGTTGCTCCCACATGATTGGATGATTAAATATTTGCATTAACAAGCTGCTGTACAGGTCTACCTAATAAATTTCTCACAGAGTGTACGTCTAAGCATACTCATCAGATGAATCCGAGGGGAGATGGCAGAATTGCTTTTTTTTTTTTGTCGGACCTTGTAGGGCAGGCCAAGAATGGGCTTTGTCCCTAACTGACTGACTAACTTTGTTGAAACATGCATAAAACCTGCAAAACAGTGAGAGAGGGTCCAGCTCTGGGCTGGCATGCATGGGTAAAGCCATATACACTGCACAAAAATAGTAATAAGGGAACACTTAATCATCACAGTGTAACACCAAGTCAGTTAAACTTCAGGGATATCAATCTATCCATTTAGGAAGCACAAGTGATTGTGAATCAATTTCACCTGTTTTGGTGTAAATGAGTGATAACAGGTGCAATGGAGATACAAAAGTGAGACAACCCCCAAAAAGGTAATGGTTTTGCATGGGTGACCACAGACAATTGCTCTCGCCTTATCCTTCCTGATTCTTCTCTAGTTTCGTGTTCTGCTAGTGTCCTTATCACTTCTGGTAGCATGAGGCGGTACCTGCAGCCCAATCAGGTTGCACAGGTAGTCCAGTTCCTCCAGGATGGCACATCAATAAATGCGGTCGCAAGAAGGTTTGCTGTGTCTCCCAGCACAGTCTCAAGGGCATGGAGGAGATGCCAGGAAACCGGCCATTACACAAGGAGAGCTGGACAGGGCCGTAGAAGGGCATCAACCCAGCAGCAGGACCAGTATCTGCTCCTTTGTGTGAGAAGGAACAGGAGGAGCACTGCCAGAGCCCTAAAAAATGACCTCCAGCAGGCTACTGGTATGCATGTTTCTAACAAAACTGTCAGAAACAGACTCCATGAGGGTGGCATGAGTGCCCAACATCCTCTAATGGGACCTGTGCTCACTGCCCAGCACCGTGCAGCTCGATTGGCATTCACGAGAGACCACCAGAATTGGTGAGCAGAGAGCAGGTTCACACTGAGCACATGTGACAGGTAATGCCGTGGTGAACATTATGCTGCATGTAACATCATCCAGCATGACCGGATTGGCAGTGGGTCAGTGATGGTCTGGGGAGGCATATCCTTGGAGGGTCGCACAGACCTCCATTTCATAGCCAACGGTACCCTGACTGCTGTTAGGTACTGGGATGAAATCCTCAGATCGATTGGCAGACCTTATGCTGGTGCAATGGCCCTAGGTTCGTCCTGGTGTAGGACAATACCCGGCCTCATGTGGCCAGAGTGTGTTGGCAGTTCCTGGATGAGGAAGGCATTGATGCCATTGACTGGCCCTCACGTTCCCATGACCTAAATCCAATTGAGTACCTATGGGACATTATGTATCAGTGCATCCGACTCCACCAAGTACCGCCACAGACTGTCCAGGAGCTCACTGATGCCCTGATCCAGGTCTGGGAGGAGATCCCCCAGGACACCATCTGCTGACTCATCAGAAGCATGCCCAGATGTTGTAGGGAGTGTATATAGGCATGCGGGGGCCATACACACTATTGAGTTACATTATGAGTTGCTGTGATAAAATTCACACAAGTTTCATCAGCCTGTGATTTACTTGTGTGATTGTGTGACCCAGCCTTCAATGGGTTGATGATTTTGGTCTCCTTTGACCGTTGTTACGTCAGTTTGTTCTCAACAAATCTGTAAAGATTTTCAACATCCTTCATCAATATCTGATGTGTCACAAGTGTTCCCTTAATATTTTTGAGCAGTGTAGTTTCTACCACACATAGTCCCCCTTAGCTACCTGAGGGTCTGGCAAAAAACGGCTTGCCTGCTTTTCTTGTTTTAATGAATCCTGAGTTTCTTTACTTGACAGGGTGCCTAGTTAATTCCACCTGTCGTTTCCCTTATTAAATCTATGTATTTCTTGATTGGGTCTGGGGAACTTCATTTTCATATAAGAAAAGTCAACTGGATAATGATCAGTGCATTACCTTCTATGTTCTGGATTGTACTGATCTTTGTGAACACCCTGCTCTCCGTCTCAATCATATCTCTGGCAGTCTGTTAATTCCCTTTTCAAACACTGCAATATATTGGGTCCCTGACATGCTTCAGAGCACATTCTGATAATAATATTAACAATTTCTACACCTAAAATGACTTGAGTCTAATTAAAAAAACTAAACTACCATTTTAGAAGCGTTTGTATGCACATCACTGCTGAAGCATTGTAATACTAATATAATGTTATTGGGGTTAGAACATTTACTAAGATCTCTCTATATAATTTCATATGCATTAAACGCTCAATAATGGAAATGCAAAGGCTTACCATAAGAAGTTACGATGAAATTGATCCGTTCATGACAAGCTCCCTCCCTCATGAGGCAACAATATGTCTGTTTTTCTGCAATAGTGCAATTTGCATTATTGTATTAAAACAAGTTAGCAAATTTTCTCCCCTGCAAAAGAATGACTACCCTTCCATAGAAATGATGTATGAAGGATGTTGGATGTGTTATGCATGTACTGTAAATGCGCACTCTCATCTCTCCTACATTTCGCCCTGGGCCTTTTGCCATAGGCTGTCACACTCTGTGCTCCCGTGTCCGAGCGTTGTCTGTTTCCCACCTTTGTTTTCGTATTTCTTGTCGCTTTCCGTAGCCTTTCACTCACCTGTGTCTTGTTACCTGTTTCCCTGCACTCACACCTGTTCATCATCTCAGTTAATTTGTCTGTGTATTCATATTCCTTGTTTCTTTGCCAGATTGTTATGTGTCCTGACCATGCTACACTACAAACTTGATTATCACTACTGCAACGGTTTGCCAGTATTCGACCTCTGCCTGTTTGATTTACGTGACATCTAATAAAGACATCTGTTCTGCCAAGTTTTGGGTTGTGATTGGTTCTTCGGTCCCGGCACCTGATAGTTGGCAATATATAACAAAAGGTAATGTGCTGTAATTACCTAAAATATACTTCTGACGTTAGCTACAGTTACATCACTCTATATCCATCTCTAAATGGTTTTGACAAAATTTTACATTACATTACATTACATTATTGGCATTTGGCAGACGCTCTTATCCAGAGCGACGTACAACAAAGTGCATTTTGTTTTACAAACAAAACATACTTTTGACATACCTGTGCCAAAACATTTCAGATTAAGAGCAAGGAACAAATGTTGCAAATAAAAGTGATGATTTAAAGAGTTAAACTTAGGACTTATTGTTTTTGAACAAAAGGGTAACATTCCTGTGGAAATACTTGATGCACCATTTTGTTTAATACTTTGTGTTTTGATTTCATACACTAGTAAAGTGCAATTTGTCTAGGTCCCCTGATGTCCAGCATTTTGTCCCAACATTTCAGACCAATAATTTCAGAATAACAGTTTAGGAAAATGGTAACATACATTTTACTAATATTACATGACAGAATGAAGCATGGAAATAAGAACACAAAGCCAATTTTTATTCAAGAGGAAGAAAAAAAGCAAACAAATTCTGTGAATTCTTGACATGGGGTCTATAAAAAAGGTAAAGCATTGCTCTCAGAAGTAAATTCCACTCATGAAGGACAGCAGTAGAGATCTGCCAAAAGGAATGTTCTTGTTTAAGATGGTATGAAAATAAATAATTTTCTCATTAGTGAAAGCGAAGAAAAAAATAAACACAAGCATTCTGCTTACCGAGAGAAAACTCAAAGGACTATTATTTGCACAGCTACAGAAAGTTTTTAGCTAGCTCACTGCATTCAGGGAAAAAAGGTCACTCGCTCCATCAGCGCATACTGTATGTTGATAGGCACAAAGACAAGCTTAAAGACTAACTGCACATTCAGTTCCTTATGCATCACAGGTAAGATTTACAGGGATTTCTAAACACAAGAATGAGGATTACTGAACTGCCCAGAAGTCTTGTATAAAAAGAAACACAATTGCATTTCTCTCTAATCATAAAAATCAATCATCTTTCATCGGACCCTGAGTGGGTCACCTATGGGACAGAAATATCATAAAACTGCTGTGTCCAATAAACATTTCCATCCTTCAACTTAAAATCACCCTGTTATGTTTCAACTTCCAAATGTCAGTGATAAAGTGTTCTGCCACACAGTGTAAGCAAAAAGTCTTTTAAAAATAAAACAAAACATTTTCATCATCCTGCAAAGTCAACTCAATTCATTTTTCTGATCAGTGCAGTTACCAGCTATCCTATACTAAAAAAAACAATGCACTCTTCTTTCTTGTATAATGCAGTGAGCACCATAATGTTTGGGACAATGGCATGTTTTGTTTCTTGATTTGGCTCTGAGGTCCACAACTTTAGTTTGTAATCCAACAATTGGGGTAAAAGTGCAGATTCTCAGAAGCAATGCAATCCGCCAGAAATCGATGACTTTCTGTCCTCACCATTTTAGATATGAATTCAGTGTTATACATGTTAACCTATATAAGCGAGTGTTCGAATGTTGTTTGGTTAACTAGAACCATTCAGGAGACAGGGCCCCAGGAGTGAGTTGCAATAATCCTTGCAGGTAAACATAAGAGTTGGTACTAAGTAAGTTAGAAATAGACAGATTCCTCTGATGTTTTTCAGAAAGAACTCAGTGTTCAAATCAGTTTTGTGATCATCAAATATGCATGAAGGAGATTAATTAAATTCTTCAAAAGGTTTTGTTGCTTGGTTGTTTCAGTCATTTCCTGGACATTTCCTGTAATTTAATTTCAAGCAGCAAAGTTAATTCTCCCTCTTGCTCTTGAAAATGCATATAAAAAGGCCTGTCATTTTCATGTAGATAATAAAGCTTCAGGATCACAAACTATATCTGCTATTCATATTTTTAAAGGGAAAATGAAAGCGACTCTCCAGCTACCTTCAAGGACACTGGTCTAATTAGAAATGAAAGCCTTGTCTGTGTATGTTCACTGGAAACAACAAAGTAGCTTATATTTCATGTGAACACATCATCTTTGTGTTGCGTATGGTCACATAAATGCAAACACATTTTCACATTAAAATATGGCTGATTTAAATCTAATTTAAGCCTCATATAGTTAATTTCCCAAGATCACTAAAGGCTTCAACGACAATAAGAGATCAAATCACAATTAAGGACGAAAATAAATTGTATGTAAATGTATTAAAGAAATCGTGTTAAAAAAGAAATAATAACTGAGAGGCAGTATATGGACAGAATATACATGCAGCAGGGAATCTTTATGGTGGGTTGTGACGGAGAACTACTAAAATGCCCTGAGTGGATTATAAGGTTTTCAGAGTCCATGCATGGACTGAACATAAGTTAACAGCAAAGATACAGTGAGACGTGTGAGGAAAGATTGTGTAGCGGGGGGTGGGTTCAGACGCAGGAAAAACTTCAGCTCATCGGCTGAGCCATGGTTTTCCGGTGTACGAAATAGAGCAGCCCCCTAAATAGAGACTATGGGACGACAGCTGCAAAATGAATCCCTGCCTTTATGGCCTTTATGATTATGACTTTGACAGGAATATGATTACAATTATGATTATATTCACCTTTCAGAAGGCTGAACACTAACATGCACTGGCAGCTGGCTTGGGGGCACTCTCCCGTAGTCTCGAACAAAACGCTGAGCCAAGTAAGTACTTCTAAATCGTTTTTGTGGGGTTATAAGGCTTGTAACGACAGAAAATTTGAGTGCTTTGTGTCTGGAAACATTTGAGCTGTGGCTTTAACGGAAGGAGACAGATACAATATGTTTGCCTTAACTATGACTAGACTTCAGCTAGAACTCCAGCTAAACTCAAAGTGACTTCAAGGGCAGCTCCAGTTGCTAAAGTGAAACTGAGATGGCATTTGCTGAAAAGTGATTTGTGGTTGGGCAATAAAGTCAAACCAGGCGAATTACAGCTCAAACAGTGCCGTCCCAGATCCAAGATGGAGCGTCCCAAAACTGCTCAGCATCATGAGTTACTGATGTATCCTAAGAGATGTTGAGGTGGGTAATGAGAAAATACAAAAATAAAAAATAAAAAGGTTTTATTTGTCTCAGGCTGCAGACACTATGCCCATTGTTCAATTCTTTCCTCATTTACCCTCCCATCATTTGAGTTGGAAAGCCATTTGCAACATACAGCCTGCATGATTGTATTTGTAATTTAAAGTGTCCATTTTTGTCTGAAGAAGGCTGTGATATGGTTATTTCAGGTGATCCATGAGCATAGATGTTCTATCAGGTTCATTCCTCATGCTGTGATTTCATTTAAAGGTCTTCATAGATTTTAAATTTCTAGAACAAATATATATATATATATATTTTTAACCCACCGTAGAGTCAGCTTTTATTTAAGCATATTTGCATCTATATCCATCGATCTATGTAAGAATACACATCTATATATTATATATGGCCGCTGTATATTCGGAAAGGAGCACGGCTAAAGTAACGGACCTTGATGCTGGCATCAGTTCATTGCAGTTGCAGACGAGGACCGAGTTTGGTTAGCATAATTGGCTCGCCGTTACACTAACACACACTTTTTTTGTGTGTGTGTGTCAGTATAAAAGAACACATTTCAGACTTCCAAATATTCATTTTACAAAAGATTTCATTTTACAGAGACATTTTTGTATTTAATTAAAAAAGTAACATATTACTCTAAGCAATTGACTACTTTTTACATAAAAACTTAATCAAGGCTGTCTGGATCAGGAGCAAGGAGTCAACCAAAGTCTGCAAAAGAACTGTGGCAAGGTCTCCAACATGCTTAGAACAACCTCCCTGCTGATTGTCTAATAGAACTGCAGGACAGCTTTGGCTATCTCAGAGAAGTGATGCGGTTTTAAGGCCGAAGGGTGGTCATAAAAAATATTGATTTGATTCTGTTTTTAACTATTCTGCCAAATTATTAAAATGTAATGTAAGATATATAGTATGTTTATTTAGGACCTTTCATTATATTATTTTTTAAAATAATCTTATTTGTACAGAATGTTATACAGGTTCCAAAGACTTTTGCACTGTACTGTATATATATGGACAGGGACACAATGACGTACAGGCTGCCATCTTTAATTTCAGCGTATTTACATCCATATTGGCTGAACCATGTAGGAATTATTTCCCTTTTTGTACATAGTTTCCCCATTATGATGCATGCTCTGCTCAAACCTATTCAAGCAGTATGGGGTGGGAATTAAATTTCAGAAATCATTCTGATTCTGCTATTTCATTAGCATATGAACATTATACCCTGGTGCGCATGTACGTGCTTGCATGTGTGTGTGCGTCCAATCGTTAAAAAACACTGCCGGAAAAAGGATGTACAAACATTGATTACTGTGTGTACATGTATATAATGTAGCACTGTCCCACCCAGGAGTCCAGGAATCACACCAACCCTCCTCAGTATTCTGCTCATTGCTGTTGTCATTTTCAATTAATCTGATTTCAGTGAAGATAGCAACCTAAGCAACTCTTGCTCTACGGCATAACAACGGTGCTCAAGATCAAAACCGGTCACATATTAAAGTCTCTGAGCACCAGGTTCATCAAATTCCATCACATTTCCTCTGCTAGACCCACATTTTTCACCCAATATCAGACAAGTGGAAAGTAGTGAACTTTTGAGGACTCATACCCTCATAAGCCCTGGATGAATGTTTAGTTAACCAATGAAATGGCATGTCTACACAGTCGATCTAGACCTGGTAATCTATATATTTTTTGGTTCTCGCAAATACATGGCAAATGAGATCTATATTAATTTAAGTGAGACAAGCCCACAATTCAGACTTCTGATTGCAGATTTATCATTAAAAACAATTACAAATTCCACCCCACTGTTCTCTGCATACATCAATACATTTGCTTAGTGGTCAATGTAAAAAAACAACCTCTGCTTTCCAGTGCTCTTATTGAGTGTTTTTCTTTGATATTGGCAGACTAAAAGGTAGACAGTTGAAAGCCTGAAGAACTACACAGTTGAACCTTTTACAAATAAATAAAACATCAAAAGCATCAGGGGTCTCCTTCACAGTGGTATTACTGAAAATAAGACAACAGTATAGTCCTTTGTCTAAAACGACAGAAAATTAGCTGGAACACTCTTATTTGATTCTCATATGGATATTTACAAGCTTAATTGAATGAGCAGTTCATGCTAGCCTTTGCCTGCCAGATGGCTGCAAATGATGATTTGGATGGGAGACCTCCTGGAAAATCAGGAGCTGGATGCGGTATGAAGACTTCATTGCTCCAATTTTGAAAAGCCAATGCACCAATCCAGTGACAGGGACATGGTGAGGTATAAATTATGTATTTTTGTCAGAGGCCAAACAGAGGGTCCTGACTTTGGGCATTAACTACCCATGGTATTTTCGAGTTGGGAGGATAACCCTGGTCTCCTTGTAAAATCTTTTAATTGGCTCTCAACATCTGGGCAACTAATGATCCCCATAAAATCAATTAACGACACAGTTGCCAGTTGACCTTCCTTATTAATTAAAAATCCATAGTAATAAACATATGATTAGGATACATTCTGTGTCAACGTGTGTTCATTGTGTATGGATTAGTGTATGAATGCAGATGAGTTTCCTAAAATAAGGAGATGGAATTAGAGTAATTATGAGTTCCATATATGGGCAATGTGGACGATGGGTTCACAAAATGACTCCCGTCATTTGTTCCAATCTGCAATATTATTCAATTGTGGAATGCTCTTTTGTAGACCTGCAGTGCTGCAAATGAGATGCTCAACAACAATAGACAGGGTGGTAAATGGTGAGAGCCCTCCTTATATTCATCAGTTGGCTTAATTAGACAGACTTGGGTTTAATTAGGAAAAAAAATAGGTTGGACAGCAGCAATTTAGAAATGTTTCATGAGCTTCGTATGAAAGGGCTGGTTGGTTCATGGAGACACCTGAGTGAGATTTGATAGAATATGAGTCACTATAGAAAAGTCAATATTTTTTGGTAGAGGTGAAAGCAGAGTTAACCAATATGAATAAATTCATACAAGTCACATTGCAGTTGTATTGTGACATTAGCATTGCGATGCATTGATACATCAGTGTAAATGATGATCAGTACACCCTTAGACCTAATACAGGGATAATTAAAGTAAGCATGGATAGAAGGCACACACTGCAAAATGGATGTCTTTAAACAAGCAAGTAAAACAGTACATCTGGTCCACTGCACACAGATGGATTCATTTTGCCCAACTTTCAATTTAAAAATACATCACAGAAGAAAGACAACAATGGACCAACAATTAAAAACAGTCAGACATCAAGGTTGAAATCAGCACTGAAGGTGGAAACATCTGTCAGCGGGGGAAAAGGTTTGAGTGACAGCTGGAATATGTGCAAATATTCCAGTAGAAAAAGTTGATTGAATTAGTCCCAGATTACATGCATTTTTAACCAGCTTTGACGGAAGTGTGTGCCACAGCCTGCTGCTCTACATAAAATCAAAATGAAAGAATTGATCAAAAGAACCGATAGCATAGCTGTGGTCACAGCCAACTCAACAGATGGACAGGCTAATATGCTCTACATATTGTGTTTGTCCTTCAGGAAGAATCCATCACAAATCATTCTAAAGTTTTCCATGCTGATCCACACTCCTCAGTGGTGAATGGAAAATACATATTGTGCACTGGCTCAGCAGATGCACAGTGCAGACGAAACAACACAACGAAGCGCTAATTTGTCTAAACATTCAGAGAAGTTGCTTGATTAAAACAAACATACTACAGGCCTCATCAATTAAAAAATAAGACAAGTTTCTATCACCAGTTCACGAATGACACTTCCTTAACCTTACTCCCTTAACACTGGTGGTCCTCAATACTAGACATTTAAGAGATGTTCTTATCCAGAATGACTAACACAATTTATCTCCTGTGCACTTCAAAATACTCCCACATGTCTATGGTCCTGAATAATAAAACTGAACTTAACATGCAAGTATCTTGTTCGAACATCGCTGTCAATCATCGTAGGTACTCAGTCAACATTCATTACAACATCATCAAGCAAGATGATTGGGGTGGGGCAATTGGGATAACCATTTGACACATGGCTTATTACTGTATCAAGTATATGTATACTGTATCAAGCTCTTGCTGGCAGAGGACTGAAGTACATGAAAAAAAGGTGAACTAGTGCCCTATTTTGGTGAGGAACATCTGGTTCACATTTACCTTTTGAATGGTCAACATGCTGAAAAGTATTGGACATTGTTTTCAGAAACAAAATACAGTTTATAATAATTTACACCATATGAAGCTTAACAGCATAAATATACTGCATGGAGGGAGGGCAACTAAACATCTAACTACCAATGAAAGCAAGCATGCAATGGGATTATTGACCTCCCTTTCTTGTGTTTCCTCCTCAATCATGCATTTTCATAAAAATGCTGGTTACTTAGTTTGGAGAGAAAAGTAATATGCAATTTTATGTGCCTTACCATTCATTTTCTCAATGTGCTTTTTTGGTATGATGTTTACCTTTTCATTGTCATCTGCTGGACGTTTTAATGAACAGATATGTATGACTAGAGTTTACAATTACCGGTCATACAGTACACAGCAAACGTTTGCTCTCAGGGGCATTTATCCTTAATATGATTGTGTTTTACAATACATTAAAGTATTGACTTATCTAAAATTTAACCACAGTTCGGGAGCAAATTGGTTTGAAGATCACTATTACAAAGTCGCACCCGCAAGGCCAAAATGCAGCACTGGGTACTAATATTAAAGAAACAAGCCAACAGACAATTGCCTTTTTCATCACAGCCTTGCAACAGAGCTGAGTGATTTATGTTTGTCTCCAGCATATCGAGGATAGCCAAGCTTTTCTCTTTTGTTAATGAGTCAAGTTGGGACCATGACCGCAGGCTGTAGGGATTGAAGTGAATGCACTGACAGTCAACTGAAATAAATTAAAAGACCCTTCCTCTGCTGCCAACAGCAGTTACCTGGCTCTTTGAATGTCAGTTTTGTACTTTCCTCATTATAAACTCTATATTCTCTCTTTGTTACCACTGTGGTATCACACTGCAGCAGCCATCCACCACTGTGGGAAATGTCAAGCTTCACTCTAACAACAACAATATTTTATTGGTGCTGATACTATGTATTGCAAACTACTTTGAGGTCTCACAAACTTAGCTACTCTAATGTGTCAAAACAATCTGTAAAACCATCCATGTTGTAAAGTCCATCTATGCCAGCTTGACCAGCTTCATTGAGCTTGTCAAGCTGGTCTAGCTGGGTATCAGCTGGTCAAACCAACATGGCCAAGCAGGTCATAAGCTGGACTAGCTGTTTATGAGCTGGTCAACCAGCTTGTGCTGGTTGCTTGTCTGAGCTGTTTAAAAACAAAGGAACTCGATCAGTCACCATTGGACAGGGGAGCAAGGTCCCATCCCATCTGCTCCAAACGCACACAACAAGCAGATGTGCTTTTAAAAGTGTCACTGACGACTGATACTTTATCACTCCTGAGACACACTCATCTCCAACAGAAAGCGTATCCGTCGGTTCGCATACTGTAGCCTTCGCTCAGGCATTAGGAAAACGCAGCCACCTCTAGTTGGTTTTCAGCCCCTGTGCTCCCCTCCTGTTTGTTCCGGGAGCTGAAAGTGATTCCACATGCCAATCGCCCGGAACAAAAGGTCAATTTTCCCAGTGCCCAGCACGCCCATCGCTGTCTCAGGTCGCCTTTTAAGTCGACAACCTCTCCCATAAGCCCTTCTGCCTAATTACCCTTGGATCGCATCGTGTGCCTCGTAATGAGATGAAAGTAATGGAAGTGACAGTCCTCCTGCCAGCCTTGATAATGTAATAATGCACAACACAGGATGAACAGATTGTTTTTACTGTGTAGCCTGCTGTCTGAATATACAACAACACGTCTGTGTGACGGTGCCTACAGATGTCAATCTGATCACTGGCGGTACATCCAGGTGAAGCGATCGGAAGTTTTTTGCTTGGCAGTTCTTCTTTTCAAGCACCTTCTCATTTGTGATTCTCCCCTTCACTGTATCAATCATTTGTATTCTGCAAAGCTATGTCTATTAGATTCATGCCTTATTCGCATATCCTTCTATTTCTGTTGTTTAACACCACAGATTTGCAAATATTCTGTCAACTAACATAATAATGACAAATGTCAATTATCTAAATTCCTAAAAGATCCCAATAGCTAATATGTACTATGTTGACAGACTTCCAACCAAACCCAAAACAGCCTTAATTATTTGTGTAGGTTCAAAAACATACTGGAAACTTCCATAGGGATTTTGGTCCATGTTGATCACATCATGGAGGACAGCTGTTTCTGAGATGCTATCACTATAGCATGGCCAAAGTCGCTTACACCACACATCTTCCCCATTCTATAATGTTTGGATGAATAAAAAACACATCCCTCTTCACCATGTCTGCATGCTTTCCACTGCGGACAATAGTCACTGACAGGTGCACACCTGAAACAGTTTTAATCAGCTGTTTAGAAATAGGCTACACAAAAAAATGGGAAAGCACTATCTCCAGTTTTTTTTGAGTAGCTCTGTAGATAAAGTGGATTAAATCCATGCCATTCTGAAACAGGTATGCATAAAAAGGCCAAGTAGCAGGAATAGTTATATTGGAATACTTCCTTTTAGCCTCACTGTGCCACAAACAACCCCTTTCCCTGTGTTCAGATTTTTGAGCTCTTTTGAGCTTAGGCATGAAACGGCCCAAGATTTTCAAACAAACCAAGCAAAAGGGTCAAAATATAAAATACTAGTTAGCTTAGGCTGTGTGAAACTAGACTTGACTTTGCAAAATGGCACAATAGACAATAGCAGAAATTACAGAATTACTAGTCTTGCTTTTCAGACGCCTTTTCTCACCTTTAGCCTGGCATTCATAAACACAACATTTCTCGGCTCAAAATAAATACACTTGCTGTTTTAGTGGTGTTGAGATAATGGACTCCACTATGGCATGACCCCTTATGAGCACTTTTCTTTAATGCGGTCACTGTCTCCCTTCATGCATGGTTACTGCCTGTTGTTGTTCCGGTCTTATTTCTGTCTGCTTTCTCATTTAAAAGCAGAAGAAATGTATCCGGTCATTGGCTCTTCAGTAAGAGTCTGTGTAATTTAAAAGCACTGCCACATTCAATTATATTGCAGGGTCTTTCAATAGGCATGCCAATTATTGGCTGAATTAGAACATCCTGTCCATAATATTCCTGGCTTATTTTAAGGGCGCATCCAGAATTAAATACATTTTTATGTGCTGTGAAGAATAAAACATAACCATGGTTGATTACTTCAGAGAAGAATTTGGTGCACAATAACACAGTGCTACATCAGATGATGAAACATTTTAAATATGAGCATTTCAAATTTGATCATATTCACAATATGTATGCACTTTATAAGCCATTGAATGGTGACTTTACCAGCATTTGGCAGACGCTCTTATCCAGAGCGACATACAGTTGATTAGACTAAGCAGGAGACAATCCTCCCCTGGAGCAATGCAGGGTTAAGGGCCTTGCTCAAGGACCCAACGGCTGTGTGGATCTTATTGTGGCTACACCGGGATTAGAACCACCGAACTTGCAGGCCCCAGTCACATTCTTTAACCACTACGCCACAGGCCGCCCCTGTGGCCTTATAGGTTTACTAATATGTATATATTCCTAAGCATTTCTAATTCAAGCTAGGTGAATGCATTCAAGCTTGCCTATTTCAATGTATTATGTGCATGGGCATTTGCTTAAATTGCAGATCATATCTGCAGTGTGTTATCAACTTCATGCATCCACGATACTCACAGCACGTCCAGGTACTCTGCATCTAGTTGATACTGTGTGTTAGATTTAGTTATATTTATTATGCTCATATTTCTAATGCCACAAGAAACAACTGTGATAGAATGAAATCGCACTTTAACTTGGTGTACATACGGTAATACTTTTTAGGAACCTGGTCTGCTGCAAGACATGAGTGAGTCTTACAACTTACCCAGCCCTTTTCTTCTAGGAAGAGAAAGCACATCCCTTACTCTAATAGACAAGTAAAAAAAAATGTTTTCAACTCTGTTTTTAGACTGTTTGATCTCGGGCCTCCTCTGTGGTCTCTGATCACACGCATAAATCCAAATCATCTACCCGGAAACTAATCTCCCTCTCTACCCAGGTCCTTGTAATAACTGTCACATACAGTATAAGCTCAACGTGAAAACTGAGGAAGGAATGTTTGGCACTTATACAAAGGCTTGTCCACACAAGGTAATGATATCTATAAAACATGTTTGGTGCTGTGGGTGTTGGTGCTGTCGAAATAGAATAATTTAGATGGTGTAAGTCAGTCTCAGGGCCTCTCTAACGCACTTTTAAGAAGGTCACTGCAGCGGATCAGACCAGAAACATTATACTAGGGCTCCGCGTGGTTAAGGCATTGGAAAAATGTGATCTAAGTGACTTTGACCGTGGAATGGTGGGTGGCCGACAGTGTTGTTTGAGTATCTCAGAGTTTGCAAAAAACTAAAACAAAATCCAGTGAGAAGGAGTTCTGTGGACAGTAACACTTTGTAAAAGAGAGTTGTCAGAATTGCCAGACTGGGCAAAGCTGACAGGAAGGTAACAGTAATGCAAATAACCACACATTACAACAGCAGAAGAGCATCTCTGAACACACAATGCATCATAACTCTAAGTGGATAGGCTACTACAAAAATAAGTCTAATAAATACTTACTAAAGTGCTCACTGAGTGTATATATGGGTGCATGAAGTAGTAATACTAGAGTTAGACACCAGTATGGACTGCATTGAGTATTCTGATGACCTGGGGGAGGAAGCTCCTACGGAGCCTCTCAGTATTGGCCTTGTGGCTGTGGAGGTATCAGCCTGACTGCAGCCACTGAAAGGGTCCTTGATTGGGGTGATGGGGGTCCTTCATAGTCCTACCCGCTCTGGTGCTGCTGCGCCCGGTATGATGCAGTTGCCCCCCCCGTCAGATCCGAGTGTGGCCGACTCGTAAGGGACCGGCAATAATTGGGCCGCCGCTCCGAGGGCGGGGGGAGGGACTCGGCAGGGAGGTTCGTCGCATGCAAGCGTCCCTGATCGCCTCAGAATCATGGACCGGGGTGAGAGACGGCACGGCTTGAAGGAGTGTCGATCTCATTCCGCCCATCTGGGGGCAGGGTTGCGATGATGTCATCAGCAGTACATTGATGATAAACAGAGTACAATTGGCTACCAAATCGGGGGGAGGTTCTTCACACAGGCCTCAAACATGTTGACAGCCTGACCAAGCTGATGGATTACCGATAGTACAAAGGAGACTCAGCACAGGCCGGGAGAGATCTGTCCCAACTCCCCGACAAAGTGCCTTAGTATCCAGCCTGATGGGAGCAAAGAGCGCCACTCAGTCATGTGTGCATGTACAGGCAGGCCACTGCACGGTACAGTTCTAAACGCCTCCAAGGGTTTCGGAGACAGCAGTTCCCACTCTGCACCTCCTTACAACACAGTGATCGAACTGATGTAGTTTAACACTTGATACAATTGCATTATGAAGGGTTTGTATACAGTAGATACATTTTTCTAGCCATTAACTCATTAATCAATTTCTATTGTGAAAATACTAATATTACTAACCTGAAATGATACATCATTTGGCCTCATGATAATGTCTCATCAAGTATCTGATTATAAGCGCTGCGTTTTAGCCATTCTTCATGCCTAAAAGCCTCGGTATGGCAGCTTTTCCCTTACTTTATGATGTCAAGAGGGTTAGGGTCCAGTGAAAATCACAGTGGAATCTCTGTCCCAAGTAAAATGCTATGCTTCTGCAAAGCTACCAGAGTTCCTCATCGCACAGAAAACGGTTTAAGTGCAAAGGGCAGAGAAAGAGCCCTTTACGACCACAATGTGCTGATTTCAAGCAGAGGAGAGAAAAAAGAATAATAAATTGTCCTAAACCTTTGACAACAAAGGTGTTGAGTTTATTCAGTTGTGGGGAACGTCTATGAAACTCTAATCCTTGCAGGGAATAAATAATTAAGTTTAAATACAAATAAATTGGTAATTTTATTAATGATAAAAAATGAATTATCTTGCATGCCAATGCTTGATTCACAGCACTGTTCCGTTACACTGACCATTTATTCACATTTCCTCCTGTATATAAACCCAGGACCTGATAACGTTTGGTCCAATTTAATATAGTTGGTGCAGATAGCTTCTACTGTATATCAGAGAGACAGTAAATTGGATTGGAACTGTAAAGGGCTTTATTGTACAGTAATGAACATCAGATTGGCCTGTGGCTTGGTCCTTTGTTGTTTACTTTCCTGTTGTACCACGGTTCGTGTTTGTCTGGGGATTTAATGATGTTCATAACAGATCTAGGGTACTCTGCTGGATCCCTACCCGGTTTCAGAATATGTAATGCTCAATTAAACAATCTTGTTTCTGCTATTGCTGGGTGACTAAGATAACTTTTTGCCACTCATTTTAGTTGTATCATTAACATACAATCTAAATTGAATGGCTTATTTTCTAGAACTGTAAAAGTAATGGAAATCTAGGGACTATTGTCTTGCTTTTCCTATTGTCCACACATATTTGTTCAGACAGCATTTAAACATTTTTCTTAAACTCTGACTCTTAAATTAAATTAAATTAATTAAATTAATTACATTAAATGATAGCATAAATTGTGTTTCTTCTTCAGAAATGGCTTGGCCAAGTAAATAACAATAATTTATGTTCCAAATTCTGTCTATGAGTCTAGGAATTTTTTTTTTTTACTTTGTCAGGCCTTTATGTTCAGTGTAAGGGTTCAGTGACAATATATTCTTTTTTTGTTTCCTTAGGTTTGTGTTGAGATGCACCCAGCAGCCTGTCAGGACCTGCTGTGTTTGATGTGTGATGTGTGCATATTTAAGGCCTACAGCAGAGCCACAGAGCTACACAGGATCCTGCAGAGGGATGAGATCATCAATTCACATGTAGTCTGAATGTGACTGGCGCTGCATTACACAGCAGTAACCCATATAAACTCAGTGAGCACTTTATTAGGTATGTATTAGACTTATTTGTAGACTTATTGGTCTTCTGCTGCTGTAGCCTATACTCTTAAGAGGTTTGATTGCGTTGTGTGTGAGATGCTCTTCTGCATACCACTGTTGTAGTGTGGGGTTACTTGCATTATTGTTACCTTCCTGTCAGCTTGAACCAGTCTGGCCCACAGAACTGCCACTCACTGGATATTACTTTGTTTTTCACACCATTCTCTGTAAACTGTAGAGACTGTTGTGCATGAAAATCCCAGGACATCAGCAATTTTTGAGATACTCAAACAACCCCCGTCTGGCACCAACAATCATTCCATGGACAAAGTCACTGAGATTACATTTCTTCCCCATTTTGATGTTTGGTATGAACAACAACTGAACCTCTTGACCAGACCTGCATGCTTTTATGAATTAAGTTGTCGCACTCTCAGAAATAAAGGTACAACAAGTTGCCTAAAAAGGTACAAATGCTTGTCTCTGGGGTGCCCTGTAGGTACAGTACATACAACTGTGCCCCTAACCAGCAATATTTCATTAATTTGTACCTTTTTTGCTTGGAAAACGTACTCACAGAGAACATTACAGTACTTTCACAGTACATTTGGGAAATTTGATCCTTGAAGAACAAAAATGTACCTCCACTTTATTTCACAGAGCGTGCCACATGATCATGCTGGCTGATCAAATATTTACATCACTTATATATAAATAATTATTCCCGTGTCATTTTTGATCTGGCGGATGTGAACTTGCATGACTCCAAAATGCAGGAGAAAAAGATCTTAAAGTACTTTGCAGGTTCTTGGCTCACAGTTTGAGACCACAGCAGGGCTTCACTGTAAGTCATAAGCATTGGGAACTATCGACCAGTATGATGACTTCCGGTCCAAACCTCTGGAATTAGCTGTACTTTATTTTCAGAAACTATCGCCTTGATATGCAGTGTTTTGTACATGGCTTTGGATGAACATGTCTAAATAAAATGTATTGCAATGTAATTTCAGAATACAAAATGGAAAGTGCGGGATTTAATTGTGCAAGTTCATAGCTACGCATTACACCAAACTTGAGGCAAACATTGACAATAAGCTAAATACTAACTGCCCTCATTAGAGAAAACTCAGTATACATAGGTGTTTGTTTTTAACTAATCATCTGACTCGCATAAGAAATGATTAGTGGGAGAATGGCTGAGAGTGCAGAGAGCGCTGCTTTGAGCATTCCAATTAGAGTGAAACAAACTGAATCCCACAGCGCATGATTTACTTATCTCTGGGTAATCTAGATTCCTTTGACAAATTAAAAAAGATTTTAATGAACAAGCATAAGCTATAATTACTTTCTAATGAAATATGGATCTTTAAACACGCTGCATAAACAGAATAGATGCCTGATTAAGGTAATAGGCACATCCCGAGTGCACTGGAAGCTGCAGGCAGACTTACCCTGTTGTGGGGCCTTTTTTTGTGTTCACATTGCTCAGGGACAGTCCTTTCCGACTTCACCTGTGCCCTTTTCCATTCTATTATTGAGCTAAATATCGAAGTGAACATGCAGTAGCATTATAATGCATTCAATACAGAGGGATTTTCTGATACTACTTTGCAATATTGGGCTGTTGCCCCTCTGCCTTCCTGCAACCGATAAAACAAGGGATCACAAATTGTCCCACCTCCCTTGTCCACAAAAAACAACAGGGACATCAGTGCTTTGAGTGAGTGCCCCTCAGCTGACAAAGTCAAACCCCAATGTGACAACTCCCATGAGGACCCTTTCCATGGCGGCGCATCAGTGCCAAAAATACTGAGATAAAACAATATCTGCGCGTGTGGAAATCCAGAAGCTGTGTGTGTAACCCACAACTATTATTTTCACTTGTGCTTTTATAGCCTTTGAGGAGAAACTTCAGGCTTTGAACATGCACATAGTCTCAAAGAGCACCTAAAACTATTCTCCAAGCACAACTATTGCTTTTGCTTGCATCTCTTTCTTTTTTTTCCTTTTTGACAGTGGTTAGGGGGTAGCTTGATCCCTTATGTCATGGGGAATACAGCTATTTAATGCACTGAGATACAATGGAAATCCCACTATAAAATAACATTTTAAAACAAAATATATGTTTTGTAATGATAAAACTTAAGGCTGCAATTTGGCCATGGCAGCACTGTTTCTAAGCACTGAAATTGAACTCTGCCTAGCTATAAACTAACTTACTTTAGAAGTTGGTAAAGTTTAGAAGCTGGTAAAGTTATTATTATAGTATGGCTTTGTTAAACACATTAATTTAACGGAGTGTATTTTTCATGCCTTGCCAAAATAAAATGGACAGGTTCGGCCAACAGCAGAATGGATGTGGAATGTCCGAGGGCCTAGGGCCTCCGAGGGTTATGAATGTCTTTATCAGTAGTTATTGAATCATTCATCAGTTCTTAATTATCCTGCAATATGTGAACCATAAAGTTCTTCACAGTTACTGCATAGGATGTTAGCTAAGACTTAAGACCATTAAATGATGCTCATCAAGCAACCCTAGGCCATTCATATCGTGTGAACGGTTTAAATAGGAACTGGAAAGTGGGTCAGCTAAAGCTTGACACAATGAGGTATGGTCAATCAATCATTTGAACTTCTATTTTAAGTGCTGCAAATTTAATAATGAGTCACCTATTGCATGACACCAGGAAGCATGATACTATGAAGTATCATGCTTCCTGTACACTTCATACATTTTTTGTGTATCTTATTTCTTATAATAAAACATGCTCTATTAATCTAAGAAATGACTCGCATAATTAGAAAATATAAATGATAAAATAGGTATTTTTAGAAATAAATATATAATATTGAGTACATTTAGTATTTCAACTGCATTTAAATTACACTGTTGCTGAAATAAGACAAACACTCGTCCAGGTATAAAAGGCTAAATAGATGGATAGTAATAATATGACAATCAGAAGTGTTGAAAATCTGATTACCTGGAAGATTGTCTCTGTCTGGTTTATTTCAACCCAATTGAGCTGGTAAATGTGCTGAAATAAACCAGACAGTGACAATCTCCCAGGTATTCAGACATTCAACATTTCCTGATTGTCATGTTGATTATTTATCCATTTAGCCTCTCGTGCATTTCCAGGCAAATGAAACAAGTGGGGATTCATGCATCAAACATACACTTCACCACTCATCATCCAGCTATTCAGGAAGAACGAGATTCTTACAGACTATATTGACAATATTGTGTTTGTGAAAATAAATAATAAGCAAGACTGGTAACACTCTGGGGGTTGTGCATTCTGTGCATTTTACGGCAGGAGCTGGAAAAAATGTTTAGGTTTATATTATATTATAATTATTATATTATATTGCCCTTATATTATATGATACAGTTATTGTTGATGTGGTTTCATCTTTATGTGCAATGCTTGAACATCTGAGACAAAAAAAAACGAAAAAGCTCAAGAGGATACGCATGTCTTTGCTCATGAGAAATGATACACAAATCAGCAATCATCTTCATATGAGAACTGGATGTTTTAACAATGTCTTTAGTGATTTGAGGGTAATAATACAATCCAGCAGAGTAAAATTTCCTCAGATTTGCTCAAAGTGAATTAATCAGCATTCAATCTCAGTTGTCTATTTCTGGATGCTGCAATACAACAACCACATTAAATGCCATCCCAGATGTGTTGTGATGATAAATGTGTTCTGGGGATACGTAGTGTATATCCAACATATCGGTTTAATCAAATGTGCCTGTAATTTGAATCTGTAATTAGAGATTCCGGTATGTAATTGCCCACTGCTTAATGAGGATTCATTCTTTGGAGGCAGTATGATTATAGCCATACCTTTTATGTGCTCACCAGTTGCATACTGTATTCCTATATGCATATGTTCTTTTTACCCCAACTGCCCAATGTTTTTTCTTTGCTTTAATACAAAATAAATATTTGTATTATTGTTACTATCATTAATGTTCATATATTCATTTTCAGTGTTTCCCATGAAGTAACTAAAGTTTAATTTGTCCTGCAGTTTCAGAATGAAGCCAGGATATATATTTTACTCTCATAACAAACTTGAAAAATTGCTCTGTATTTTCTGTATTCTGTCTCTTCAGCCAGCACCTTTCACTCACAGCCAGTCAGCCAGAGGCCTCCTCCCCTCACCTTGCTACCACTGGAGCTGCACATTACTCTATGACTCTATGACATTAGGTAAGCTAAAGCATGCAACCATAAAAAGCAAGAGTTGTCATATTTTAATTCAATCAAAGAGCCCATTGTCACACATTACATTTGTATGAACAAAGTGGTTACAGTGGTCTGTTAGATAAAAACAGATAACGTTTGACACACACTTCGCTACATTATTTCCAGAATGGAGTTAACAAATATATATCCCAGCTGTAATATTATGCAGATTTTACAGCACAGCTGTCAATGTTAATCAAGTACTGTTTTAAGGTGAATGATGACAGATAATCATGTAGTGGGAATATTTCTGTTCTAGAGAACAGAACCCTGTAGATTAGACCTAAACGTTTTTTAATCATGTTTGGTTTTCCTGGATACATCACCTCTCATTCACCTCCCAGATTTTAGTTGAATATTAAATCTGACATACTGTACTGTAGCATGTGGTGTGAGGGCTGAGGTATGGACCCAAGTGCAGTCAGAGATGGGAAAAAGGAATGAAAAACAAACACTATAGAACCAAAATACAAAGGAACAGATAAACGAATAAACTATAATACTAAGACAAAAACCTTGAGAGCTTGAGACAGAGGGTAAAAGAAACCGAAGGCTGAGAACTGAAACATGAAAGAAGAGGGCTATATACACACACAAGAGACAAAGGGGAAAAAAAGATTGGAACTAAGACATAGCTGAACAGAAGAACATAACTAACAAGACACCGGTGACAAGACTAATAGAACAATTAATACTAATAAGAAAATCTGGACCAATGGTGACAGGACCGTGGGGGGCCTGGAGAAGATGAGGATGTCGTCAAGATAGACAAGGACTTGGAAGACGGCAGGGATGGCCTTTCATGATGTTTCATATTATTACTTCATATTATTATTTCATATTACTATTCATAATAATGACATATAATGACCTGTGGGTGTTTTAAAGGTAGTCTTCCCCCTCATTGATCTGGACTATATGTCACACAGGTCAAGTTTGTTGAAGATGGTGCCCCCCTGGAGTTGCTCAAAAGCTGTGGACATAAGCGGGAGAGGGTAACGGTTCTTTACTGTGATCTTGTTTTGACCATGGTAGTTGATACAGGGACACAGACGGAGAAGAAGCCATTGATGCCCCTCTCCTACTGATTGGATGGTCAAAGACCTGCCGCATCTCCTCAGAGTAACTGGTAACTGGGGCATACGAGGCTTTGCTGATTCCAAATGGCTGTAGCCCAGGAGCACTTTGGCCGTGAGAAGGGTAATAATATATGCTACTCAAGAGCATTCAGTGGGGAACTGCAGCAGCTGAAGCTCAAAAGCCAGGGAGCATTGCGTGAGAGCCCCCGGAGATCCCATCAGATCTTTCTAGGGCTGGCAGTCAGGGCTCAAAAGGTTGCCTTGGGACCATGGAAGGTGGCGCTGGTGCAGGGGTCGTAGGTGGATCCTGTGCCTGAATGCCTGTAGCGTAGTGGTTAAGGTACATGAATGGGATGGTGGTTTGGTGGTTCGATCCACGGTGTAGCCACAATAACATCTGCACAGCTGTTAGGCCCTTGAGCAAGGCCCTTAACCCTGCATTGCTCCAGGGGAGGATTTTCTCCTGCTTAGTCTAATCAACTGTACGTCGCTCTGGATAAGAGCATCTGCCAAATTCCATGAACGTAATTGATGTAATGTGCTCCATCTCTGAAAGCTGGTTCTGTACTGGGTCCATGTGGTGGATCAGTCTAACTGTGAGGTGTGACGGCTGAGGTGCGGACCCAAGTGCAGAGAACCAGACAGAGTCAGAGATGGAGTGGCAAAAGGAATTACATTTTACTGGGCAAATCAAACACACAAACACTATCGGACCAGAAAACAAAGGAACAGGCAAACTAATAAACTGTAACAGTAACACAAAAACCACAAGGTCAAAAGAAAGACTAAGCACTGAAACAGGAAATAAGAGGGTAATATATACACAAGAGACAAAGAGGGAAAAAGATCAGGACTAACAAGACACAGCTGAACAGAAGAAGCAAGACAGGTGACAAGACTAATAGAATAATTGATACTAATAATCACAAGCCAGGGGAACACAGACACAGTCATTGTGCCGTCTGGTGGACAGTTCTGGAAGATCCTGAACCAAACATAATTTGGTTCAGAATTGTTCAGAACTGCAGAATTGTGAATGTGATTTCAAACGCTTAAAAAAAACTGGAACAACTTTCTTTGATGGCCCAAGTGTCGGCTTAAGCATCTTACAAGTTGCATGATTGCGCCAACTGCATTGTTTTATAATTAGATTGTTTACAAAAACATGAATAAAATGCACTACTTTACGCATGTTGGAAAATAAAATATATGTCAAGAACTGTATTATTTTTTAGTTGACAACTTTTTGTGCATATTTATCAAGGGTGTAAGGGTATAATTCCAGAGCCCACTGTATATCAAGTATTGAAGTACACTACATTTAGATATAATGTAACCTACTTAAGTACTCTGTACTTAACCACATTTTCATTCAGCATACCTGACTTGCTGCCACGGGACACAGTCTATATTTGAGTAGGCTGTAGGCTGGGGGCATTCCCGATCGGGGAACAATTGTGTAAATTTATTTGCTGCACCTGTGGCAGCTCATTAAAAGATTGGAATCAAAAGTCTCTGTTTTCAGTTTTTTTCTGTACCAATCCTGCTTGTTGCCAACTATACTCCTACGCCAGTTTTGTTTTGAGTTTTCCTGATGTAATCATTGGGTTTGTTTTGGTACAGGTTGTTATTTTTTTCCTTTTCTATTCTTTCAGCACTTTTTTTCAGAAGAGCCTAGGTGAGAACAGGGAAGCTAGTTTTCCCAGAAGACACCACTTGCTTTAAAATGAGGAAGGTACTGTGGGTAAGATCTTGTTAACTCTGGTAGGGGAAGTTTATCAAGAACTGGCTTACCCTGCCATGGCCGGCTGCCACCTGTTCTCCTTTTCTTCGTTTTTTGTTATTATCCACTAGAATAATAGTCTATTGTGTTTTGTCTTATTGGGAATATATATATATATATTTTTTTTTTATTGACACTGGACATTCTTTTTACGTTTTGTTTTTTTACATTATATAGGCATGGTTATCAGTCGTAGCAGGTAGCAGTATTGCAGATCTCTCTCGAACACAATACACCAAAATATGTATTGTATACTCTTGAGTCAGGTTGTTCCCCCACATTAATATCATTTAAAAATAATTAACAGATCTTTTATCAACCAGAAACACAAAAATGTTTACAAGTGTCAGTTCTGGTACAGATGACCTAAGGCACAGACAACTTTAATATACTGTATATTTCCATGTCCAATAAAGTTGAATGTGTAGACTCCGTAACATAAGTCTCCGGAAGGCAGTGCATCAATATGAATGAACCTGGGATTGATTCAGAAAGTAAGGCTGCTTCGTGTGAATATGAAAATACATGACTGCCAAGGGATTTCAGTATAAACCCATGAAAACTTGAAAACCTTGAACACGTCCCAATAAATTGTTCATGACTCCAAAAGGTGCTATCAAATACATTCAAAATGAAGAGGATCCCAGCGGAAATAATATTGCATCTGTAGAAGTTCAGAAACTATAGTAAGGATTAATAGAGGATTAACTTTTAGGATGTGTCAGCCAACCATAATAACGTGTAACTAAAGAGATTAAATTTATGTATAGAATTTGAGTGTGTGTGTGGGGGTGTGTGTGTGTGGGGGGGGGGTTCCTACAAGTCAAGTATTTTTAACATACTTAATAATTGTAGCTGCCTACTGGGATGTTTGCCATTAACTCAGTTTGCCATTAGCAGAACAAGAGGACACAAATGGAAATTGGCAAAGGAGAAATTCCGTACAGATATTAGGAAGTATTCTTTTCACACAGCGAGTGGTCAATGTGTGGAATAGCTTGCCAGTACATGTAGTGGAGGCAGAAACACAGGGAGTTTTCAAGACAAGGCTTGATACGGTGTTAGATTCTATTTAGCTTTTAGGTAATTTAGGCAGTATGTACTGTAGGGGAAAATTCACAGAACAAAAGATCTCCCTCCTAAAAGCATGATAAACAATCACAAGTCAAAATCAGACTCAACCTTGATGTGCAGGCTGGTTCCTCCAAAACTCTCGATGATGTATGCTAAAAGTGTATCAATACATCCATATGAAAGTATGATATGTAACCTGTACAGTTTCAAACTGATTAACTGCTGCTTGTTATCAAGTTAAATTAACCTAGAACATGAATTATAGCTGAGCTTATGAAAACGCAAGAAAAGCTAGAAAAGTGACCCATATGTGGAAAAATACAGAGTGGCGTGTATGCTCAGAAAAAATCATGGATGGGTGTCTCGGTGGCGCAGCCTGTAGCGCACTGACCGCATGCTCATTGCGAGCCGCGACGTCAGCGGTTCGAATCCAACCGTCTGACATTTGTCACATGTCTTTCCCTCTCTCGCTCCCATTCTTCCTGTCTCTCTATACTATACTGTCCAATAAAGCTGAAAAAGGCTGAAAACAATATCTTTAAAAAAGAAAAATGATGATGACGTGTGTGTTAGAGGCAGTTTGTGAGGGCGAGGGCGCCCTGAACGATTTGCCACAATGATGTTTGCACCTGTTGGGGGGAGGAGTTGTGGGAGGAGTTAAGATAATAACAGTGTGGGTGATTTGTCACAATGAGGTTTGAGGAGTTGTAGGAGGAGTAACTGTGTATAAAATGGGTGTAAAAATGACAGTCCAGGTCCATGTTTATGAAAAAAAGTTAGATTTTCCTGAAGAGCTTGCTGCCGTGGTGTCTTTTCCCTCGTGAAGATATTTTTCGACAAATTGGAGATTTTGACTCTGTCGTTTCCTAGACACGACAGTACACTCTCTGATTCAAATAGAATTCAGAAGGGGACACATTGGTCCATCCTGCCTTGGCTCATCTGAGTCATCTAGGTTGGTGGATGGACAAATATGAACAGTACCAAATCTCACTCTTTATCTGAGCTGTATGTTTTATAAATAATACCCAGGTGTTTCACCACAGGCCTAATGTTCAATAACTTTCTACCCCCTTGGTGGCCTGGCATTAAAATGAACTATCAATGTTCCTGTCAGAACAAACAATTCCAACAGGTTTATGGATGTGAGAGGATATGCTCTGTGCCTTTGTACACTCATGGTAGTGGTCTGCATAATACCTATTGTAATCTTGATCTCATGAGGTTTCCTGTAAGGATGGAACCCCTACATGGTTTCATCCTGTTCCCTTCCACAATCTTTATAATTATCCTCATAGTATTATTTAAATACATAACTGGATGAAATAAATAGTGAGGCCCTCAAACAACAAAACACATCACTTTCAATTCAAATTACAGCTACAGGACTGCTTTGAATTGCACATCTCTGTTGCAACATTGACTTTACCCATGAGCCTTTGTGTTTATCAATCTGCTTACATGTCTTAAAGCTGTTAACTAATGAGTGAGTGGGATACAGGCATAGCCAATCGTAATGCAAGTGTGATTGTGTTTACTGCATCCCAGTTGGTTCCTACATACCTAAATGTAATTTGTTCAAGTGTGAGTGATTATTTTTTTCCCAATGATAACATTGCTAGAGCAGCTGTGATTTTATATTTTATTGTGATTAATTCAGTTGTCTGAAAATTTCTTTAAAAAGCAGTTTTAATCCTGCAGCTATATAAATATGCATGGGCTAATATCTCAGCATTTGGAATGACTATTTTTTTAAATAGTTACTTTTCAACTAGCATATTGCCTATAAGAAAATAAATTAATTCCTTGGACTTATTTTCAAGGAACACTCCATTGTTATTCACATCTCCACAAAATTTGCTCTATTGGAACAGGTAGCATGAATCAAGCTTGTGAGGACCATGTACCCAAGAACACAAAGAGATTTGGAATAAATATCTTGCGAAATTACATTACATTACATTACATTACATTTTCTCTCTACACTCGCTCCCTTGGCCCTGTGATCACTGCACATGGGCTATCCTACCACTGCTATGCGGACGATACCCAACTCTTCGTCTCGTTCCCGCCGTCTGATACGCAGGTTTCAGCCCGTATCTCTGCTTGCCTGAGGGACATCCAGAGCTGGATGGACAACCACCATCTAAAGCTCAACCCAGGTAAAACTGAAATGATATTCATCCCTGCTAATACCTCTCCCCATCTGGATCTCTCCATTTCCCTCGGGGATACCACACTCACGCCGTCACCCAGTGCAAGGAACCTCGGCGTGGTGATGGACAGCAGACTGTCCCTTTCCGAGAACATTGCGGCGGTGACCCGGTCTTGCAGGTTCTTCCTATACAACATACGGAGAATCCGCCCCTTTCTCACCCCCTACTCGACCCAGCTCCTGGTCCAAGCGATGGTTCTGTCCCGCCTGGACTACTGCAATTCCCTCTTGGCTGGCCTCCCAGCGTCTGCCATCAGACCCCTCCAACTCATCCAGAATGCAGCAGCTCGTCTGGTCTTCAACCTTCCCAAATACTCACACGTCACCCCCCTGCTTACTTCCCTCCACTGGCTGCCTGTCATGGCTCGCATCAAATTCAAAACATTGGTGCTAGCCTTCCAAGCAGTTAAAGGCTCTTTCCCAGCTTATCTGCAAAAAATCATCAGACCCTACACCCCTGCCAGACCTCTTCGTTCAGCCTCCACAGGCCGCTTGGCACCTCCCCCTCTCAGAACCTCCACCTCACGCTCACGACTACTGTCTGTTCTGGCTCCACGGTGGTGGAACGAACTCCCCGTTGAGGTCAGAACTATAGAATCCCTCCCCACCTTCAAGCGCAAGCTGAAGACACACCTCTTCAAACAGCACCTCTCCCCATCCCTCCCTACCTCCCTGTGAACCTTAATTGTTGTCTCTGTGACTTATGTATCAGTATTTTAGTTGGCTAGGTAAGCAGTGTTTGGATAGTTAACTTTGGTGACTTTTGCTCTGTTTGTTTGTTTGTTCCAAAAAAAAAAAAAAAAAAAAAAAAAAAATGGCCCTTGTCCTTATCTTTGTTGTACAGGTAGCAGTTGAAATTGTACTTACCTCTAGGGTCTTTCAGCGAACTTATCCCTGGTTATGGGTATGCACTTTGGTGTACGTCGCTCTGGATAAGAGCGTCTGCCAAATGCCAATAATGTAATGTAATCTTGCGAAATAGCATTATTATTCTTTTGCACAGTGTTCAATAGATCCAATACATTATTTATTCCAATAATAATTGGCAAAAAAAATCAGAAAGTGCATTTCAAAGGGGCTCATGTGAGGACAGACTTGGATGTATTAGTCAGTCATAAAATTTCTGGCACTCCACGATATTCAGAATTTGGCAGGTGAAAAAGCCAAGACCATTCAGCTGAAATCGATGGCAGTAGTACAGTCTACTGTAATTAAGAGAATGGAGAATGGAGTGTATAAAAATGGGTGATCCACTCTCCATCATTTGGCTCTAATAATATGAAACAATACAAATGAAACATTATCAGTAAAAACTGAGGAAATTGGAAGCAGGGAAGGAACTTGCTAGTCCTTCATTCGCAAACATGACCTGATTTCTAAGCTGAATTTAACAGACTTGTAAGCTGAACACACATACGCACACACTCTGGTTTCTCACTGACCCCCCCCCCCCCCCCCCCTCTTTCTCTCTCTCTCTCCCCCTTCAATCAGGGAGATAAATCACATTAAGGTCTCAAATTACATCAGCACTCAACAGTACTGTTATGTATTACCTACACCACTTAAAAGATTTATTCAGCAATAACTGCTGGTTAGAGTATTTCTGTGCCTGCTTTCCCACAACCAGATGCTTCAGCGCTCTAAGATGAGGTTGTGAGGTTGTTGAATTTTATTACTGCATTGCTTCAGTAAGCAGTAAGCCTGCCTCTTTATACCTCTAAAGGTTCCGGAAGCTTCAGAGACATTGATCTACAGTTTGTTTGTGCATTGTGGGAATCTTTAAATCAATGCAGAATCAATCTCATAGCTGTGGAAATCTTCTTTCAGGACTCATGACTCAGTTGCGCACGATATGCCTTTATCGTAGCAGGTCAGGAACAATGTTTGGATACCACACATTTATGATACATTTCTCCCCTTTTTAACCAAAAAAATCTATTTCTTCCGCACATCTATTATTTATTTAGTGTTTATTATTAGTTAGCTAAATGCTTCATGAATTTAAATTAATGCTTTATACATTTAGCTACATATTTAGCTAAATGTTTCATACATTCGTAAATGTTTTGTACATTCTGCTTTTTGTTTTTGTGTTTCATCTTGCTTTACATATTTTATTGCTTTTCTCTACAACCTAATATGCCTTGAAACACTTTTTCCCCTTGACATATATAACAAAACCACTATAATTTTAATAATAATTTTTAAAAAAACATATAAAAACGTTGATAGTAGTTTTGCAACTACTTTCATAATTTGTATGAAAGGCTGCTGTGGGTGCAGAAATCAATCCTGCAATGCAGGGCAAGCCTGATGGCCAAAATAATCTGTCAAGTTACATAGAACATACTGTAGGTTCTTAAACAATTCATACCCTTTTTTCTCACCTTAGAGCTTTGATCTGAGCATGTTCTTGCCACTCTTGGTTTTGGCAGAACTCCCAGTGCTAATATATGTGTGTGTGAAAACATGTGTGTCACTAGTTTTTTTTAACATGGTTAAGATGTGAAAAATAGGTTAGGGGTCTGCTCACTCTCTAGTGACCCCCAGTGGTCTGGAGGGTGCCTGTGGACTGCATGTCAATACTGCATTGTGAGAATCCTCCTCCAACTCTGTGCAAGCTTGGTTTTGGTCTGCAGTGGGAAAATAAGTTGGTTGGGGATATCTCCCAAATCAGTAATTCAAGATAAAAACTATAAAAACTTGTGTGTATCATATTTTAATAAAACATCCATAGTCTTACAAACTTTGTTTTGCCAACGGATGCACATTTATGGCAGAATGAACAATCTATTGGAGCTTCTCAACTATTCATCAGCCAATAGCAAAATTCACAAGCCTTTACTTTCAAGACATATAAGGTCTATGTTTCTTTGATGAACAGCAGAGAACCATATTCACATGGCTTTTGTATTAACAAGGCTTTCTAACACTTTGCTTTGGGAGATGGCTTCTCCTTTACATCAGGATCATCCAATTTAAGCCACTTAACTCGCACAAACAGAATCTCCTATTGACAGGTTTTGGCACAGTTAGGTGCAACAATTCATATTTATTCTCTGCTTGTGTTAGTTATGTGCATTCACATGTCACCATTTTTCCTTTTTTATTTTTCTTTATTTATTTTTACTGGAGGTGAAAAAGGTTTTTAATAATGCAGTATACCTTAGCCTGGCTCAGACAGCTGCCAAATGGCTGCAAACAGTGGGAACAGAGGTGATATAACGGGGCAGAAATAAAACGCTTTCACACAGAAAGATGCTTGTATATGGGGAATTGCTAATGGTAGTTGATGGTAGCTGTATAACAGAGAGAGATACACCCTGGGAGCATTGTACTGGATTTTTATAAACGACATTACCTGGGAACTGGTGTACATAAAAGAGAAAACCATATCTGTTAAAATATACGGGTTCGCATCAATTATGTACTGCCACAGAGAATGACTGCGTAATTCAGGAAATACTGATGTATTTCTGAGTTTACCTAAACTACCACTCTTAAAGCAACACTTTAATTAACCCTGTTAAATATTGTTGCACATTTCATTTCTCAGGTCTGAAGAAGAAAATATAACATAATGATATGTGCTGAATCACTGCCTTATAAATACACGCGCACACACACAGTGGTTTGACAAAATAATGAAAAGGACACATGAAAAAGAACTAAATCACAATTACAAAAGCAGCTACAGAGATGAATCATAGTAAGCTGAATACAAATCAGCAGTATGTGTTAGCCATAAAAGAGGTCTGACAATCACGCTTCATTATATGATTTTCCAAAGTAATGTGAGGCAACTAACAGAGTTCCCAAGAGGCCAAATAATTGGTGCTCAAATTTTAGGTTCTGCTGCAATAATATATAATGTGGTGATTTTGTTCTAAAAAATGATGACAACATATGCCGAACATGAACAAACTGCATCAGCAAAGAGAACAGTGGTCACAAGAGGGACAGGTGGACACATCAGGACACACCCGAAAGCTATGGCCTGAAAAATTACACAATTACACTGAACTGAAATAACACCTCCATGATCCAGTCACAACAACAAACTGTAAATCATGAGTATCTATGGCAGGGCCACCATTCAGAAACTTCTTGTATCTAACCCTGGGGTGCACAACTCTGGCCCTCAACAGCTGGTCTACATACTGGTTTTTGTTCCAACCAATTGCCTTGTTTTTAATTTGCTGACAGCTCTATAAATTACAAGCCTGTACTTGAGCACAGTAAAATCATTAGGATACACTTGTAGTCTGCAGTTGTAGCCAGTACTCATACACATGTCAGATAAGATATGATTGAGTCAATTAAATAATTAAGACCAGAAGTTGGCACAAAATCCTGAAATGGATTGGGCCTTGTTGTGCACCACTGATCTAAGACTAATGCATAACAATGCATAAGCTGGTGTAAGGATTGCAACAATTGAAAGGAGCAATAATATGAGTCAAGAGTTGGCTTTCACTCCGTTTTCAAGATTGGTACTGGTTTGGAGAAAGGAAATTCTTTATATCATAATGTCTATTGACAGCTGTTAAGGAGGTGGATCTTTAATGGATTGGAAGTCTCATGAAGTCTCCTTATTCCAAAATGATAATGCTTGCATATACACAAATAAACAAATTCAAGGTTGCCAGGATGGTGTCAAATTCCTTCCATAGGATTTGCAATTATCTTTGGCCTCATTTATAAAAATCGTCTTTTGTATCTGAAATAGTGGCATACACTGATTTCCATGAATAAGTAGTTATTTACAGTATAAAATCTCACGTTGACATGTATGATAGTATCTGTATCTTGTAGATTTTAAAGTAGGCTTAAATGGGCAGTTCACCCAGAAATGAAATTAAAGTATATACAGTCAGGTCCATAAATATTGGGACATCGACACAATTCTCATCTTTTTGGCTCTATACACCACCACAATGGATTTGAAATGAAACGAACAAGATGTGCTTTAACTGCAGACTTTCAGCTTTAATTTGAGGGTATTTACATCCAAATCAGGTGAACGGTGTAGGAATTACAGCAGTTTGTATATGTGCCTCCCACTTTTTAAGGGACCAAAAGTAATGGGACAAACTAACAATCATAAATCAAACTTTCACTTTTTAATACTTGGTTGCAAATCCTTTGCAGTCAATTACAGCCTGAAGTCTGGAACGCATAGACATCACCAGACGCTGGGTTTCATCCCTGGTGATGCTCTGCCAGGCCTCTACTGCAACTGTCTTCAGTTCCTGCTTGTTCTTGGGGCATTTTCCCTTCAGGAAAATGCATGTTCAATCGGATTCAGGTCAGGTGATTGACTTGGCCATTGATTGCATAACATTCCACTTCTTTGCCTTAAAAAACTCTTTGGTTGCTTTCGCAGTATGCTTTTGGCTGAATATGAGCAGATAATATTGCCCGAAACACTTCAGAATTCATCCTGCTGCTTTTGTCAGCAGTCACATCATCAATAAATACAAGGGAACCAGTTCCATTGGCATCCATACATGCCCACGCCATGACACTACCACCACTATGCTTCACTGATGAGGTGGTATGTTTTGGATCATGAGCAGTTCCTTTCCTTCTCCATACTCTTCTCTTCCCATCATTCTGGTACATCTTTGCCTCATCTGTCCATAGGATGTTGTTCCAGAACTGTAAAGGCTTTTTTAGATGTTGTTTGGCAAACTCTAATCTGGTCTTCCTGTTTTTGAGGCTCACCAATGGTTTACATCTTGTGGTGAACCCTCTGTATTCACTCTGGTGAAGTCTTCTCTTGATTGTTGACTTTGACACACATACACCTACCTCCTGGAGAGGGTTCTTGATCTGGCCAACTGTTGTGAAGGGGTTTTTCTTCACCAGGGAAAGAATTCT
The DNA here is from genome assembly GCF_963514075.1 of Conger conger. Lineage (NCBI taxonomy): Eukaryota > Metazoa > Chordata > Actinopteri > Anguilliformes > Congridae > Conger > Conger conger. The sequence goes on from NC_083765.1 coordinate 58,844,032, forward strand.
TCTGTCAGATTTGTTGATTTGGCCACACCTAATGTTTTTGCTATCTCTCTGATCGGTTTGTTTTGATTTTTCAGCCTAATGATGGCTTGCTTCACTGATAGTGACATTGAGTGTTGACAGCAACAGATTCCAAATGCAAATAGCACACAAATGCAAATAGCACACCTGAGATAATAAGGGAATAATACACACCTGGCCATGGAACAGCTGAGCAGCCAATTGTCCCATTACTTTTGGTCGCTTAAAAAGTGGGAGGCACACATATAAACCGTTCACCTGATTTGGATGTAAATACCCTCAAATTAAAGCTGAAAGTTTAATTTCAAATCCATTGTGGTGGTGTATAGAGCCAAAAAGAGGAGAATTGTGTCGATGTCCCAATATTTATGGACCTGACTGTATTTCCACTTACCCAGAGTACTATCTATCCATCTAGATAATTTCACTGTGACAAATTTCCTAGATTTGAAAACTTTTTTTAGAAGCAGTTAGCCTTGATATAATGGACCTCTATGGACCTGATCTTTTCTGGTAATCAATGCACTGACAATTTACATTTGAAAACTCTACAGCGAAGTCTCTTTCCAAATATAATGCTACAGTTACTCGCTAACATCAACTGAGCTCAACATTTTTTCATCACAAACTATTAGTGAGGCCTCAGACCTCCTCATTGAACCTTTATACAGTGGGATTGAACCGCCACCTGCTTCATCCCTCATAGAGTCTTATAAGCAGTAGACTGCACTTCCTGTGTGACAGCCTTCTAAGAAGAACTGAAGCAGTTCTTCTGAAGGGGAAGGGTGGCCCTATTACTGCTTATTAGTCATTTCTTATTAACATATTAGTTGGTGTTACCAATGTGTGTGTGCGTGTGTGTGTGGGTATGTGTGTGTTTGCGTGTGTTGTGTGTGTGCATGTGTGTGTATGCATGGGTTTGTGTGTTTGTTGGGCTATTGGCAAATTGAAATCTATCAAAAGAGCTTAATTAAATATTTGGCAGTAATACTGTGTCAGCAGGTAATTTCATTTGTCACATAAATCCCCGAGAGCTCTCATAAAAGCCGCTGCAAAGCTGTGATAGCGCTGTACCACGGAAGTGTTATGGGCAAATCAGAAGACAAGCAGCAATATGTTCAACTGCCAGTTAAACAGATTACATCAGGTACTGTTAGCTGAACATTGGCAAATGAAAACAATCTTATAAGACTCAAATGCTACTGCCGAAAGCTTTTTACAAGCTCACACAAGGATTAAAAGAGTTTCTTTGCTGATCACATTTAGAGGACGATAAATGGCATTCTGACAGTGCAACTACTAGGTCATGATGGCTAAGTAGGAAACAAGCACTTATTGCCTTGGCGTTTTATGAGACTGATGAATTTATGGGCAAATCTCTTTCTCGTTCTCCTATAACACTTCAAGATCCTTCAGGCCGTGTTTGTGAACTGTTCAAACCCCAAGTGTTAGATCTGGTTAAAGTTTGGTCAAGTTAACCATTTATTAGTTTGTTTTGAGAAATACTTTTGTAAGTTTTGTATGCCGAATGGCTAAATATTAATGCAGATTATTGTCTTGTTGAAAAAGATTTCCCTCAACATCCATGCTGTGATCATTCCAGCAGTGAAAGGTTAAGTTGGTTCCATAACGTGGGTTCCATAATGCAGATTTCCCTGGCTCAGTTTGGGAACACTCATACCTTAGAAGGGAAGATTGATGTCTTTCATTACCTAATGGGACAGCATTATCATCTTCACCCCATGCTAAAGAATGTCCTTCCTACAGAGAGGCGTATTTTCAAGATTGCTGTGCCCCAATGCCAAATCTGAACCCAATCAAGCATTTATGGGATATTTTTATATGATGAATGAGACAATTTCCACGTCCATCAATTACACATGAGTTGATTGATTTCTTGTGAAAATATTGAATTCTATTCATCCTGCGCAATTCCAGACTCTGTGACATGACGTACATACTGTACAGTGGGGTGCAAAAATGTGGGTACCCGTGGTTTAAATGTCTGTTACAATGAATCTATACGTGATTGCAAGCAACCCTCAATTCTGAGTTAAACATGAGACCTTTCTGCAATTTCTAAAGCAAGTTGTTGATTGTGTTTTATTCTTTGTTACTTTTTAAAAAGATGACTACCAAGGCACAGACCCAGGTTATTTATTCATTGGGGCCTCAGTGAGTCAGGTGAGTATAATTCCAGGGCTGAACCTTTTATTCTGAAGTTCCTCCATGCCTTCTAATGTATCCAACTGCTGTGGATGTTCTGTCAGGTGTTAACAACTATAGGTTCCCCTAAACATTTCTCCAAGGATTTTAGAATTAAGTTGGTTCATTTCCATCAAGAAGGAGAAGGCAACACAATTAGAAAATGGATGCTAAATGGAACAGTTGAAATCAAGGTAGCAGAGTAGCAGACACAGGTCTAGCTGTTCACTGGACAACAATACAATGTACTTTAAACAACAAAGACCTACATGACAGAGTTGCCAGAAAAAACATGAAGCCTGAAGCCTTTTGGAACAATGTGCTTTGGACTCACAAAACCAAAACGGTACTTTTTTTAAATCAACTAACAACGAAGCTATTATTTTAGAAAAAAGGGCGAATCCTTTAGCTAGTAACACCTTGCCAACTGGTAAGCATGGAGGTGGATCCATTATGCTTCGGGGTTGTGTGGCAGCTGGGGGCCCAGGAAATATTGTGCCAGAGGAAACTTGTGGAAAAGAATGTTTCCACCGAATAGGTATCAAGAATTTCAGTCCAGTTCAGTGTCAGTCCAGACATTGAAGTTGAAGAGAGGCTGGGTATTCCAGCAAGACAATAATCCAAAGCATACCTCGAAAACAACCGTGAAGTACCTCCAGGAAAGACAGATGAAGGTTTTGGAATGCTCACCACGGTCCCCAGACTTTAATATTATTGGAAATCTGTGGAGAGATCCCAAACATGCTGCACATACAAGGAGGCAGAAGAATATTTTTGAGCTAGAGGTTTTTTTGCCAGGAAGAATGGGGAAAAATTCCAAAAGTAGGAATTGAAAGACTCTTAGCTGGCCACAGGAAATGTTTTCAAGCTGTTATATTTGCCCAAGGAGGAGTTACAACATACAACTGACAGGGTTCCCAAACTTTTTCACAGAGCCTTTTTCCTTTTTTTATTATTTTGAAACTATAAAAAATGAAAATAAAAAGTAAGTTTGTACCATTTGGAAGCCAGGTTCGGCTCTGGTTCACTTGGATATTAATTGTAAAAGGTTTCTTGACCAGGGGTGCCTGCATGTTTGCATACCACTGTTGGTTGGTAAGGCTGGCTGTCATTAGTGGCCAAACACCCTTTTAAGTTAAAATGGTGTTCCTATTTATTTGCTTTTATGTTTGAAGGGTAATACCATATATGTATGGCCACTTTTAGGCAGCTAAGTGTCTTTTGATATACATTCAGTGTACCATTAGCATTTTTTCATTGCCATAAGCAATCTGTAAAACAATAACAATTGCACTTAATTACACTTATAGCACTATAATGTATGCCCTATGAGCCTCAGAGCCAGATCTTATGGAATTGCTCATTTTTAACAGCATACATGGAAACAATGTTCACCTTTGCCTGGTTTGGAAATATTGTGGTCTACAATTAAGGCCCTAGAATCAACAAGTGCACTATTTAAAATTTAGTCTCAAATAATTTGTTTACAATCCATCAGACTCAAATGTATAGGTTCTCTGTGTTGTTTTGCTAGCTTTACCAATGCACACAGATGTCACATGTCACATGTCAGACATACAAGCAATCACACAAAACTGCTTTTTTTTTACTCCATTTTATAATTTTATAATTTATTATTTTATTTGATTATTACTGGCATAGGCATGATTCCCTTTAGGCATGATTTCCTTTAACACAACAATATTTAACCATATTTTTGTCTGCCCTTAGCAACCATTTACCTAGCAACAATAATCAATAGTATGTCTTACTGTTACTGTTACATGGAAATTTGTCCGAGTTGACTGTCACAGTTCATGTAGAAACTGCATGGTACTGTTAGTTAGCTGGCTTCATTTACTAATGACAGACATTGTGTAGTCACAGATTCCAGTTGCAGTTGCATGTATCCAGTCTGTGGATGTTCAAGTCCCAGACATCAAGAGAAGGATACATAGATATGGCAGGGAAGTGACATAAACACGCAGCAACTACATCATCCGTGCAAGTATTTCGCACAAGAGGAAATGTCAATTCATCATGGCTTTTATGTGCTGGCAAAGTGTAACCAGGCTAATCTGTGGAAACAAAACCTCACCATTCCCACAAACAACTTATTAATCTTGAATAAATCAATGCCAGAGATGTGCCTCCAGTTGAAACATTTAATTAAGTTGGACATGCCTTAAACCACTACCATGACTTAGCGCAAGAGTTACAAAATTAGGGCCCATGTATGTTTGGTAAGTAATATCCAAAAGAAAAGTGGTGGGAATACAAAATCAGATAATTATGGATATTGAGCTTCAAAGAGAGCCGGTTTGTGTCTGCAATGTCATTCAGTGCGATGCATATTCATCTCAACACTCCACGCGATCAGTTCCACTTAGCCGTTACACAAGTGTAACTGTTGACATTCTGACTGTGAGAGAATAAACAAATTTACATTATGCAAATTCCCCATATGGATGGCCTCTGCTTGTTGTCTCCACGGTGACAGTACACAAACTGATCTGGGAGGGTAAAGGGACTCTGAGTCAGTGCAAATGAAGTGCGTGCCAGAAAAGGCCAAAAGTGTTGAGTCACACTTAATCCACTGAAGTGAGTATTTACCAATATAATTACTCTATGATGCATAAGAATTGAGCTACTAATTCCAGTTTGGCTGTAATGTAAATCATACAAATGGAAGAAAAGTTTTTAAAGTTTTTTATTTTTTATTTTACAGTTTTATTCATAGCTATATCCATATGTGTTAACCTCTGTGAATAATAAAACCTGTGGTTGTAAAATGTATACAGCTTTTGGTTAAAAAAAATAGCAAATAAAAATTTTTGCTAAATAATGAGCATCAGTTATTTAAGCAAAAGTTCACATTGTTTTGTGTACCAACTTGTATACATTTGAAATTAGTACACCAGCCACAGGAATTCTTCTCAGAGGTTAGATCGCCGTTAGTTATTTGTCTTTAAAATTGCTCTACCTGCAGTGGTCAATAAGAATAACGGATTATAAATAAACTAGCAATTTCACAGCTCGCAGCCTTTCCCTGCACCTGGAATCTGATGAAACGAAATGGCATAAAAGGCCCACCACTCGATCAATGGCAAAACAAGGCTTTGAGTAAAACACCTTTCATAGACATGAGTATTGATATCAAATTTTTCAAGCAGGCTGGGATTATGTTTTCAATGAATCAGTCAGATGAGACTTGGAGCAGGTGTGCAAACAGGCTCTAAGCAGGGTCACCTGAGGACCTCTGGGATACCAGTGCAGGAGTGAGGCTTGGCCTGGACGCAGCGCTAATTTGCAGAATCACAACCAAATATACATAGGCCTACCCAGGGAATCCCAAGTCTGCAAACATTTGTAAGCCATGTTCCACCAATAAAGCAACTTCTAAAGTACTGGTATGATAATGAGCCATTTAATGTCATGCTAGAGGTTCCTTGGCCAATTCACATGTCACCCCCCTGCTCAGCAACCTCCACTGGCTGCCTGTTATGGCTCGCATCAAATTTAAAACTTTGGTGCTCGCATACCAGGCAGTTAAAGGATCAGCCCCTGTGTATATTCAATCCCTTATCAAGACCTATACACCAACAAGACCCCTCCGTTCTGCCACTTTGTGCCGTCTGGCGCCTCCCCCTCGCCACACCTGCACTTCACGCTCACTGTCCTGGTCCCACGGTGGTGGAATGACCTCCCGGTGAATGTCAGAACGGCAGAGTCTCTGACCTCCTGACCTCTCTTCAGGCTACACCTTTCCCTCCCCAACTCACAATCACTGTGATTAGCTTTAGACCGTAATGGCACTTATGTATAGATATCGTTACTTGTATAGGTATTGTTGTTTTTATTGGCTGTTGTTGTATTCTAGCTGCCAACAGTGGTATGTTAGTTTGAAAGCTGATTGTACTCTTCAAGGTTTCTGAATTTCTGTATGTTTGCACTAGGACTCGGAACTGTACTGTCCTCTCAGGTCTACTTTTGCACTTGTTCTTGTGATTGATTTGCACTGGATAAGAGCGTCTGCTAAATGCCACGTAATGTAATGTAATGTAATGTAATGTAATGTTTCATCCCATGCTCCCCACATATTTAGTGACAAATTAAGGAAAACAGACAAATGTATCAGAAAGGGATACAAGATTTTTCACTTAGTAATGTAACTGAAACAACAGGATGTGGCTATAATCTGGAGGGAGGGACTGCATAATCGGGGCTAAAGACAGTACAGCTTGAAGAAGGTGCGTCGTTCGTATTCCAGCTGACGGGGGATAGGGTTGTAATGGTGTTTCCTCAGCAGTACATGGGGGACTGTCCACCAAATTTAGAGAAAAACAGGAAAAAATCAGAAGCAAAAAACTTTTGCTATTGCAAAACTTGTCTCCAAAAAATAAGTCTTGAGCATGTAATGCGCTGCTCTCCTAAGTAAAAGTTGCATAATTTATTTCAGAAGTTGTTTACAAAACAGGGAAATAGGACACACTTGGGAATACTGGTGCCGGCATAATTGCCTTGAGGAAACAACATGATACAGTAAGAAAGGAAGCTGGGGAAGACAGCCGATCAATACTGTTGCAACACGAGTCAATTTAAGAGGCGGACGTGCAATTTCTACTAACGACCGCCAGAATGCTTATCAGAATGTACCATGTAGGCAGTGACTTAGAGATAATCATTAAAACAATGAAGGGGTGGGAGGTACACACTCAGTAATTCATACACCACCATCCCATGAGTACCTTGCCACAGATGGTGAGCAGAATGTATAACCAGAGCCCAGAGAACAGGCGCCATCAGTAATAGAGGAGGCGTCTCCCACAGAGTCTATCTTTAAAGATTTCTGGAGGTTGAGCAACGCCTGCAGCAAACACAATGAATGAGGGCTTTCAATCTCTGTGTCAAATTATACAGATAATGGCAGCTTACTGTATGAGGGAACGCTGTGTGTAATACAGAAAGAAAAGACGGCCAGGCATTGTTTACGTTTTTCATTTCTGTAGACTGGCCTGAAATCACCCTTGCCTCCAAAATTGGTCAAATTTGTTAATTCTGAGCTGCAATTTCAATGATGCTTGCTCTGTCTGAAAACGGCTAGGCATACAATAGGTGCTACTTGTATGGGGAAATGTTCGCTTAGTTTGACACTTCAAGTTGAAATATAAATAATCCAGCACAGATAAACAAAATGGGCTTCTCTTGATCCTGTCACGTTTCAGGTCTGTCTCACCATGTTTTATGTTGATTTATGTTTATTCATGTTGTCTTAGTCACGTAGTGTCTTATCATGTATTATGTTAGTCTAGGTTCGTCATGTGGTTTAGTTTATTTCTTGTTACGATTTATTTTCTCGTCATGTCTAGTTATGTTTCGTTACGATTATATTACCTGGTTATGTTGAGTGATCATCGTCTTAGTTTCGCTTTGTGTTATGTTTCGATGTATGTTTATTGTTACGTTAACTGGTCGTTGTTATGCATACACTTTTACATGTTTTTCCGCAAACCTTGCGTTCCGCCTTTTCTCTCTCTCTCTCTCTCTCGTTCTGTCCTTCACTCCCCTAATGTTTCTATTTGTCTATTTACTAAAACTACTAACGCTAGATCAGGATTGGGTAGAAACTAACAAGACTAATCATGTGTTCATGTTTCCTTACGTTTCTCGTGCATGTCATTTACTAATTTACTAATGCTAGGGCAGGATAGGTTTATTACTAACGATTACTAATCTCCTTGTTAAACTTGTCATCCATCGCACCTGTTTTCCATTTCCTTGCTACGCTCTAACTAATTGTCTACACCTGTCTACACCTGCATTTATAGCCCAGTCGCGCAACTGTTCACTGCGAAATTGTCTGCCTCTGTTTTTTCACGCAACTCTTGAGCATTATTTACTGTTTGATTACACGTTACGATCCACGCCTGTTTACTGACCATCGACTATTGATTTCTGTTTTGTGACCTTCGTTTTGTTTCTCGACTACGTCCCCGCCTACCGTTTTTGTACTTTTGCCCCGCTGATTGTTTCATGGTTTCGACTCCCGCTTCGCCCACGACTACGCCTCTGCCTGCCGTCCGCCTGTTCATCTGCCCCGCTGACAGCTCTCCTGCTACCGGACCTCCCTGCACGCCTACCGACTACGAGATTGCCTCTTCCCTCGGCACCGTGCTTTTTGTTTGTTTTGTATTTGTTTGGCTGGATCTTCGTGTATGGACTTTGCTTGTATTGACTACGCTTCTGGGACTCGTCCCGAATAAAGCCCTAACGGGACTTTATTTTACTATTGTTTCTGAGTCGTGCATTTTGGGTCCAACCCCCACGCACCCGTCTCAGAACAATTTCGCCACTATGGACCCTGCTGACTCAACTGCCATGTTCCACGCCCTCCAGGAACAAGGAGCCATCGTCCGGCAGCATTCACAAGGAATCTCCGAGCTTCACCTAGAGATTCGTGAACTGTGTGCAGAGATGAGGAGGCTCGCCGTTGCGGTCCTGCCACAACCACGGGAGGAACCCACCCACCCACCCACTTCCCCGGCGGTCAACCCCTCGGGAGCCTGGCAATTCCGGGAGCCCCAACAACCCCCCCCGGAGAGGTTCGGTGGAGAACCTGAGAGGTGCAAGGCGTTCCTACTCCAGTGCGAGTTTGTATTCAGACAACAGCCCCAGACCTACAACAGCGACGACCGTCGGATTGGCTATGTGATGGGACTACTCAAGGGGAGGGCGTTGGATTGGGCTACGGCGGTGTGGTCCGGGGATTCTTTCCCTCCCCGTTACCCAGCCTTCGCCGACGAGATTCGAAAGGTGTTCCAACACGCATCCAGCGACCAGGAGCCATCCCAGAGACTGATTGCTCTGCGCCAGGGACGGAAGACCGCGGCAGACCACTCCATCGACTTCCGCACCCTCGCAGCAGCTACTAGTTGGAACGATGCAGCTTTGGCGAATCTCTTCCTGGCCAGCCTGAGCGAGACGCTCCAGGACGAGTTGGCGCGACTGGACCCCATCACCCAGCTCGACCAACTCGTGCGCACCACAATCCGCCTGGACAACCGCGCCAGACAACGCCGGTCGGAGAGACCGATCCTTCCCGGCAACCCGTACCCCAGGCAGGGCCCAAGTCCTCGACGTGAGGAGCAGCAGTCGGAGGGATCCGAACCCATGGACCTGTCCCGGGCCGGTACCAGGGTCTCTACCGAGGAACGAGCACGCCGCAGAACCACCGGTTCGTGCTTCTACTGTGGGAGGCCGGGTCACACCCAGGCTCGGTGCTCCTTCAGGACCAGGCGACCAGTAGAGGTGAGAGCAGTCGACAGGCATGAGGGTGCTGACAGAGAGAACCATCGTCCCACGCTCACCACGCTGTTGATTCTTCCCGACAGAACAACCCGGATTAACGCGTTGGTGGATTCTGGAGCGGACGCCAATCTCATCGACGAAGTGTTGGTGTCCGAACTGAACATTCCCACCCTCCCTCTACCCCACCCTGAGAATGCGCGGTCGCTGGATGGAAGGACTTTCTGCCGCATGACGCACATTACCATTCCCTGTCAACTGGTCATTTCTGGGAACCATCGAGAGATGATCCAGTTCCGCGTCATCCAGTCCCCCAATGACCAACTCATCTTGGGATTACCCTGGCTCCAGAAACACAACCCCACGATCAACTGGAGTTCCAATCAAGTTCAAGCCTGGGATTCTAGATGTCATCTGTCCTGCTTGCGTTCCGCTCCACCACCAGCAGAGGGAGCACCAGCTCCACCACAGACTCCCAAGCCCTCCCTGGAAAGGGTTCCCACACCTTACCATGACCTGGGCGCAGTGTTCTCCAAGATACAAGCTCAGTCTCTGCCGCCTCATCGACCCTACGACTGCGCCATCGAGCTCCTTCCTGGTTCGTCACTTCCCTCAAGTCGCCTTTACAACGTCTCCAGACCTGAAAGGGAGGCTATGGAGACATACATCCGTGACTGCCTGGCTAACGGACTAATTCGCCCTTCTTCCTCTCCCGTCGGTGCGGGATTCTTCTTCGTCCAGAAGAAGGATGGCTCCCTACGCCCGTGCATCGACTACAGGGAGCTGAACAACATCACGGTGAGGAACAAGTATCCTCTGCCCCTGATGGACTCCGCGTTCCACCCACTTCACGAGGCCACCATCTTCACCAAGCTGGATCTTCGCAACGCGTACCACCTGGTCCGGATCCGTGAGGGCGATGAATGGAAGACCGCCTTCAATACCTCTCTCGGACACTTTGAATACCTGGTCATGCCATTCGGCCTCACCAATGCTCCTGCTGTGTTCCAGGCCCTGGTGAATGACGTTCTTCGGGACTTGTTGGGTCGCCATGTGTTCGTCTACCTGCATGACATCTTGATCTACTCCACTAATGCCAAGGATCATGAAAACCACGTCAGGCAAGTTCTACAAAGGCTTCTAGAGAACAAATTGTTTGTCAAGGCAGAGAAGTGCGTCTTCCACTCCGACACAGTTGAGTTCCTTGGGTTTATCCTTGAGAGGGGACAGATCAGGGCGGATCCCAAGAAGATTCTGGCGGTCACCGACTGGCCCACACCCACCTCACGCAAGCAACTCCAGCGCTTCTTGGGATTCGCCAATTTCTACCGTAGGTTCATCCGTTCCTATAGTCAAGTGGTCTCCCCCCTAACCAAGCTCACGTCCCCAGCGGTGCCATTCCGGTGGAGCCCCGAAGCTGAGACGGCCTTCACCAAGGTCAAGAGACTGTTCGCTTCCGCTCCCATCCTGGTACACCCCGACCCCACCCGCCAGTTTGTGGTCGAGACGGATGCTACCGACACAGGGGTGGGAGCAGTGCTCTCTCAGGTGGCGGCCGCTGACAACCGACTACACCCCTGCGCCTTCTTCTCCAAGAAGCTGTCCCCGGCGGAGAGGAACTACGACGTTGGAAACCGTGAGCTGCTGGCAGTCAAACTGGCGCTGGAGGAGTGGAGACATTGGCTGGAGGGGGCCGAGAAGCCGTTCATCGTTTGGACCGACCACAAGAACCTGGCATACCTCCAGACAGCCAAAAGGCTGAATTCTCGACAGGCGAGATGGGCGCTGTTCTTCGGGAGGTTCAACTTCTCTCTGACCAAGAAGCCGAGATCGCTGTTCCCTCCCTCGCCATCCACATGAAACGGTGCGCCAAGGTTTGGAGGGATGCCAAGGCCGCGCTGCTAAGCACGGCAGACCGCAATCGGCGTTTTGCTGATCGCCACCGCACTCCAGCTCCAGTCTACAAACCAGGTGATTCCGTCTGGCTGTCCACTAAGGACATTCCCCTCCAAGCCACCTCTCACAAACTGCAACCCCGCTTTATTGGTCCCTTTAAAATCCACAAAATCATCAATCCTTCCTCTGTTAAACTGTCACTCCCTGCTTCCCTTAAGATTCACCCCACATTCCATGTTTCATGTATTAAGCCCGTATCCTCTCACCCCATATGTCCCCCGGATCCCCCACCACCTCCCCCCCGCATTATTGACAACCACCCCGCATTCACGGTTAAGAAACTCTTGAACATTCGTAAGAGGGGCCGTGGGGTGCAATACTTGGTTGACTGGGAGGGCTATGGCCCTGAGGAGCATTCCTGGGTCGCTCCCAGTCTCATTCTGGACAAATCGCTCATCAGAGACTTCCATCGTGACCACCCTGATAAATTCCAAGGACCGCCAGGAGTCGGTCGTTAAGGGGGGGGTCCTGTCACGTTTCAGGTCTGTCTCACCATGTTTTATGTTGATTTATGTTTATTCATGTTGTCTTAGTCACGTAGTGTCTTATCATGTATTATGTTAGTCTAGGTTCGTCATGTGGTTTAGTTTATTTCTTGTTACGATTTATTTTCTCGTCATGTCTAGTTATGTTTCGTTACGATTATATTACCTGGTTATGTTGAGTGATTATCGTCTTAGTTTCGCTTTGTGTTATGTTTCGATGTATGTTTATTGTTACGTTAACTGGTCGTTGTTATGCATACACTTTTACATGTTTTTCCGCAAACCTTGCGTTCCGCCTTTTCTCTCTCTCTCTCTCTCTCTCGTTCTGTCCTTCACTCCCCTAATGTTTCTATTTGTCTATTTACTAAAACTACTAACGCTAGATCAGGATTGGGTAGAAACTAACAAGACTAATCATGTGTTCATGTTTCCTTACGTTTCTCGTGCATGTAATTTACTAATTTACTAATGCTAGGGCAGGATAGGTTTATTACTAACGATTACTAATCTCCTTGTTAAACTTGTCATCCATCGCACCTGTTTTCCATTTCCTTGCTACGCTCTAACTAATTGTCTACACCTGTCTACACCTGCATTTATAGCCCAGTCGCGCAACTGTTCACTGCGAAATTGTCTGCCTCTGTTTTTTCACGCAACTCTTGAGCATTATTTACTGTTTGATTACACGTTACGATCCACGCCTGTTTACTGACCATCGACTATTGATTTCTGTTTTGTGACCTTCGTTTTGTTTCTCGACTACGTCCCCGCCTACCGTTTTTGTACTTTTGCCCCGCTGATTGTTTCATGGTTTCGACTCCCGCTTCGCCCACGACTACGCCTCTGCCTGCCGTCCGCCTGTTCATCTGCCCCGCTGACAGCTCTCCTGCTACCGGACCTCCCTGCACGCCTACCGACTACGAGATTGCCTCTTCCCTCGGCACCGTGCTTTTTGTTTGTTTTGTATTTGTTTGGCTGGATCTTCGTGTATGGACTTTGCTTGTATTGACTACGCTTCTGGGACTCGTCCCGAATAAAGCCCTAACGGGACTTTATTTTACTATTGTTTCTGAGTCGTGCATTTTGGGTCCAACCCCCACGCACCCGTCTCAGATCCTTCATGGGCCTGGAGAGATGTGATAATGCAGTTGATGCATTTGACAGCAGTTCAACACAAAATGATTTGGCCATTTGGGTCTTTTGCTTTATCGTCCAGGTCATGAGTTAATCGCTTCAATCACACACATCAGGCGCATCAGAAACACAGCTATGATTTCTTCCTGAGTGGCTACTCAATAATAGATAAAATGATAAGTGTGATTTACACAAACACATTGAACAAAAGTATTGAATTTGACCTGAATATCTTTATTGACTTTTCAGGAATTCATTGAACATTGAAAGAGATGTAGTGTACAAATAAGAAGAAATCAACAAAAGGATATCACTCATTTGAGAGAACCAACATGAAAGATTTTTTTTTGGATCCTGTGAGGATGACAGAAGAAGACTTCCTGTTTAATTTAAGGCTCTCGCTCTCTCTGTTTCACGCAACTGTAGATAAACTGGCAGTGAAATCCGAAATTTTCCTGTCTCCCTTTGTCCAGCTCGTCTGTCCTCTCAGGTGTGTGTCATGGCGTGTGACAATGTGAAACCATTCAGTGTGACAAATATGCAATAATAATGATATGGTATATAATAATGACAGTTTTCTTTTTCTTTACTTGTTTTTTGACACAGAGGTTTTGTTGTTTTCAGAACAGAGGAGCATCAATGTGGTTGGTTGAGTTTAGTCTAATTCAGTCTGTCTTTGGAGAAAACAAACTTGTCGTTATAATTAGTCACATGAACCAAAGGAAAGAACAGCAGACAGGGTCCAGGTAATTAACTTACAAGCAATTCCTCCTTGTTGTCAGTTGTACCTTGCGGCATAATTACCAGGATGCAAGTCAGACAGTGGAGCTGATTATAAATGGCAGGCCTGGAAGCGACAGACTTTTTTGTTTACAAATTCAATGAATCCACCCCTGAAAGTTCCCCCCTCCACCACCACCGCCAATACTAGTATTAACTGCATAGTAACCATTAAATCCAAATGAACTCTTAGGGCAACAATTATCTTATTTGAACCTGATCAAGAGTACTGCATAATTTGCCTTCATAAACACTAATTAACTCACTGAGACCCAAGCGTATTTCGGTTGATTTTGCCTCATAACTTTACATGCCTTTACCTTTGCCATTAAACCATTGCTATTTTTTCTGACATTAGAAAAACCATTAAACAGTTGTTTCCGTGTATTATTTGCATGTGAACTGCAATGAAAGACCCAAAAAAACAAACACACAGCCAACACATACTGCATTCCAAGGCTTTTTATTAATATTTCTGTCACTCCAAAGTCTTGGCAAAAACAATATCACATAACATAAAATATGTATATAATTATGAGCAGAAATAGGATAACAAGTAGCGTAACTATACAAATATATATGCACAATAGTACTAAACATGAAATATGTACTCCTAAAACAACCGTCACTCCACTAACTCTTTTCTTGACAGAGGCAAAGTGAGAGACTCTCTGCAGCTGGACTTTCCCACATGGTTTAGAACAGGGTTTAGAGTGTCTATGGAAAGCTAAAAGGATTCATTTTTCAATTCTCCAATTCGCTCTGCGATCGCGTATGTCGAGGTTATAGATTGATGCAGCTTTGCTTCGCATTGTTACATCCATCCATTATCTTAACCCGCTTATCCTGAACAGGGTTGCAGGGGGGTTGGAGCCTATCCCAGCATACATTGGGCGAAAGGTAGGAATACACCCTGGACAGGTTGCCAGTCCATCGCAGGGCACACACACCATTGACTCATTCACTCACACACTCATACCTATGGGCAATTTAGACTCTCCAATCAGCCTAACCTGCATGTCTTTGGACTTGCAGTCCTGTTGTAGCCACGATAAACTCTGCACAGCTGTTGGGCCCTTGAACAAGGCCCTTAATCCTGCATTGCTTCTGGGGGGATTGTCCCCAGCTTTCACTAATCTGTAAATCAGTTGGAAAAAAGCAAAATAATGAATTATTTTTTACTTCTGTGGACATATATTCTATAGACATCTCAATGTAGAGCACTCTTCAATTAAATACTGAACCAACATGAAAAGGGCAATTGACTCTTATCCAGTCAGACAGGGGCATCTTTAGGCACACACCTGTGCTTCAGTTCTCCTTCTTCAACTCATGTGTTACCGACATTATGCACTTTAAAATGAAAAGCTGCAAAGAAATTCTGCATTGTTACTGATAATATCCAATTAGATAGGGCTGTGGAAAATAAAAACTAGATTATAATAGCTATGTTCTGGTAAACAGTGCTACACCCCATTTAGAGAAGGGATTACATTCAAAAAGCCGCAGGAAAATCCTACTTTGCTGAGATAAAGTAGAAAACAGGACAACATTGAACTGTGTCTTTCAGCTCTACAGTGAAGCTTTCCTTATCGAGAAACTTGGCAGAACACACACCACATGTTGTTTTGTTTAAAATGATACTTAAAAAATTGAAAGAACTAATTTGGCAGTTTTTTTGGGTAAAATGAGTGTAAATCTCTGCTACTTCCCTTAAGCCTTGCCTGTTGATGATGGTGACCTACTATGAACTGTTCTGATTTCAGACATTTCAGATACCTGGGCGGGGGCTGAAATGTACCCCATATCAACATTACATTTTAACAATATTATTAAGTATGTGGATGCCAGCTTGTATAGATGGTACCACCTTCCAGACTAGGGTCAAATAAGTAAAAAACTAAAACTAAAATAATGTTCTGTGCTCAATTGATCTTGTCTGGTGCAATTGAGCCAACCAAGAGGAGCAGAAGGTGGAGTTAGCACTTTTTGAGAGTATTTCAATACACTAGACAAGCTCAGTGAAGCGTAGACAAGTATTTGAAACCACAACAAAGGCACATTTGACCCAGGTTTGCCACCTCCGCACTGGATCTCCATGACAAAATGGAATGTCCTTAAATAACGTCTTACAGCCCCGTGATCCCACTGGTGTTACCTACAGGATTTTTGGATAGGCTACACTCTTTATTTTATATTTTATATTTAAGTATTTATGGCAAGGTCAGCAGGGGTAATAGCACTACCTAATTTCCAATTATATTTTCATCCTTTTGTTTTATGTCCCTGACTGAATCCTAACACCCCTGTATCTTGGCAAAAATGTGAAGATAGCATGGTTTCACCTTATGGACTCGATGACCCGATGTACGTAGGTGTTCTTCAAAGGTACTGCAAATTGCATCTTGGCCCTATAATAACTCAATTAAATTAATTCTAAAGACTAGTATAAAGATATATGCTATGTACACTTTTCAGAACCCTAGGCTTCCTATTGCCAAATTTCCATTTACCTGTACCTTATTACAATAGAACAGTAAGGGCATTCAAATTTAATTCAGTGTTTTTAATGAGAATGGCCTTTAATCATTCCAGGACCTGTAATTATGGTGCAATCTTCTTGGCTTCTCGTTCTTTTAATACTTGAGACATCGCTCTGCTATGCATGCATATGGTTTCCCCTGGGGAGACAGTTTACCCTTACATTCAATGCATAATTAGGCAAGGGTGACATGGCTCAGGCAGTAAGAACTGTTGCCTGGCAGTCGGAGGGTTGCCGGTTTGATCCCCCACCCGGGCTGTGTGGTAGTGTCCCTGAGCAAGACACCTAACCCCCAAATGCTCCTGACGTGCTGGTTGGTGCCTTGCATGGCTGCCAATCACTGTTGGTGTGTGTATGAATGGGTGAATGAGAAGCATCAATTGTACAGTGCTTTGGATAAAGGCACTATATAAATGCCAACCATTTACCATAATTAATTTTTGTTATGCATAAATCAAAGTATTGGAATCTCCAAATGACACCTTAATGTCACAACCTTTAGTGACAACATCTTTTTGAAGTAAAGACTTAATGGTATACTATGCAGGACCTTTTAGCCTTGCTACGGTCCTGTGTTTACAATCAAAGACATCTCCTCCATCCTCAACCCCACCCACTTGCTTCTGTTTATATATTTCAAATCCATTTTACCATTTTTACATTCATATTTTTTTTTTTATAGAGAAAGGCAATTCCAAGGTCTGCAAGCTAACTTGAGTATAATTTAATCAGTCCACTTATTTAGAAGAATTATTAGCAAAAAGCACATATGTTATGTGGAAACACAATTGCAATCTTTGTCTTTGTCGATGATAAACTAAGATGGCCAGCTGGTAGGCTGAGAGAAGCACATGACAAGCCGAGCGTCTGGATGATATGCCTGCATAATGTATTTCTAAGAACGTAATGCTTGTCTGTTGCAAAGGGAAGCCTCAGCCTACTAGATACTGTAGAATATGGCTAGACCATGGCCATGTACAGGGAATTGGAAACCATTCATACAGGAAGACAAGAACAGCTGCTCACATGCATTCCCTGTGTACGAGGACCCTGCGCCATTCATGTCCCTCAGTAAATAACAAGAATTCTATCCCCAATTCAAAGCTGTGGAACACTTCAGACATCGCACAGAAAGTCAACTAGTCTGGATGTCCTTAGTAAAGCAAATTCATTTTTTTAATCCGTCTTTCCCACTGTGCTGCAGAAATTGTATATGTTATTGCATTCCAGAAGGGTAATAAAATGAATCCTCCACTTCTGCTTCTGCCAGACAGTTATTTTCTTTGGAAAGGGAAAGAAAAATGAAAATAAAAATGTTCAATAATGAATTTTATGAGATCACATCGCACCTACTCTTCTGTGAGAAAACATGAGTACATGTTCAGGCCAACTCCTGAGAATTTGCTTAGAAAAAACCTGGCCCAAGCAGTATGTATCATCTATGTATGCCTTGCGGCTGTCTAAACAATGGCGAGTCCATTCCCTTTTATAGATAGAATATAAAACAAGACAAAAGAGGCCAGAAAGCATTCAGTGTTGCCTTTCACAATTTTTCTTTCTACATCACCAATACACTCAGTGAGCACTTTGTACACTTACATTTATTTTTTAGACTTATTAAGTCTTCTGCTGCTGTAGCCTATCCACTTAGAAGTTTGATGCATTGGGTGCTCAGAGATGCTCTTCTGCATACCACTTTTGTAATGTATGGTTGTTTGCGTTACTGTCACCTTCCTGTCAGTTTCCACCACTCTGTCTCTTCTCCTCTGACTTCTCTCATTAACAACGCATTTTTGCCCACAGAGCTGCTGCTCACTGGATGTTTTTTGTTTTTTGCACCATTCTCTGCAAACTATAGAGACTGTTGTGTGTGAAAATCCCAGCAGATCAGCAGTTTCTGAGATACTCAAACCACCCTGTCAGGCATCAAAAATGATTCCATGGTCCATGTCACTTAGATCACATTTCTTCCACATCCTGATGCTCGATGTGAACATTAACTGAAGCTCCTGACCCATATCTGCATGATTTTATGCATTGCACTGCTGCCACAAGATTAGTTGATTAGATAATCACGCGAATAAATAGGTGTACAGGTTCCTAATAAAGTGCTCAATGAGTGTACATTTGTATAATAGGAGGAAAGTTTTTAATGCTTACCCTAAATGCATTTCAGTAGCAACATGATAATCTTGGCAACAGCAGCTTTTCAGCACAAATAAAGTATATGACTGTCAATTTGTTTTCAGAACAACCTGCTGATTTCAGGGGCTGCCTGCTGACTTTATAAATTGCTGTCAAAGCAATTTGATAACTTTTTCCCTCCCTTGGTAATTTCAGAATCATTTCCTTTCTGCTATTCTGCAGTCTACAGCATGAAAATGGAATAGTTTATTCAAAATATATTTTTATCACTTTTGTCGAAATCATTTTCCTTTTTTATGCAATATTTATTTGAAAATCAAACTTTATGTTTTTATAACTCTACGGTCAGGCTGTTACAACCCTGAAAATAATTAAGCACTATCTAATACAGCATTTTTGCAAGTGACTGCTTCAGATGCTACAGTATGCATTTGTGATCATGACATACTGAACAATATGTCCAAAGATACTATGCATATACACTACTGTTTTAAATATTGGAGAAAAATGTTTATGTTTTTGAAAGAAATTAATACTTTGATTTACCAAACTGGTCAAAAAGTACCACCAAGACATTGGTAATGTTACAAATTACAATTTACTACTTGAAACCTCATCCTTAAGTAATCATTCAAATGTGATAATTTGGTATTAGGGAAACCACTCCCACTATAATAAGCTGATAACATCTTTATTTCAGTTGCTACACTATCTAGTACACCAGCATTTCTAAAGTTCAATTTTGGTTTAGAAACGGGCAAAAAGAAACAGCTTTCCCTAGCTTTCTATGTCAGTTGTTGTTTGGAATGATGAGGGCTATTCCATGCGTGGTGAGATTGCCAAGAAATCGCAGATTTCATATAAAGATGCGCACAGAAAGAAAAGAGCAATCTGGATCTAACCAGGACAGAAAGAGAAGTGGCAGGCCCAGATGTTCGACTGTGCAAGAGGACAGGTCTCTAGTTTGAGAAACAGACACCTCACAGGCCCTCAGCTGTTAGCTTCATTGAACAGTGCCGGCCAAACATCAGTTTCATCTGCACCAGTGAAGAGACCACTCCAGGATGCAAGCCTTATTGGCAGAGTTTCAAAGAAAAAGCCACTTCTGAAACTGACAAACGAGAGGAAAAGGTTAAGGTTGGTTTCGCTTCCTGTACTATTAAAAGTTAAAAAATTAAAATTAAAATTGAATTATTATTATTGTTCATATTTTCCATATCCAGTGTTGCTACTTTTAATTTAGTAATCATGCAGAGTAAAATTAGATGCAATCAGTAACACCAAAAAACATTTTCTTTTTAAATTCAGCTCTACAGTTCTGAAATGCACTGCACAAAAATAGTTTTTTGGTGTTTTTTAGTTTTTTTTGCTGGTGTATGTGTCTAACTGTGAAAACATTTGTGCATTATCACTATACTGTGCCTTCTAATCTGGAACTGTCAGAAAAGTGTGCTGTGGGATGAGTGCAATAGAGGATGATTATCATGTGATCAGAAATCTAATTAATATCAAAATTTGACAAAGGGGTATATATCAGCACTTTCGCTAAAGAACACAAGTTGGAAAAATGAAGTGTTTCAGCATGTCTCAATAGAGATGAATTGTAATGACGTCCAAGCTGCACCCAAAACGGCCCTGTGTGCAAAGGCAGCAAAATGCATGACCGCTCAGTATTTTTGCAACAACAAATCAGAGCTTATAAATATAAAGGTACCTCTCACATTGTTTCACAGGAGACAGTAGAAAATTCAGAAAGCAAAGATGTTTTCAAGAATAATGCAATGGACAGTTTCTAAATATTGAACAGTTCACTATAAAGGGCAGTAAACACTTAAAAACTAAATCAAATCAATATTGCCTTCAATTCCCCAGAGTTTTGTAAGACAATAGGCAGGTCGGTTTTTGCAAACATACTGAGGAACTTGCCACAGTTCTTCTACAGAATTTGGTTGTCTCACTTGCTTCCAGCTCTCCAGGTAATTCCAGTCCAATTACCACAGTCATGAAGATTTTATCTGAAATGTGGTCTATGATGGAATATGATATTTTATTTAATGAAATAACAAGAGTTTTGCACAGGGCAGTATACTACACAGTGCTGTCCTTATGTATTTGGACAGTGGTGCCATTTGTGTTCTTTTAACGGTGGATTTGAAAAGAAACAATGAGGTGAACAGCCTACTTTAAAGAGTTAACACATATGGTATGATATGGTATGATATGTTATTTTAAGGGTTTAGATTTGGAATATAACTATAGTGCAATGTTATATTGTGTTTCATAGTGCTTTATACACATTCACAAGTTCTCCCCAGAATGATTAAATATGTATTTGAAGTCATGCACAAAAATACCCAGCACATTGTATTCAAAAGTCTTTCTCAACAGATGAAAACTCAATTTGAGTCACTGGTTTTCAGAGTGGAAGTATCTCTACGATCATTACGAGAGACACTAATTTGATGTTTATTTCATTTCTTTTCTTTTCTGAAATGAAAAGAATTCTATTCTTATAGTATATCTTTGACAGCCTTTCAGATTTCAGAATGCAGAGGACTGATAAAAGCTCATTTCTATTTGCGGGGCTTTATTAAGAGCTGACATCTCCGGCCCCCTTATCTGCTGCTGTGTCTTTGCAATCGCTCATGCCGTATTTTAGGTTGTGTTTGTTCTCTTTTTCTCTTTCAAGAAAACATTGCCTGCAAAGTACAAAGACTGGGGTGTAGGGCAGAGGAGCAGAGGCAGGGGGGGTGCTGATAGATAAAATCCATGCACAGTAGTTTTACAGAATCTAACCCACTGAACTACTAATCAGTGAGCACATTTTAGTTTTAATAAGGATGTGTACAGTGCAGTGCCATTTAAAAAAGTAGAGTGCGTTAGAAAGTAATATTAATCAGATTTTTCACAGTAAATTTTTTAATCTGGTATGCACACACTTTTAAAATATGTAAATATGTATTGCTGTCACGCCCATGCGCTCGTTGCAGCACTCAGTTTTAATCACCTGCCCCTTGTTGTGACCACTCCTTATTTATGTTCCTGAGTTTTCTGTAGCCAGCAGGCAGTATTCGCCTTCTCTTGTTTGTTTATAAAATCACCCATTTCCATTGCCTTGTCTTGTCTTGTCTTGCCTTGCCATAAACTTATTAAATACCCATTTTAACCACACCTGTTTCTGGCCTCTATGACTACCTTACAGCTGCACTGCAACAGAACTTTCCTTCCGGTAGAAGCAATACACAGCAAAATAGTCAGTGTTAAATCTACTTTAACAGAATTAATTCAACCATATCAATGTTTCTGTGAGATCAATAGAGATAAAATTTTTAACTCTGAACATTTCTTTTCGATGGACTCTTCTCTACTTCAAATCTCTTTAAACATTCTTAGCTTCATTTTTACATCAGACTTCTCCTTCGAAGTGTCATGAATGATTACATACAAGTAATTTCATGGTGTTAACAGACCAAATCCACAGCCAAAAGCCTTAGGGTAGAGGTGACCGGTACTCATTAAAGTTAAATGACTATGGTCCGTACTGTGAACTATTGAATAAAACGTTACTTGATGTCTCAGTTCTTATTAAAACATTGATTTGTTTTGACACGGTCTCCTTAAAATCAATTCATCACCCAGTACAGTGCAGTCTACTTTGATTACAAGAGACTGTCAACAGTTTTTAGAAACTCCATCACCCTTTCCCTGTGCAAGGGCCCATTCTGCTTCCCAGGCAGCCAAAAAAAGAAGAAAAAGTATAGATATAATTTTTTTAGGTTCTATTTTATGTATTGAAATATGTATTATGATCTCCTGTTGGAACAACATGTACCCACCAGGTCTTTTAAGAGCTGTCTTAAAATTGACTGCAAATATTAGTATTTTCCATCACCCACACTGTTTGTTGGGTTAAGTGATCAACCAAATTAACTGACCAAAAAAAGTTGTTACATTGAAAACATCAAACACTTTCCTCAAATTTTACATCAAAGTCAGTGACAAATAACGCTAGGATATGTTAATGCTGAGCTCTCACCCGGAACATCTGAAAAATCTCAGAAGGCACTAAAAATTGAGTAGAAACAGTTGTTCCGGGGTTTTACCCAGTGCAGTTATCCAGCCAGCCCAGTTCATTCACATGTTGCAAATTGCTCCCTTATCCTCTGTAACTGCGCATCCCTGCTGAAAAAAAACACAGCTCAAGCTAGGTTTTGAACCAGCTGGTAGCATGTTGACCAGTTCAGAGCAGCTACCAGCTTGACATGGCTCAAGCTATGTTTTGAAACAGCTGGTTGCTGGTTGTCCATCTACCAGCTCAGACGAGCTACCAGCACTAGCTGGTTGACCAGCTCATACCCAGCTAGACCAGCTTGTGCAGCTCAATTCTCAAGCTGATCAAACTGGCATAACTGCATATTACAGCAGGGATCAATGGTGCCATGGACTATCAATGCCCCCAGAAAAGTGAAATTTCATGTTTGATGTGCAATATTTCATTAACGAGATAGGAATCTCAAATGTATTTTTTAATGTGCGAGATGTACATGTGGACACATTTTGGTCAGTCTGTAAAGGCCTTTGGGCATTTCCTATTCAGCTTGCATGCACTAAAGTGGCAAGAGCATAATTTACACTTTACAAGTAGAAAGGATTTCAGGGATTTTTCACCTGACAAGGATTGTACCCAGATAACCCTGCCCACTGAAACCCTGGCATTTAGCCCAAGGGGAAAGCAAGCCAATCTCAGCACAGGCTTTTCTTTGCAAGAATCATTTAAAAAATATTTCTGGGCCATTGTGAATCCATATCAAGTATTTACACAGCAACAGAAAAAACACAGATTTCAGTTTCCTGGACCTTCAAGCATTACCAATCCATGATATCTTTCTAAAAAAAGTTACCAACAGTAGATCTATTGTCAGGCTAAAAGATTAATTTGTGGTATTTTGCCTTTGTTAGTTAAATTGTGTTATTTGTTATTAGCATTTGATAGCATACTCCAGGCAATAGTCAAGATAAAATTTGTTTGCTTTCTAAAAGGAATCAAATTTTCAGAATGGGGAAAAAATTAACTCTTAAAGATAATCTTCTGATTGGGAAAAAAAAAGATCAGAAATGAAGTGGGATACAACTCAAATTAAGCAAGATATACACTGTGTGATTTTTCCCAAGATTCTGCAGTCGCAGACAACATTCCAAAATCATAGAAGAATCTTACGCGGTGAGCCAAAATCGGCCGTTTTGGATCTCTCAGTGTGAAATATGTTGATTTAGTGAATCTGCCTCCGACAGAAGACTGACAAAACTGTGCAATGTGACAGCTGCTCTGATCAAAGACAATGAACATCTAATGAACAACTAATAGGAGCATCGTTATGCAATACATGACGTACTGTAAACGATACACGTATCACTTGAACCACGATAAACACATTTCAACACATTTAGAGTGTCACCTTCGATACTAAAATATTACTTGCATAAAGTACCCATTAAGTCAGTGACCTATGCTAATTAATGGCCTTACAATGGCATCTCTTTTGCTACTGCTCTCAAATAGTTTCCCATCCCGAATAAATAGCCAAAGTCGAGACACCCGTCAGCTAATATCCAAAATGAAAGTGAGAAAACATTATGTTTAAAATAACTTTGTCCAGGCAAAAAACACCACGATTAGTCTACAAGTTTTCACTCCTCCATCCTTTAATGTGCATATATGATGTAGACACTGTAATTGTAGGATGGAATCTCTGCTCTTATTATGGAATTATTGGATCACACAGGTTATGTCCTGGATATGGAGACAAGGAAGGTCTTTACCACATCATCAAAGAAGATTGATTTCCTGATTACCATACATTTTTGTACTGTTGTAGTCATTTCATGCCCTGCATATTTTGCTATCCCAATCCCTACATGACAACCCCCATTGTGAGAGGCTCTATACAAATTTAAGCTGAGTGAAATCTTGATTGATTACCTTGTACCTTGTGCATTCAAAACTCCTGAGGTAACCGGTGAGGTGTGGCGTGAGAAAGAACATGTTCAAGTGAGCCCTGGCGGTCGAAGACAGGGAAAGAAAGGAGAGCGTTTGACAAGTTCCCTCACATCAGCGGAGCTTGACCATACGGCTGAATGGAGGGAGCAAGATGTGACCAAATTTTGGAACGCAGAACTACAATGAGCAGATGTATAATCTGCAGGCATTCTAATTTTTATTCATAGACAGATCCTTGCTCCAGCACTCCCACAATCTTTCTCTAGTTTTGCTTAGATACCCCACACAAAAGGATGTGGCTTACTGTCCGGTTGACTTCTTTTTGCCAACCGATGTAAGGTGATGTAAGTGATGGCAGAGAAAATCAGAAGATACGGGTGACAAGAATTAAGTAGCTTGAGATGACATTCAGTTTGTCAGTTAGAGAATCTTTTTTTCATAATTTTTTCTGGATTTTTCCCTTTTTCTCCCAATTTGGTAGCCAATTGTACCTGGTCTGATTCAATTGGAGGTAGTAGTATTAGATGCACCACCCGTACCCCGTCCCTCGGCGGCCCGAAGGAGAACGACACGCCTTCTTAAAGCCGTCTCATCTCATGCCCGTTGCAGTGATTCCGAGGCACCCGAGGTGCTTATTGTGCGGCGATGTACTAACCCTGCCATGTCCCTCCCTCTGGAGCAGCGAGCCAATTATTGCTGCCCCACGTGAGCTGGCCAAACTTGGCTTTTGGCAGGACCAAGAATCGAACCCCAGTCCCCGGTGTGCAACTGCAGCAAACTGCAACCGCAAGTCCGCTGCGTCTTAGCCTGTTGCGCCACCACAGCTCGAATCATTTTCTATTGGTATGCTACAATACATTAGCTCCAGTGTGCATGTAGTACTTCTGTCAACCATCTGCAAACATGCATAATACTGTATGAATAATGTATGCTTATGCTTTTTGTTGTTGCCATATTTTGTTGTTGGCTTTAAAATTGCAGAAGAATTGATGTGAAGAGAAAGAGAATGATACATTCCAAAATATTCACTATTTTGGACTTATATTGCTGCCATCTTCCCTGATGACTGTTCAAGTCATTGCTTTTTTACATTAGCATGTCCATAAGCATATCTAAAGCATACTGGAACTAACTAGTTCTATAACCAAATGCTGCATGGTTGGACAGTGCTGTTGTACTGCAAGGCAAGTGGAGTATATTGGCTAATGTGGGGATATTTACCTATGGAGTAAATATAACCTTCATAATGTCAAATATATAAGATGGATTTGTCACAGATAAGGGTGAATGAATCATGCAAACTTTATTTATTACAGGTGCTAATAACACCATGTTTACCAATCATTCTGGACTCAATAGATTCCTTAACTATGGATTTTATCTGAAAATGAAAAAAATATAAATGAAGAAAATATAAACAAGGTAGCATACCATGAATTAAAAACAGGAACAGAAAACAGGAAAAGGAACCATATATTAATGTTAAATCATTTCCATGCAAGCTGCTTTAGAATTAACTTTTTGGTGCGATTTCCTGGCTACAAATGCACATCATTCAGAGAGTCATGCATACTTATTTAAACTGCCTGCTTCCGCTGGGGTCCTTCAAACATCCATTAAGCCACTTTTCTCCAAAGTAGAGCTGCATTAGTATTTTCAGCAGGGATCATCGTAGTAAATGATTTATGACAGGATTTGCATGGCTTAATCCTTCCATGGATATCACAAATTTACAAAGTGTGAGAATCTGTTTGTCACAATGTGTTTGTCATGAACTTCAGCTTGATTTCCCTGTTAAACCAATGTTCAAAGCAGATATTTTGTCATTCTCGTGGAATATTAAGGGTATGTGGGGCAGAGATGATAAAAACCAGCAAGCGTGTTACAAGAACTACACCTGTCACCCTATGCTGGAGCAAACTATACTGACAGAAGAACATTTTTCTCCTATTATCTGTCCACTCCCCAGA
Organism: Conger conger; assembly: GCF_963514075.1. NCBI lineage: Eukaryota > Metazoa > Chordata > Actinopteri > Anguilliformes > Congridae > Conger > Conger conger. The sequence goes on from NC_083765.1 coordinate 58,870,570, forward strand.
TATTGTATTCTTCTGACATGCAAATATGTTCTCAATTTGAGATGCAAGCCTGTAGCCTAGTCGCTTAGGTACATGATTGGGACCCAGAGGGTTGGTTGTTCAAGCCCTGGTGTAGCCATGATAAGGTCCATGCAGCTGTTGGGCCTTTGAGCAAGACCCCTTGAACAAGTCTCCTGCTTAGTCTAATCAACTGTAAATTGCTTTGGATAAAAAGTGTCAGCTAAATAACAAATTAATATTAACAACAACAACAAAAAATGTCAGTGTATGCCCATCTTTAACCTTACCTCATTGTCTTCCTCTTCTCAAGAAAGGGAGGATGACAACCAAATGAGATAATGTTTATGCTGGTTATATCCTGCCATTTCTGGTGAGAAAAGTTTGGGATTATTATAAGTGAAATATGAACAAGGTAGAACAGATGCAACACAGCCGGGTGAAGGGGAGTGCCCCTCTCAGTCTTCATGTTGCATGGTTGAATACCACTGGATTATGATCTTATTATTTCTCTAATTGGAAGCCTCTGTTGAGAGAATGCTAATGGGAATCTAATGAGGCTTATCATTCATCCTACGCAAAGAAAAAAGAAAACAAACACTGAGTGAACCGTAAAAACATCTATTAAAAGGGGTAGTGTATTTTAGGCATAGGCATAACTTGAGCTTAGTCCCTGGCACTTTTTCAAAAAGCCTATTTTGTCTCCACCCTCAAGCAAAATTTAAAAGCCATACAAATGTGTATTCTTCTTTTGAAAGGGTTTAGAAAATACCCTGTGCATTAAGACAATTCCAAAAGAGGCACTACATTAAAAAAATGTCTGTGTTCAAGTGGGTTGCTTGCAGTTTCGTGAGAAGTGGTAACACTTTTTCACATTAGTTCTCATCACAGCCATTAGCTACCCAGCTTTTTTTAGCTAGTGGAAATCGGTTTTCACCAGTTGAACTTGTACATCACATCAAACAGTAGCATCTGTGGTGAAAAAACAAATCTACCTTCCAGATGAAAAGTAACACCATTAAAGCCCTTAATCCACCTGGACTGACTGATACCATATTTATTCAATACATAATAGCATATAGGATACCTGTATATTATATGTTATTTGTATAACTAGTATTTTGCTGGCCCTGTTTACATCCAGACTTTATTTACTCATGTGATGTGAATCCTATGGATTAGTGCATAAAGTCTTTAGAGGGCCCATCATATTTATGTGGTTATCAGGAGTCAAATGGATGTACAGTAATGAGCAAGCAGAGATGCGTCAGTGAGCAGCCAATGAAGAGAAAGTTGGAACAAGTCCTTGCTGAGAATTGTATCATTAGCAAACTGGAATTCAAAGCCATTTTTCACCAGGCAAGATGGAACATAAGGTGAGGCATAATTTATTATAATGCTGCCCACTCTTGAACACTGCCTGATCCTCTTTTTGCATTCAGCAGCCCAGAGTTTTACAGCCAATCCTGAAGGTTACAATCTCCACAGGAGAGGAAGGTTATCTTTAACCTCACAGTAACTGAATCAAATTACACAGTAAATGGAAGCGGAGAACACATTCACAAGCACACGCCTAATCTGTAGAGGACTAGGCATAAACAAAGTGACTTTGGACAAAACCTTTTCAGTGTGCTGATTCCAGTTATATACAGCATCATTTAGAAGCATGCACTTCATTAGGTAGACCTGTACACTAGCTTGCTAATGCAAATATGTAATCAACCAATCATGTGGCAGCAACTCAATGCATAAAAGCATGCACATGTCGTCAAGAGGTTCAGCTGTTTTTCAGAGCAAATGTCAGAATGGGGAAGAAATGTGATCAAAGTTTCTTTGACGATGGAATGATTGTTGGTGCCAGATGTGGTGGTTTGAATATCCCAGAAACTGCCAAACTCCAGGGATTTTCTTGCACAGCAGTCTCCAGAGTTTTCAGAGAATGATGCGAAAAACAAAACACATCCAGTGAGCAGCAGTTCTGCAGGCAAAACGTGTTGTTAATGAGAGAGGTCAGAGGAGAAGGGCTTGACTGGTTGAAGCTGACAGGAAGGTGACAGTAACTCAAATGACCACGCATTATAACAGTGATATGCAGAACAGCCTCTCCGAAGACCAATAAGTTAAAAAAAATACGTCGGATGAATACCTAATAAAGTGCTCACTGTTTGTATGATTACAGTGATTTCAGTTACGGTATTATTGTTAATGTTATAACTCTCAGAGCACACACCAGGAAACTGAAAATAGCACGGTACTCTATAACCTTTTTAAAAGCTCATTCATTCATTTATCCTCATCACGGATGCTGCCACGAGGAGATTCCTGACCTCAGTAGGAAGATATCTCCTTTCACTAAGCATTAAATTTGCCCAGGCAGATGGCACAAGTGTGGCTTCCCGTGTCAAAGAAGAGCTGGTGCTGTAGGTATCGTGCAATAAGCTATAAAAGCTGCACTCCGTTTAGTGTGCTATTCTCTCTGTGAGCGCATGATTCCCACAGCTGGGGAAATGACCTCAGTTAGTGCTTCCATCGAGACAGGACCGTTTTATTGGATTTTTCACTGTAACTGTGATTTTTTAAAATTCCCAATAAAGCACATTGCTCACACCACAGCAAAAGAACCTAAAAATAGATACCGTCTCCAGTTGTGCATGGATATGTGACAAGATCAGAATGGCAGTCCTTGAAGTTGGCAACTCATATGACAGTATGTGGGGGTTTTTTTCCCCATTGAGCATGATGTGTTTTATTTATTTAACCATTCCCCCGGAGGGCAATTTCCACCTATTTTGTACTAGTCTTATGTGTCAATATCTCAAAAACTATTTACTGCACAGAAATGGTTGAAGACTTAAATTACAGATGAGGCTTGTACCTTTCAGTGACGGAACAAATTTAAGTCAGAGCATGTACATACACAAAAGATATGCTAAAATACAAAGCAATTACAAAACTCCTTATCTTTTCATCGTTTAGCACTGAATATCTCAATTTCTAAGTCAAGGACAAACTACTTAATTTTTGTGCACAAACTTGGTGTCAACTTCATGTCAATGGCAGGCCTTCAAATTCCACATGAGTTTTCGCAAAACTGTATCCCCAATGTCCTAATGTATCCCCAAATATTTCCAAATAGAAAACATCTTTTCGTCCAGGCATATGGGTGATCAGGAAAGCTTATTTTTCTATTTAAAAAATTAGTTTTTTTGTTTTTAAGTGCCCAAGCAGCTCTCCAACAAGGATGCATTCTCACCAAACTGCATCACTACATTAAAACTCTATTTCAAGATTAGGTTAACCAGAGCCCCGTTAGCTAATTAAAGATTTATCTATAGCCCAAATCATGTAATTATGCACATCTGCACATTCATTCTGCTATGTCAACGCAATAGTCCTAAACTGTCCATCACCTGAATTTAACATACAGTGCATCCGGAAAGTATTCACAGCGCTTCACTATTTCCACATTTTGTTATGTTACAGCCTTATTCCAAAATTAATTAAATTCATTTTTATTTTTTTTAATTTACTCCAAATTCTATACACAATATACCCCTTAATGACAACGTGAAATTTTATTAAAAATAAAAAACTAAGAAATCACATGTACATAAGTATTCACAGCCTTTGCCATGAAGCTCAAAATTGAGCTCAGGTGCATCCTGTCTCCACTGATCAACCTTGAGATGTTTCTACAGCTTAATTGGAGTCCACCTGTGGTAAATTCAGTTGATTGGACATGATTTGGAAAGGCACACACCTGTCTATATAAGGTCCCACAGTTGACAGTACATGTTGGAGCACAAACCAAGCATGAAGTCAAAGGAATTGTCTGTAGACCGTCGAGACCGGATGGTCTCGAAGCACAAATCTGGGGAAGGGTACAGAAAAATTTCTGCTGCTTTGAAGGTCCAAATGAGCACAGTGGCCTCCATCATCCGTAAATGAAGGAAGTTCGGAACCACCAGGACTCTTCCTAGAGCTGGCCTCCCGTCTAAACTGAGCAATCGGGGGAGAAGGGCCTTAGTCAGGGAGGTGACCAAGAACCCAATGGTCACTCTGTCAGAGCTCCAGCATTCCTCTGTGGAGAGAGGAAAACCTTCCAGAAGGACAACCATCTCTGCAGCAATCCACCAATCAGGCCTGTATGGTAGAGTGGCCAGACGGAAGCCATTCCTTAGTAAAAGGCATATGGCAGCCCGCCTGGAGTTTGCCAAAAGGCACCTGAAGGACTCTCAGACCATGAGAAACAAAATTCTCTGGTCTGATGAGACAAAGATTGAACTCTTGTCATGTTTGGAGGAAACCAGGCACCGCTCATCACCTGGCCAATACCATCCCTACAGTGAAGCATGGTGGTGGCAGCATCATGCTGTGGGGATGTTTTTCAGAACTCGGAACTGGGAGACTAGTCAGGATTGAGGGAAAGATGAATGCAGCAATGTACAGAGACATCCTGGATGAAAACCTGCTCCAGAGCACTCTTGACCTCAGACTGGGGCGACGGTTCATCTTTCAGCAGGACAACGACCCTAAGCACACAACCAAGATATCAAAGGAGTGGCTTCAGGACAACTCTGTGAATGTCCTTGAGTGGCCCAGGCATGGATTTCAAAATAAACTCCAAGGTTAGTCAGAACTGATGTTCTCACTAGCGGAGAGCCTTTTTAACAATCTGACATTGCCATTTTGTGGTTTTATTACATCACAGTTTATGTGATGCATGAATGGAACAATAATTTTACAACTAAGTGTTATGCTCCTAAGAGTTTGTCTGTTAGTTTATTTTGTTATTTCTTGTAATTTATTATTTTCCATTAACATATCTGGTTTTTGGCGGCACGGATGGTGCAGTGGGTAGCACTGCCGCCTCACAGCAAGGAGGTCCTGGGTTCAAATCCCAGTCAGCCGGGGCCTCTCTGTGCGGAGTTCGCATGTTCTCCCTGTGTCTGCGTGGGTTTCCTCTGGGTACTCCGTTTTCCTCCCACAGTCCAAAGACATGCAGGTTAGGCTGATTGGAGAGTCTAAATTGCCCGTAGGTATGAGTGTGAGTGAATGGTATGTGTGCCCTGTGATGGACTGGCGACCTGTCCAGGGTGCATTCCTGCCTTTCGCCCAATGTATGCTGGGATAGGCTCCAGCCCCCTGTGACCCTGTTCAGGATAAGCGGGTTCAGATAATGGATGGATGGATATCTGGTTTTCTGTTTGTTCATCTGTTACAGTTCATTGCATTTGTCATCCCCTGTTATGTCTGTCTGTATGTTTCTGAGCCCAAGTCATTCGCCTGTCTGTGTGCTGCACTATTTGAGTGGTTTTGGAAATTTCCAAATTCCTTCAGGTTTTCTTACTTCTGGCTTTTTTGCTCGTTCATGTTGAAGATGGCACTAACTTACTAATAACAAATAACATTGATATTGTACAGTACTAATTATATTAACGCACTAACTGTCTGTCCAACTAATTAAGTAACAGTAACTAATTTTGGGTAAATTAGATTTAATCACATAACTAACATTAATGTTGTCTCCAGTTTAGATTCTGCTTTGTAACTCCGGCTCTCTATTCTATTACTAATAACTTGCTTTGATTCAGCGAAGTGATCCGGCGCCGTATGTATTACATGTGGGTATGTGTATCCAGTCCAAGTTTCGTTTTAGTTTTCCCCTTGTTGTTGTTTTACTACCCAATTATGTTCTTTATTTGTTAAGCCCTCCTCACTCCCATGCGGCCTGTAGCGTAGTGGTTAAGGTAAATTACTGGGACATGCAAGGTCGGTGGTTCTAATCCTGATGTAGCCACAATAAGATCCGCACAGCCGTTGGGCTCTTGAGCAAGGCCCTTAACCCTGCATTGCTCCAGGGGCGGATTGTCTCCTGCTTAGTCTAATGAACTGTACGTCGCTCTGGATAAGAGTGTCTGCCAAATGCCGATAATATCATGTAATGTAAATGTCTCTTCCCTTGTATTTATACCCCATTCTCTGCTTGATTTGTCAGAATGTTGATCAATTTTCAGTTGCTGATTTCTTGTAATCCTGATTATTTAAGATTCCTTAAGACAGCCCTTTGCCTGAGATTCGAGTTTTTCTGCCCCTTTTGATCTGTTTTCACATCTATCTATCTATTTGGTTTTTGACATTATTCTTCTGCTTTCGTCGACTTTGATTTTGCCCAGCTTTTTTGTACCTCAGCCTTTGATTTCCTGGATTTTTGATGCCTGCTTTTGTTCTTTTGATTATTCTTTTGCAACTCGATTTGGCATTGTATCTTCTGATTACTTGACTTTGACATTGGACTGAATAAAGACAATGTTTTTGCATACTCCCTGGTCTGTGCTTGGGTCCTCTGAACGGTACATCACACTCAGTGGATAGGACAAAGTGGATAGTGTTAAAGGTGAGCGTTGTAAAGTTGTACAGTTATTTGGGCAGAAGCTCGCAGAAAAGTCAGAATGTCTAGCCCTAGCCATTATAAGCCTATACCTTCTCCTGTTTCATGGATTGCCAGCCTTTAAGTGTGTAAAGTGTAAGGCTAGTGTTACTGAATCCAGCTAATATTAATTATCAATTATCAATTATTTACTTTTACAGTGTAGTTGTTTCTTATAACCTTTGGTCTTCCTTTGTGGATTTTCAATTCAAGCGCTTTCCTCAATCTCTCAGCAATAACAACTCGCTTCTATACAGATGCATATCCCTAAAGCCCAAGTCAGACTTGTACTGGGAAATAGCTTGTAGCACTACCCTGGGGCTGTTTGAATTCATAAGTACTGTAAGTCTTCCTGGATAAAGGTGGCCTGAGCAGAAATATACAATGCTTGAGGCAATAGGGGATGTTTAAAAAATGAATGATTGAATGAATATGTTATTATTGTGCAAGAATCAATGTATGTACTCTTTGTCACTTCTGTATTTTTCCCTCATTTATGTTGTGTGCTTAAATCACTTATTTTCATGCCATGGTCTGTTTTGTATTTCTCACCACATCTTTTTGTCTCATTTGTTTTTACTGTCACACCCCGTGTTGCGTTCTAGTTTACGTTGTCGGTTTCATCTTACGTTTTGTCTTCATTCCCGCTCCGTACCCCTCACTCCAGTCATTCATTTCACCTGATTGTCATTTTAGTTTATTTTATTGGTTTATATATACGTCTCAGTCCCCAAAGTTACTTTGCTAGATTGCTATGTGTTGTCCGCATCCCCTCAAGTGTTTTTCTTATTGCCCACTTGTGTACCGACCCACTTCTGGTTTAATAGACTTCTGATTATTGAACACTGATTCTGTACCCTGCATTTCCTGGATTGCTATTCTGTAAACGAACCCCTCGCCTGTGACAACAAAGTCTCTGTCTACCTCTCCTGTGACTGTTTGCTGGCGATTGAACTCTGTTTGCGGACTTACGGAATAAACACTCAACTTTACTCACTTCTGGGTTGCATCTGGTTTCTCCGTTCGTCATACCTGACACACTTAAATGCATGATCTTGTCTTTTTTCATTCTTTTCAATATTATTCTTATTCTTATTCTTCTACTTATTATTATTATTATGCTCTTGCATGGGCTCTTACATAATTATTCAATCACTGGAATTGACATCACCACAAGATGTTCTCTCCCAAAGAATTGGCTTGCATCTGACTTTTGGTTATGGTTAATGAGCCTGTGTACAAGCCGTCAAAGGTACAAAGGGCATAATCGATCTGGCAATTAGATTTACAGGCAATTAACGATGCTTGAATATCCAAGCTGATGCGTGGTGACCATTCTGGTGCAAAATGGCTGCTGTTGCATCGCCCAGGCGGGGGCCGCACATTGCTGTGCTTGAAGCGAGTTTCCCCCTCATCACTGGAAAGTGCTTTGAGTGTGAGAATAGTGCCATATAAATCTATGCACCTATCTATCTAAGCATGTGTGGCTTCTGATTGTTTCGTCATTATAAGAGGTGACTTCACAGATTGTTGTCCACATCGCAAATATTAATGTAAATCGCAAAAAGCCACATTCATAAAACACATTTTCCATGTCCCTGAAGAACTGAAGAACAAAATGACCCTGTACTACAGGTTTAACCTAAGATGATATAACAAGCACCTGTGTAGTTTTATGTCCCAGATTGCTGATATTGTACAGCCTATCAGCTCCAAGTCACCTAAATGTGGCATTATCCAATTAAAATATCATGAATTACTGTGAGTATGTTCATATCTCCTCTCACTGACCTAACTAATGATTATTCTTCATCAATAAACCATCATATTTCATGCCATCTCTGTCTTCCTTTCCAGCTCTTATGCAGCTTAACGAATACCTAAAACCCATAAGGTATAAGAACCCATGTTCTAAAGTACGATGGTGCCTGGAGCACTGTAAGTATACTTGCATCTCGGAGTCAAGGTTTCATAGTTTTCAAGTCCTCAGATAAACCTCTGAGTACAAAGTAACACATTTAAAGTGTTGGGTATCATAGATTCCAAGTCTTTAAAAGAAAAACCTCTGAGTACAAGTAATATGTTTAATAGAGTTTCTAGCAAATAAAAGATTCCATGTCTTAAGGGTCTTGTTAATTCAAGTAACAAGTCAAAAGAATGAGTTTCTATCCATGAGTTTCTGATGGCATTGGTAATTGCTGGGTATCTCATGTTTCAAAAGTACCTTTTCTCTCTCTCTTTTCTAACTCAATGTCTTACATTTTCCCATTACAGATTTTAAAATAAACAGTCTGATGGGTTTTTTTTCCGTGAGTGCTTCCAGTTTGGTGACCCCACAAAATATGAAGCCTTTAATGTATTTGGTGTCCCCAGAAAATAATATTCCTTACAGCAGAACCACAATTATATTCCCACAGGTATTCATAAAATAAGGTGCTCATAACAGCACTAAGTCTTTCTGTAGTTTGTATTCGATATGATCCATGCACTGTGCTTTTTTCTACCTTGCCTTCCAACAGTTCTTGTGTTAAATCTTCATAGCTTTTCATCACAAGGGAAAATAATAAATTGAAAATATCTTGCTTCCTTACTGAATATTTTTTCATTAAAGAGCACTGTACCAGGACTAATAACATGCCGAAAGAGTGTGATTCACTGAAATGGTGAAATTGATTGCAATAACCTGCTAAAATCAAAAGTAATCTTACTGTATCAATCAATAACCACATTTTTTTTCTATGAAAGTACAAAAATATATCACCCCCACGTACTCAGTAATTGAATTCCATATACAATCCTATCTACTCTAATCAAAAGTCAATAGGCAGTATTGGTAGTGAATTATAATAAATTCACGCAAGGCAGGAAAAAGAAAATATTCCATTTTTGTTGCTTTCTTATGAAGCAATTAAATTTCAAATATATATTCTTTATATGAGCCATGATGATTTAAATCAATTTCCATTGATTGCCCGCTGAGTCTGAAAAAGCTTCCACCATTTGCACAATTTGTTCACTTTATACCGTACCTTCTCATCTGCCCGAGTTCCCGAGACTGTTTCAGTGAACGCTTCAGAAGAAAAGACAGAGTGTGAGCAGTGAAGTTACTCGCAGAAAAACCGCGCCTGTTTTAAAATGTCAGAGGGTGAGGGGAAATGGCAGATTACCATTTCATGCTTGCCAAGCGCTGCCTCCCCTGGGCGTGGCAGATTTCCACCGCCATAACGTCAGAAGCAGCCACCTGATGTGACCAGCGGCAATCACGTCTCTAAGGAGAAGGGGAAAGTAAGAAACCTTTTAGGTCTATAATTTATCTTTCTGCAACCCCACACTTTCTGACTGGCAGAGTGGAGATACATTAATACAAATGAAAGGCTTCTTGACCCTTTTTAGGAACGTTGAGATGGATGGCAAAGAAATTGAACTGCATTAGACCTTCTGCAAATACACCAAACTGCTGGAAGGCCACAATATAAGCTCCAGAGCTTTTGATGGTGGTTTATCAAACAAAAGATTGTAAGGTCATTTCAAGAAGTCACTGCTGATTCAGCAGACTTGTTGTCAAAGGTTGTTGTTTTCAAATGCTATGAGGATGACACTGATGGGGGTATGTATGCCTTTATCTCTGATGTATTATATGATCAATTATATGAGATATAATCAGTAAGTGCATCATTCTGACCAGGTGTTTAGTATCGCTGCGGACTTTCCTCTAGACGCGGTAACGTTGATTTTTAAATTGCTCATTTGAACAGCAAGGGTTAGGGCTTGAGCCAGTTTGTTTGTCTATTACCTGTTAATCACTTCTACTGGTTGCATACCTGTAGAGTGATTGAACATTTGTCTTAAATAGCTTAAATAGCTGTGGAATTTATCAGTAGATTAGCTTTGATTTGATATTGCTTGTGAGCAATTGTAGGCGATTTAAATAGGCGTGTCAGAGCGACACTAGCGTATATTAGACTCGCGAAAGTTGTCCTTAGTCAGTAAGTGCATCATTCTGACCAGGTGTTTAGTATCGCTGCGGACTTTCCTCTAGACGCGGTAACGTTGATTTTTAAATTGCTCATTTGAACAGCAAGGGTTAGGGCTTGAGCCAGTTTGTTTGTCTATTACCTGTTAATCACTTCTACTGGTTGCATACAAGGGAACATTTGTCTTAAATAGCTTAAATAGCTGTGGAATTTATCAGTAGATTAGCTTTGATTTGATATTGCTTGTGAGCAATTGTAGGCGATTTAAATAGGCGTGTCAGAGCGACGCTCCGTCCCAGTTTGTGATGTTATGTTTCACCCCATCCCAGTCTGCTCTCTCCCTCGAAGACCCCCCCTGCGACGTGGGCCTCCTCGAACCTCAGCTACCCCCCGCTGACCCCCTGTGAGGACTTTGCTGTCACAGGGGGACTATGGAACTGCCAGTCTGCCACTCGGAAGGCTGACTTCATCCCTGCGTATGCCTCCCTCCAGTCCCTACAATTCCTTGCCCTCACAGAGACCTGGATCACACCTGACAACACCGCCACTCCCGCTGCCCTCTCATCCTCCTTCTCCTTCTCGCACACTCCCCGGCCTTCCAGCCGTGGCAGTGGTACTGGTCTTTTAATTTCCCCCTCGTGGAAATTCTCTGTTCTCCCCCTCTCTGACCTGTACATATCCACTTTTGAATTCCATTCTGTTGCAGTATCCTATCCTACTAACCTTTTCATTGCAGTTATCTACCTTCCTCCAGGGCCCCTGTGAAACTTCCTTGATGAGCTAGACACCCTTCTCAGCTCCTTCCCTGAGGATGGCACCCCACTGATTCTCCTTGGAGACTTCAACATCCACCTAGAAGCCTCCCAGGCTGCTGCCTTCCTACAGCTAATCCACTCCTTCGGCCTCTCCCTGCAACACTCTCCTCCAACCCACAAGGCGGGCAATGTCCTAGACCTTGTCTTTGTGAGGAACTGCTCATGCTCCGATTTCACGGTTACCCCTCTGCATACATCTGATCACCACTTCATCTCATTCTCCCTCCCTCTTCCTCCCCATCCTCCTCCCCCTCCTCCTACCCATACTTCCTCAGCCCGCCGTAACCTCCGCTCCCTCTCACCCTCTTCCTTCGCCAGCACCGTCACCGCCTCACTCCCCCCTCTCGAATCCTTCTTCAAACTCCCCACTAACTTTGCATCTGCCACCCTCCTTTCATCTCTCTCCTCCGCCTTTGACTCTCTCTGTCCCTCTGTCTCAAAGCCACCTCGCACATCCCCTCCCAGTCCTTGGCTATCTGACACCCTCCGTACCTCCAGGGCCAGCCTCCGCGCAGCGGAGAGGAAGTGGGGGAAATCCAGGGACGCTTCAGACCTCACGACTTACCAGTCTCTCCTGGCGGCGTTCTCTTCCGCTGTCACTGCCGCCAAAGCAAAATACTATCAAACACAAATTCAGAACTCCGGTTCTAACCCCCAGAAACTTTGCTCTATTTTCTCCTCTCTCCTCAACACACCGCCTCCTCCTCCTCAGTCCTCTTTCGCTGCTGATGACTTTGCTCATTTCTTCGATGAGAAGGTCACAGTCATCTGCAGATCCTTTACAACCACCGCCCCCCTCACTGTGCCCTTCCCGCCCTCTAGGCCCATCCCTTTCTTTTCCACTTTCTCCCCCCTTACAGACTCTGATGTTTGTCAACTCCTGCTCTGCCACCGCCCTACAACCTGTGCCCTTGACCCTATCCCCTCTTCTACCAGACATTCTCCCATTTGTCACCTCCCTTGTCAACTCCTCCCTGTCTTCCGGCTGTTTTCCAGCATCCTTCAAGAGGGCCCACATCACTCCGCTGCTAAAAAAAGCCTGCTCTGGATCCCTCCATCATCCAGAACTACCGCCCGGTATCTCTTCTTCCTTTCCTTTCTAAAACTATAGAACAAGCCGCTTCTACTCAACTTTCTTCTTTCTTTTCTAACAACAACCTGCTAGACCCCCATCAGTCTGGCTTCTCTTGACAGAGACTGCGCGCCTTATTGGCATTTGGCAGACGCTCTTATCCAGAGCGACGTACAACAAAGTGCATACCCATAACCAGGGATAAGTTCGCTGAAAGAGGGAAAAAAGAGGGAAGTACAATTTCAACTGCTACCTGTACAACAAAGATAAGGATGAGGGCCCTTTTTTTTTTTTTTTTGAGAACAAAGAAACAAACAAACAGAGCAAAAGTGACCAAAGTTAACTATCCAAACATTGCTTACCTAGCCAACTAAAAATACCGATACACAAAGCAAGTCACAGAGACAACAATTAAGGTTCACAGAGAGGTAGGTACTTGACCCAGCTCCTGGTCCAAACGATGGTTCTGTCCCGCCTGGACTACTGCAATTCCCTCTTGGCTGGCCTCCCAGCGTCCGCCATCAGACCCCTCCAACTCATCCAGAATGCAGCAGCTCGTCTGGTCTTCAACCTTCCCAAATACTCACACGTCACCCCCCTGCTTACTTCCCTCCACTGGCTGCCTGTCATGGCTTGCATCAAATTCAAAACATTGGTGCTAGCCTTCCAAGCAGTTAAAGGGTCTTCCCCAGCTTATCTACAAAAAATCATCAGACCCTACACCCCTGCCAGACCTCTTCGTTCAGCCTCCACAGGCCGCTTGGCACCTCCCCCTCTCCGAACCTCCACCTCACGCTCACGACTACTGTCTGTTCTGGCTCCACAGTGGTGGAACGAACTCCCCGTTGAGGTCAGAACTGTAGAATCTCTCCCCACCTTCAAGCGCAAGCTGAAGACACACCTCTTCAAGCAGCACCTCTCCCCATCCCTCCCTACCTCCCTGTGAACCTTAATTGTTGTCTCTGTGACTTGCTTTGTGTATCGGTATTTTTAGTTGGCTAGGTAAGCAGTGTTTGGATAATTAACTTTGGTCACTTTTGCTCTGTTTGTTTTGTTTCTTTGTTCAAAAAAAATAAAAAAAAATATTTAAAAAATTGGCCCTCGTCCTTATCTTTGTTGTACAGGTAGCAGTTGAAATTGTACTTCCCTCTAGGGTCTTTCAGCGCACTTATCCCTGGTTATGGGTATGCACTTTGTTGTACGTCGCTCTGGATAAGAGCGTCTGCCAAATGCCAATAATGTAATGTAAATATAATACTTTTCTTTTTTGAAGAAATGCTGAATTGTGTCATAATTCAGCAGTCATATCCATGAACCCAGGTCAGGGGCTTCATTTTTTTAAATCTTCTGGGAAATTCTGGATTTAAGGTTCAGTGTAATGTTAAAATCATGGCTGGTGTTAGTTTAAAGTGGCATATTAGGTTCTCATGAGCCTGAGATATATTTTAAAAATGTTCAATTTCAATTTCATATATGCCGAAACATGCCAAAATGATGTTGTATAAATAATTGTATACATAAATAAATATGGAATTATATTAGGAAAAAGGCATTTGGAAATAAGTTATTTGGAGAATCATTATGAAATGTAAAAAAATAAATAAAAACAGGAGCAGTGTCAGTTAAAGCAGAAGCACACCAGTATTCTGGGGATCAACTGTTTTGATCAGTGTTTTAGCAAGCTGTTTTATGCATGTGGCTTGCATATCAAGCTTTCAGTGTTTGTGTTACCCAGCTGTGAACTTTATTTAGCGAAACTGTGTCAAGACAATATATGAATTCCTTTAGCTGGAAATGTCAGACTACGAAGAAAACGTGGACTCTTCAGCAGAAACTTTTGAGTTCCGGCTGTAAAAGAAATAGTGGCAAAGCTAGATAATTACTTTGTTTTTACTGAGTAAATACTAGGTATTTATTAGGTAACTATTTTTATTTCAGAGGGAAGTACTATGAAATGTGTTGTAGAACATATGGTAATTTAATTAACGGGCTGTAAAATTAAGTGTTACCAAAACAGCTCTGTTTCCGATTAACTGTGGAATTATATTTAGAAAGAGACCTTGCTGAGGAGTTTTTTGTGTTTGTCATTGATTACCAGAAAATGATGGTCCTTGGACCATCATCATACATGAGGTCCATGGATTTCCATTATATCACGGTGAGTGGCATCTAAAGAAATCTAGAAAATTGTCACATCTAGATAGTATTCTGGGTTGAGAACCTACTCTAATTTCGTTTTTTGGATGAACTGCCCTTTTTTTTCTGCTTAATAACAGAGAAGACATGACTTGATCTGACTAATTAAAAGCCCTAGGATTTGAATCTAAGACCTTTATTCTTGTCTGTGGACCATGGTTGGAGGAAGTTCTTACACATTCCCAGTTATGCAGGACATCCTCGGTACACACATCATCACTTGAGAAACACAATCACTTACCTCTGAAATGGGTGGCCCGCAGAGTTGCACTGAATGCAATTAAATTAGCTCATCCCAACCTATATCCACAGATGGAAAATGTCAATTTGCCTGGAGGTCCTATTCCATGTATTTTCCTTGAGAAAAACCCATTATTGTGTGCTACAAGGCGCGGGCGACTTTAATTATAACATTGTCGACAGTATGTCAGTATTTCGAGTTCAGGTTTTTTCTCATTCCTCAATCACCCAAATCCTGAAATGCAAATGTGGCTTGTACGAAACAAAAGACCCCAGGACTCTCTTCTTACAAGCTTCGTCTTACAAGCCACATTTTCATTTGGACATTCAGTATTACATTTACATTTTAGTCATTTGGCAGACGCTTTTAATCCAAAGCGACTTACAAGTGCATAGGTTCTACCATAAGTCAAAGCATCACATCCAGAACTAGCAAAATACACATGAAATGCTGTTCTAAACATAGTTGTCATCATAAGTGCATTTTTTTTTTTTTGGGGGGGGGGGGGTGGTTAGACAAGGATAGGGATATCAGAAAGGAGGGGCAGGGGAAATCAGGAGGGAGGAGTAAGGTAGAGTTTGAAAAGGTGGGTTTTGAGTCTGCGTCGAAATAGGGGGAGGGATTCTGCTGTTCTGACAGTGGTAGGCAAGTCATTCCACCACTGAGGAACCAGAACGGAAAACAGGCGTGAACGTGCAGCTCGACCGCCAGGTGCACGTAGAGAGGGGACCATAAGGCGACCAGAGCTGGCGGACCGGAGTGATCTAGCTGGGGAGTAGGGAGTGATCAGGGATTGTATGTAAGGTGGGGCAGTCCCCTTAGCAGCCTGAAATGCCAACACTAGGGCCTTGAAACGGATGCGTGCGGCAATAGGAAGCCAGTGGAGGCCAATGAGAAGCGGGGTGACATGAGCCGACCTGGGCTGACTGGTGATCAGGCGGGCTGCAGCATTCTGGACCAGCTGGAGGGGCTTGATGGCACATGCTGGGAGACCGGCTATGAGGGAGTTGCAGTAATCCAGGCGGGAAATGACGAGCGCCTGGACTAGTATTCAAAACCAAAACTACAAATCCACATTCAGACTGCAGTTCTTAATGCAAATTTCCAATGTTATTGATCAGGTTTATTTTGACTGGTTATTCAAAGCAACTCAACAGTACTGCCAATGCAGAATGGGGGTGAAATAAAGAGTAATGCAAAAGTAATGTAAAAATCAATTGGCCAATGTACCTCTCCTTGGGCTAGACATACATCTCTGTCCCAATCTCATCTTTGATTAAAGATATTCCCTTCCCAGCTGGAACTGTACAAAATGCATGCCTGTACTGTACAATGCCAATTTACCATCCACATAAATTGCATGCAATTTTAATAGCAATGCATCCAATTTATTACCACATACAGATGTGACACAAATCAGAACTGAAAATATGTGACTGCATTAAGTTTTGTTGTTGTTCATACAGTTCAAATTTAATTCAAACTAGGTCACATAGAAAGGAAAAAAATCACAATTGGGCCATGTTTAGCTGCAGTCTGAATGTAGACTAAAATAAATTGTGTTCCCTCAAATTTACAAGCTTGAGTGGCTAATCTTGTGATTTAGAAGCAATGTCAAGAGTCGTTACTTTAATATTAACAGCATGTGAAAAAGTACATGTTTAATTCATTCTAAATTAATATTAAGTTGTCTGCTGCTGTAGCCTATCCACTTAGAGGTTTGATCTGTTGTGTGTTCAAAGATGCGCTTCTGCATACCACTGTGTGGTTATTTGTCTTACTGTCACCTTCCTGTCAGCTTCGACCAGTCTGGCCCTTCTCCTCTGACCTCTCTCATTTTTGCGTTTCTGCCTGCAGAACTGCTGCTCACTGGATGTTTTTTGTTTTTTGCTCCATTCTCTGCAAACTCTGAAGACTGTTTCTTCTCCATTCTGACATTTGATCTGAAAAACAGCTGAACCTCTTGATCATGTCTGCATCTATGCATTGAGTTGCTGCCACATGATTGGCTGATTAGATATGCACATTATCAAGCTTGTGTAAAGGTCTAACTAATAAAGTGCTCACTGAGTGTACATTGCAAGTATCTCTGAAGGTCTGCTGAATTAATTTAATCTAATTATTATACATACAGTATATTGAGGCTGGCGGCATGGATGGTGCAGTGGGCAGCACTGCCGCCTCACAGCAAGGAGGTCCTGGGTTCGAATCCTCGTTGGCCGGGGCCTCTCTGTGCGGAGTTTGCATGTTCTCCCTGTGTTTGCGTGGGTTTCCTCCGGGTACTCCGGTTTCCTCCCACAGTCCAAAGACATGCAGGTTAGGCTGATTGGAGAGTCTAAATTGCCCATGGGTATGAGTGTGTGAGTGAATGGTGTGTATGCCCTGCGATGGACTGGCGACCTGTCCAGGGTGTATTCCTGCCTTTCGCCCAATGTATGCTGGGATAGGCTCCAGCCCCCCTGCGACCCTGTTCAGGATAAGCGGGTTAAGATAATGGATGGATGGATGGTATATTGAGGCTGGGCTTTCTCTTTAGCCTGCAGTAATACATGTGGGAATGTTGTTCTGTAATACATAGAATTAATTTCCTTACACAGTTCACCACTGAAATGCACTTGGTATTTTGGTGTTTTCATACCTCTATAATACTGTGCCTATCCAAATGAACAAACTCACTTGGTCAGATCCATGTACAGGGCTGTCATTTCTAAAATAGCTACATTTTCAAGAAAATAGCAGTACAAAATCAGTAACCTGATGAACCACTGTTATTAATAGTAGTGATATTCCTGCATAGCAAATACTTTACTTGTTGATGTAGTAGTGTAATAGAAAAACAACAGACCCCACTGTCATGACTTGCACGCTGCTTGTTCTGAGTAATTGACTCATTCATTGAAAGGTGTGGTTTTGAATTAGAGAATTCATTAATTCTGTGAAAAAACAGGTGTCATTAATTGTCCTTTATTAAGGAAAAAGGGAAGCAAATGTTTCATGAATAACGTAATTTGATTAAAAAGTTGATTGGAGAGGGGAAAACATATAAAGAAGTGCAGCAAGTTATAGGATTCTCGGCTAAAATGATCTCAAATGCTTTGAAATGTTTGAATTGGTCTTTTCGGATCTAGTGGTCATTGATAGTACGTCAGATGACCCCCGGGTTCCGAATTCAAGCCACAGTACACTGTGAAGACAGTGAAGCATAATGGCACAAAAATCATGGTATGGGGATGTTTTTCATACTACAGTGTTGGGTTTGTATACCAGGGATCAAGGATCAGTTTGAATACTTCAAAATACTTGAAGAGATTATGTTGCTGTATGTCGAAGAGGAAATGCCCCTGAAATGGATGTTTCAACAAGACAATGACCGCAAACACACGAGTAAGCGAGCACATCTTGGTTCCAGACAAAAAGGATTGAGGTAATGGAGAGGCCAGCTCAATCTCCTGACCTCATCCCCATTGAAAAGTTGTGGGACATTAAAAATGTTTCTGAAGCAAAACCCAAAAATTCACAGGAACTGTGGAATGTAGTTTGTTCATCCTGGGCTGAAATACCTGTTCCTAGGTGCCAGAAGTTGGTGCAACGCAGATGCACAGCAATTATCAAAAACAATGGTTATGTAACTAAATTCAGTAATTTAAGGTGAAGTTAAATCTTGAAAAATGTCTTCTGTTTATACAGTTTGAAGAGGGTTTGAAGAGAAAAATGTCGACGCTGCCATTTTTTTGAACAGATTAATGTTCCTTTTATTTGCTTCCTGTAAAAGAATTACACAGACTTGATAAAATTTGCTAATGCTTTGATATAGAATTGAATGGGTAATGTTTCCACTACATTTTAAATATTGAACTAAAGGCTATTAAAAAATATTTGCACTTTATTCACGTTTTTTTAACACACTGCTATTTATTTGAACACAACTGTAGTTAGAACTAATGAAACCATTTGTAAAACTTCTACATCTATTAAGTCCTGGTAGGCATAACAAATGGAGTAGAGTTCACCATGTGAACTGGTGATGGTTTTATGCAGTCTAATGAAACCAAAGAAACAAAATTCATTCATTCATTATTCTAACCCGCTTATCCTGAACAGGGTCGCAGGGGGGCTGGAGCCTATCCCAGCATACATTGGGCGAAAGCCAGGAATACACCCTGGACAGGTCGCCAGTCCATCACAGGGCACACACACCATTCACTAACACACTCATACCTACGGGCAATTTAGACTCTCCAATTAGCCTAACCTGCATGTCTTTGGACTGTGGGAGGAAACCAGAGTACCCGGAGGAAACCCACGCAAACACAGGGAGAACATGCAAACTCCGCACAGAGAGGCCCCGGCCGACGGGGATTCGAACCCACGACCTCCTTGCTGTGAGGCGGCAGTGCTGCCCACTGCACCATCCATGCCGCCAGAAACAAAATTAATTAATGAAATTAATTACCAGGATAGTAGAAAGTAATCTTGACAATAACCTATATACTATACTATATACTAGCAATAGTCTACTTTCCCATGGTTTGACATCTTTCTATGCTTCCGGGAACATTGAACAGAATATAGCATGCTTGAAAAAGTACAACCCAAACATACCTGTTGCATGAAATGGCAGGGATTTCAAAAGTGATTTGACTAATAAAATAGAACCAGGAGTGCGATGAATTTCATGAGAACTCATTTTCAAGGACGTGAATGTCTTACATCTGTTTGCTTTTTCTCAGCGAAGCCAGCAAAGTTGACTGAGAAATGAAAAATGACTCTAAATCCATAGTATTTCAATGAATCTCATATGCTTTTAAAAAGGGCATTTGATTAGATCCGGCCCAATGTGTGTGTGGGTGATAAGCTTAGCTATTCAAATTTACATACTGTACATTAATGAATGCTCCAGATTCCATTATTCCGTGACCTTTCATTGATCGTTCTACTTATGAAAGCTGTTAAACAAATATGACAAATTGCGGTTGATATGAGGGTCAATAATTTAGGCAATGATGAGTCCTCAGCTGTATCATCAGTCTTAGCTCGACATTTTTACAGCCTCAAGGTGTTGAGAGGTTGCACATATGGGTTGGCTCTGTTAATACTATCATCCAGTCATCATCCTATTGGAGAAGTAATGAGACTGGTCTGGTGGCCTTCTAGGGGGAGCTGTGTTTTACTACAATCCAGCCTCTGCAGCTTCTCTATAGACTCCCACATTTCACCTGCCGCTGATGAAAAGATTAGAAAATGTTCGGGCCTATGTGGTGAAATGGCAAATCGACTTTTATCCAAAGCACTTTACAACTGATGCCTCTCATTCACCCATTCACAGACACATTCACACACAAACTGCGATAGGCTGCCATGCAAGGTACCAATCAGCTCGTCGGGAGCAATTGGGGGTTGGGTGTCTTGCAAAGGGACACTTTGACACACCCAGGGCGGGGAACGAAACTGCAAACTTCCAACTGCCAGGTGACCTCTTTCTCCTGTCGCCACTCAGTTCAAAATTTAAACTCCTGTATGACTGCACATTTTGTCCTTCAGTATGAGGGATGTATGTGCCCCCTCAAATGCACAATATGAAAATTAGTATCTCAGACTAGAGTGGCAGGACTCACACAATGCGTTTTGTCCGGAAATCCCAGACGTCTGTTTCCTTGGAGATAAGTATAGGATTTTATAGGATTTCACTGCATGAATATTCTGTTTCATACTTTGCAGCATTTTGCCCTCATCACATCATAGCTATGCACTTAGTCAACCTAGGCCCAGGCTGCTGACTAATTCTCAGATCAAATTAAATTAATCGAACAAAAAAATTGGCTATGACCAAAACACGATGGTCATCGTCAAGATATGTCCATTTTTAATCACACAGCAAGTTTAAAGAACTGTTCTCTAAAGGCCCATAAGGTGACTTATCACATTGGCTGCAGGCTGACATCATGATGCTCTTTAAAAATGTAACAGAGGGTGCCCATTCTGTTTGATGTCCAACCCGGGCCTCTCCTGTAAGTGACCCCTCCATTTTGATGCCTCAGCTAACCAGCTGGAGGCAGGCCTCAGATCTCCTGAGGTGACAAACCTGGGCTTTAAGATCACAGCATGACAGCACCGTATCTGCAGCAGGCAACGGGTTGCTGTTTCGCACTTAGATGCTCAGGGATACAGTAGTCTAGTAAGAGTTAGGAGGCTTTTATCGACAACATAAAAACCCACACGGCATTATTTACATAAAAGGCTGGCTAACATTTAGGTCGGTCCCTAACCGCTGATGGGGGAAACAGATGCTGCTGCTAGTCGGAGAACATGAGCAGAACCGGGGAGTTGTACTGTAATGGGATGGCTTCATGCTGGGGTAACATTTATAACACTCAATGTAATCTGTGCTCTCCCACTGCACTCTGCCAGTAATCGCTGAGGTTTTACTGGAATCATCAGCACTATTTAAGGGCTATGCCGCAGGGCTCTCTCCTGAGGTCAGGAGCATACAGGAACGGAATCAACCGTGCTTGATGGCCAACCAGTTTGTAACCACGGTTTTATGTACACACGGAATGCATTGCATTGCAGTGAAAAGAAGAAATAAATAACTTTATTAATGAAATAGCAGGATAAATGTTTTAGTTGGTTTTTTTTCTGTTGCTTTCTTGATTTGCATATCCGCACTGGATTTTACATTTGTGTTGTTTAAATCCCTGAGGCAGTAGTAATCAAAATACAACGAATGTTCCTCATCAGTAATCAAGCAAAAAATGACAATAAGAGAGTGGTTTGAGTTGATAAATTATCCATTCACAGTAATTTATTTCTGTTGTGTAGCTGAAAGATACCTAACACAAATCCACAAAAAAACATAAATAAATGTTTAATCCTGTATCACAAAAGTGCGATAAGAGACAGAGGGTGAGGGGCTTAAATTTGTAGCCATGGTTTCCCCAGACAGAGTTAATGTCTTCAGCCAGGGAGCCAGCGGCAGGATTAGCATATGATTGACGGGGCTCAACCTGCGTATGGTTGGTAACAAGCTCTGCTGCCAACAGAGCGTGTGCTCACATATAAACCTGTAGAGATCCCAGCCCTGGTCCAGTGGCATCCGTTGAATCCTTTGCAGCAGGTCCACGGTCAGCCTGCTGTGATTATGTGTGGTTTGCGTGTCATATCAAATACAAGGAAATTCCATCATGTGAAAGTGATATGGATATTTTCAGCACTGCAGGCAGTTCTCCAAGTTCATTTCCGGCAAGAATAGGAACTGCCTGGAAACCACACTCTTTTTCTGACGTGTACATCTTTTCTGGTGATTATCAGAGAGACCTCCCTAGTGTCCGGATTAATACCCCTCCATGTATTATTGCTCCTCTTATTGCAGTATGCAGGTATGTCTTTTTACAGTGTTCATCAGTCTACTTAGTATGCATAGCTCCTGTACAACTGCTGGATGCATGGACATTTCCCTATACCAGAGCCGCACACTTTTCCAATTTACAATTACAATAGAGGTCAATTTATGTAGTTAATACAGCAATTAGTTTGGTATATGCTTTTCTTGCTGGTTTTGTCTTTCTTTCTCTATTAGATGTTTTTAATAGACAAAACAAAATGTGAGAATGTTAAATAGAGGTTACTTGCAAAATATTCATCAGAGATTCAAGTTGGCAGAGAACTGTGGTAATGAACAGCACTTATACTTTTTTATATTCCTTTTAATCAAGTTGAACATGATTAACAAATCTGTCAAGCAGGTGATTAGACTGAATGAAGAGCAGGATAAGTGGCTCAAGGGTTTAAGTACTCTTTTATTCTGGGTATCCTTGTCTCATTGTTGTAGATCTGATGTGGAAACTGAAGACTTAGATGAGCATTTCCCTGGTCTATAATTTTAGTTTGAGGATCACCTGATTCCCCTAAAGCTCAAGCAGCTTTTTTTTACAAAGTATTTTGATTCTTTGCACCAATGTACTTTGCCAAAACCTCTCCAATTTTGCTGAATGTTTTCTCTTGAACATGAACAATCCTGGAGGGATTTTGCTGAGATTCACCTGGAATTTCACAAAATGTAACTGGGTGCCAGATTATCGGTTGTCTGTATGATTGGTTTAATGAAGCAATTAATTGGTTTCTCCATGCTTTGCTGTCCAATAGGATTCTGCTACTACCTAGCGGAACCAAAGTTTTATCTGAAATCATTTGGGAGTCTGAGTCGAATTCTGAGTCGTTAATTCCTTTATATTTATACTGAGATGCTAATGAAAAACAAATATTTCTACTAACTGGAAAAGTTCCACAGAAATGCACAGTTATGTACCATCTGCATAAATGTGAAAAGATACAGCGTTTCCAGATAATTTAGCCGTGCATAGAAAATACAATTAGTCCCAAAATATTCTCCATCTGACACTGCAAACTGTCTGTTGAAAAGAAAAGAATAGTTTGAATAAAATACAAATTATCAACTTCTCTTAACCAGGAAAGATCATCTTTTTTTCTGTAAAACTCTGAGAAACCGAGAAATTGATCCAGAGTTTTTGAAAAAAAGTGAATATTTCTTTTTTTTAAATATCCTAAGTGTTTTTTGCTTGGCACTGAAATAAATATTCTTCCTATTGGCCCATCGGTATGCTTCTTCCTGCAATGTGTTCTCCCTGAAGGATTCAACCCCAGTTAGCTTCAGCCACCAGATAGGAGAAAGCAGAAATATGCACAAAAAAATAGTCAGAAAACACCACTTCAGAAAGTACAATGGTATTTTATAAAAGTGCAACTGTAATCATCAGCCAAAAAAAAGAAACACTGTCCGGTAGAAAATCCCTCAGTAATGATTTAGTGCCAAGCTGCTGCTGTGGATGTGGCTAATTCATTGTCATTTAATGAAATAGCACAAACAAATGTCGGTCATTATCTATAAGTTGCATTTTGGCCTTTAAGATCCCTTGCCTTGTTTCCATAATTGAGGTAAATTCCCCGGTGGAGGTGTTGTCTCATTATTGCTTTGTTAATTGAATTCCCATTCATTGGCTTTCCTAGAAAATGGATCAATAGAAGTGCAACAAACACAGTGCTAAACTATTGAATTTGACGGCTGATAATAATGAGGACAAATTATAAACAATGTAGTTGTATTGGTGCTGTCTAGTACTTAATCACTTCCCACACTGAAACCCCATCCCTAGATAACAGCGGGTTCTTAGTTCTTCGACATGGGCCATTATAAATACATCCAGTTGAAAAACAATTCTCTCGCACCAATACACGCTGTGAAAAAGTGTGCCAATCCAAAGGTACAATGATGGCTGCGACCAGGATGACTAAGAGAGCGTCATGCTCTGTCTCCGTTATCTGAACAAGCTCCTTTTCAGCACCTTTTGCAGGAGGCTTGCATTGTTCTTGTGCGTTTCACAGTGCTCACAAAGGCATTTTGTATCTCATGAATAGGACCCATCAGGTATGGACTCGGTTTCATTAAGGAATCAATTAGATAAAGCCGCAAATGGAGAGAAGATTTCTTTTGTGATAAGAAATGAAGAGGGGATGTCAATAACTTATCACTGTGCTCCAGCCAGGAGGATCTTCTGGCTAATCCTGGTATATTTATATCCAGTGTGGTCGATGGATACAGGAGAGGAGACATAGCAGGGAAGACACTCTTTAACAAACTTAAGAGGCAGCGTGAGAGGAATTTATTGATATACGATATGTTATGTATGTTATAAGTCATAAGAGATATAATTTACTGATATTCAGCCCGATCACGAATTATTGGCACCCTTAATAAAAATGAATATATAATAAAAAAACATGGATAAAAATCTATATTTTCTGTTCAAACATATAGGAAAACAATATACTTTAAATATATTTACTGTCATGTTTCAATGTTTTTTATTTAGCAATTTTATTTTGAAAACCATAGGTGCCAAAATTATTGGCTGGCCTAACAAAGTGAAATTGGCAATAAAACTTTACTTAAATTCTGTTAATCTCAGTCGAAAAAGAAACAATATTGAATCATTCAATCACTTCCTGTTTCACTAGAGTATAAAAATGAGGTAACAAGCATGCAAAATCTCTTGTCAACCATCAGCATGGGAAAACCCAAAAAACTGATGGTAATTAACGGGTAAAAAACATGAATGGTTAAACATACCACTTATCAATGAAAAGGTGTAAAACATATGTAATGGTTGCAAACATGCCTGGAAGAGGATGCAAGGGCATGTTATCCCCACTGATGGTCAAGAAGGTGAAGGAGGGCATAAGTAACCCAAGGATCACAGTTTAAGAATCTCAGAGATTGGTTGTGTTGAATTGGCACCTCCATACCAACAAACTATTTAGACAGCCCTTACTGAGCACAATAAACAAAACCAAGCATCTTAAGTTTGCCAAACCTCATTGGAATTATGACTGGAAGAGAATGCTTTAGTCAGATGAGACCAAAATTGAACAGTTTGGTCAAACACACAGTCATTGATGTTTGGAGATTTGCTGCCAATGGTCCAGGGGCACTATTTAAGCACTATTTAAGTACTATTTAAGCACTATCAACAAAGTACCAGGAAATCTTGGCAGAAAATCTAGTTGCCTCTGCTAGGAAGCTGAGACTTGGTCAAAGGTAAATTGTCCAGCAGGACAATGACTCCAAACATACATCAAAATCCACACAGAAATGTTTAAGTAAAGACAACAATCATGTTCAGTCACTGGACTTAAATCCCATGAAAAACCTATAGTCTGAACTGAAGAGGACAGGCTTTTGCCAGGGGTGTTAAATAACACACAAAGTGTCACAAAGTATTAATCCAGGGGCGCCAATAACTTTCGTTTCTTTTTTGAAAAATGACTTTGATTGATTGCATTGAATTGTTAATAAAGCACACTGAGGTATAAATGTAAAAGAATCCAGACAAAGTAAATATTTCTGTGTGCTGTTATCAATATCCTCCATTGATCGTTGGTCTAATTCAGCTCCAAACCAGCATTATTTATAAACTCTTCAGGCGATCTTGTCTCAGCATAACAGTAACCATCATATAAATATGGCTTTTCACTAGCTTTTATCTTTCTCAGCAGCTGTCACCATTACGGTTATATCGCTCTTATCCACAACTGGTGGAAAAACAAAAGAATGTGTCATGATATGGCTACCCTGTCACTTCTTTCCTGGGAAAATACGACTTCAGAGGCTTTGAAAAGTTATTTTTCTCATGTCAGGATGATGGAATACAACTGAGTGATTGTGTATTTTACTCCCAAACAGGTATTAATTCACTTAATGATGTCATTTAGTGGCACCCACTGAGGCAGGAAGAATAAGAGGGGGCTCATTTGTCTTGTCACACTCCCTGTGCAGTTGCTGGTGCATCGCTGATGTCACTAATCAAGGGTGAGCCAATTAAATGAAAGGGGAGGGACCAAGACTATTGATCAAAGAGGGGATGGTTTTTCCCGCCGGTCTCATGATGTGACCGAACAGTGACCATAAAAATAAACTGAAGTGAATGTTGTTTCTTTGATTTTTATCAGCAGATTAATGCTGTTTTGAAAGAATATGGAAAACCACCTCATAGTGTATCATCTCAGTCCATAGTATCCACTATGACATTATTACCCCAGCCCTTAGTTATACTCTTGGCCTTTTTCTGCTGTGAGCTGAAGAGATTTGACAATTGGTTTGGGTACAATTCACACTTCTAATTACAAAGTACACTCAATGACCACTTTATTAGGTAAACCAGCTTGTTAATGCAAATATTGAATTGGCCAATCATGTGGCAGCAACTAAATGCATAAAAACATGCATACATGGTCAAGAGGTTCAGTTGTTTTTCAGACCAATTGTCTGAATGGGGAAGAAATGTGATCTAAGTGACTTTGACCGTGGAATGATTGTTGGTACCGGACAGAGTGGATTGAGTAGCTCAGAAACTGCTGATCTCTTGGGATTTTCACGCACAACAGTCTCCAGAGTTTGCAGAAAATGGTGCGAAAAACAAAAAACATCCAGTGAGCAGCATTTCTATGGGCAGAAACACGTTGTTAATGAGAGGTCAGAGAGGTCGAAGCTGACAGGAGGAAAAGGTGACAGTAACGCAAATAACCACACATTACAACAGCGTTATGCAGAAGAGCATCTCTGAGCACACAACCTGTCAAACCTCTAAGTGGATAGGCTACAGTAGCAGAAGACTTAATAAGTCAAAAAGAATCTATCTTATAAATACCTAATAAAGCGTTCACTGAGTGTACATGTAGTAATCAGGGCACTTCTCCTAGCCTATATGAATTAATGCTACAGTAAAATAGTCAACATATTCACTTGGTCTGATTCCATTGAAATTGATGGATTGCAGTTTTCGTGGAAGTGGGAATTGTACAAAGAAAGATGATGCATTCATGACTGATGGGATTTGTTTCCATGAAATATTGAAATATGTGTAATTAAAAACTGTACTGCATGTACTTTTTTACACTAATTACTTTGTGGTGTGCCTGCACATTCACAAATGAAATGAGAAAATATTTGAAAAAACAAAGAAAAAAGAAAATATATTTCATCAGTCGAGCTACAGGAATGTCTCCATAGCAACAAAGAGATTCTCCTTCATAACACTATCCATTGGTTGATTGGATGGCAACATTGGCCAGGGCCCCATATTAGTCGAGAAATATGGAGACCCAATTAATTCAGGTTTGTCTGCTGATAAACTAGTGGCATGACACTGAGTTGACACCTCAGGCAGTACAACTATGACTCCACTCCATGTGCAACCATCTGCGCTTAGAACCAAGAGGTCACAAAAGAAAATGCTACTGGGTCAAGTTTTACTTCATCACTTCAGTTAGAAGGCTCTAGATATCAGGAATCAGAACTCGAGGGGGGTAGATTAAATAGGCTCAGCAGTGTGTTGTCTCTGGGAGGTGGATTTTGGATGTTTTCCAGAAAATTCTCCATCCAGTCCAGCATGCCCTGAACTGGGACACAGATGGTCTGCTGTCCTTCTTGTGTAGGTTAAACACAGGCCAAAGCTGTAACAGCCCCTTACAGTCTTATGACACAATGAAGAGAATTGGAAGGGGAATTATGAAAGAGTAAAATAATACTCTACTTTTAACCATCATGTGAATGAAAATGTACTCATATCATTACTTTAAGCACAAAAAAGAAAGAGAATCCAATGCTTGGTAGCCTTCCCACCATTCAAGTTTTACATACCAATGCCTAAATAAAAAATCTATATCTGTAACCAAAACAAAGCACCTCTTAATAGCTAAACTTAGATTACGCCACTCCCAATTATAATGCTAGCAGCCCCTGGTGGTTAAGGTCTAATAATAGTTAGGCTAAATTATGCTGAATATATTATCAGTGGCTGTGGTGCAGCTTCATTCATTCATAACCAATCAAATGAACTCTTTTTATTCTCTTTACAATCTGTGTGCATTGCACAGGGTGTGCTTTCCATTGTCTGTCACTGCAATAGAAGATGAGGATAAGGCTGATTTTCCTCCAAAGACATTCTTTTGTGGGAGCTGGAGAGTTGGGCTGTCACTTTTATCAAAAATTGAGCTTGAATGAATCTCATAAATGTAAATTTTTTCAATTTCTTCCATCAGAATTTTAATCCAATTATATTGTATGATGATGCGTGTAAAAGCCGAACACTACGTATGGCTGCCACGGGAGACTGCCACGGAGCTCACAGTCACAAATGAGATTTGTTCTTCCAGCATGTAGTAACCAGCAAACAATTCTGGTGAGGGTATACTAACACCAAGCAAATACTGTGCGACCTCATGGGTTCACAGGAGAAGTGTGCGCTTAAACGTGTCTGGCAACTCCAGGAAAGTAGAGAGCAAGGTACCTTCGCAGGCCAGGGGCAAAGCCAGTCACAGGTCATGCCTGCTACGTTTGTAAAACTTGAATGTTAAACTTTAATGTTTAATGTTCAATAGGGTAATTAACAATTTATGGTTAGGGTTAATCAATCGAGTCTACACTCCTCCGCTGTGTCTTACTTGGGATTATATTTCCACCCTCTGGGGAATTGCTGCACTTTAATCCCTGATCTTTCCACCTGTGTTTGCACTGTCAGTAAATGAATTACAAAACGTGACTCCTAAAAGATATTGACAACATTGGATACTGCACAAATAAAAACCTATAACAAAATGAAAAGAAAAATGTAAAGGAGAACAGATTAAAACTTTTATCTAAGCCCCAAGCGATTCAGCATTCATATCACAAACATTCCTATCATCACAAATGTTAAGTGCTTGATGACCTCTGACATCAGAAAATTGGGTTCTAATTCAGCAGAGACTGCTAACAGGAGAACAGACAGATACAACTCAATTCCCTTGGTAAATGGTAGGCCTACAATCTCCAAATTTCACAGGGAAACATAAATCAGCTTGGGACAGTTTCAATATTAAAAATCTGCTTGCAATATGTATAATCCATTCTTGCTGAATAGGCAGCATTGTTTTTATGCAATTGACAAATATCTTTCAGGCTGTTTTAACAGTGGAAAAAGCCAGATGTCCTTCAGGAAAAATTCTGGGAAATGCTTTGGACAAGGAGTCAGGAAAGTTTGTTCTATGCTGACAAAAATAAATGGGCAGGTGAAAATTTGATGAAACATCACTTCATTTACTGATCCAGCATGGTGCATAAATCATTCTCGACACACCACAGATCAGAGTAGCAGGTTCTGCAGCATCCTGGTCTATTTTTTATTGCTTTGTACAAACAATGACTCAAAGGGATTTTTTGGCAAGGAGGTTGTTCTCCATTAAAAACAGACATTTTTCAGCATCGGTGGTTAATTTATGAGGGTCACTATGAAAAGGGTTGAGTGTTTTAGTTTAGAATTCCGTTATCAGAGGTGGCAGCTCTCTGGCTTAACCCCAAGCTGTCCATCAGTTGAAAGTGTTATTTTTTTAATTCACACATTGCTCAGTTGTTGGCCTGTTGTTTCAGCGTCGGTGGTTAATTTATGAGTGTCACTATGAAAAGGGTTGAGGGTTTTAGTTTAGAATTCCGTTATCAGAGGTGGCAACTCTTTGGCTTGACCCCAAGCTGTCCATCAGCTGGAAGTGTTATTTGGTAAATTCATACATTGCTCAGTTGTTGGCCTGTTGACACTGGAGTGGAATGCTTTTAACGATGATTCGGGGCAAGCCATTATCGTAAGCACTGCATTTCCTGCAAAGCCAATGTACGTAACATTGACGACTAGAGATACCGAAATCCCAATCATCATCAACCTCCATCTCACTTCTAATACAAATGGGGCTTTACATTTTAATTACAATGGTTTATTCCCACATAGCATGGTTTTGCACACACTGCCGTGGATTTAATCGCAGATTAAACAAAGATTACTCAAGGTTACTGAGGTTTTGAATGTGAATTTTGCTCGTTCTAAACAAAAACAGCAAAAGCACTGATTGCCAGTGAAATCTATGTTTGTCATGACCTATATCTGCAAACAATCATGACTTCTGATCCTTGTACATTAAAATGTCAAACCTCAAGCACGGTTAAATATGTTATCGGGTTACTGTGGGGATTAAATCGCAAGTGATTAGGCCTCAGCAATTTACAAGCATTGTTGAGTCCTACAGCAACAGAGGGATGCTGAAGGCATATCCTGGTAAATGTACTTCACAGTGAGATTTCACAGAACTGCTGTTCATTGTACCAGTATAAGACTGTTTGATAATTAAATCTGAAATTCCATGGACTCCAGTGAGGTGTAGTCATTGCAATGATGAAAAATAGCATATTTAAGTACATGGTTCAGTAAAAAGATTTTCCCACAGTACTTCATGATAACTCTTCAAATAATAATAGAGACATTTGTTTGCCGTCTGACTGAATGCATGCTGAATGAATGACTTCTCGGGAGCATAAAGAGATAAATGAGAGCTTAAGTGATTGAATTCTGACAGGCATATAAATATTGATTTAATCTAATCCTTATTCATAAAAGGCAGGCAAATTGTACATGTCACAGGATTGAGCTCTCTTTCAATCCAGTTAAGGCTGGGTGATCAGAATATTTAGAGGTTACTCGAAGTCTAGGCCTCTGCGCAACCTGTTTAAACATCCTGAGAGCTGTCCGCCCCCCCCCCCCCCCCAAAAAAATCTTTGCTTGTCCATTTTCTACCTCCAGGAGCTAAAACACAACTCTCAAAGAGGGCCTTCTACAAAAGCGGAACATTTTTCATGTGACAGGAGACTTTAGCCCGAGATGACAGCATGCCGCGGTTGAGCCCTGAAGTCCTTGAATGGCACGTTGGCGCTCTATTGATTTAAGCTCCTTCTCCTATAGGCCACTGCAGGTAAATACTCCATCACTTTTCTATCAGCGCAGTCCCGATAGATAAAGATCACAGCTGAGCTGTCTGAAGAAACACAGGCACCGCTTGGTCATTTTGGATGAGGGCAAGCCGCGGTGAAACATATTTCAGTGTGAAAAAATAATAACTAGGACTACCGCAAAGCCAGCAGAAAAATAAATATATGCAGACATTGCTTGTGCAAGAGCAAAGATGTTTAAAAAAATTATTAAATAAAAACGTTCTAAATATTTACTATAAAGCGCAATAAACTGTTAAAAAATGATTACAATCCATATTTGTTGTGACCACCCTTTGCCTTTAAAACTGCATCAATTCCCTTTAGGCACACTGTCCTGTGGTTTTATAAGAAAATCTGCTGGTAGGTTGTTCTCCACGCATATTGGAGAACTCGCCACGGGTCTTCTGCAGACTCTGGCTTCTTCCTTGCTTCTGGCTCTGCAAGTAATCCCAGACAGCCTTGATCAATCTGAAAAGTGGGTCTGTTACTGAATGAATGTTTGGAAATCTGAAATGCGTTCTTTTCTACAGACACACTAACACCAAATGTATTTATTTTTTAAATAAAGACTTTTGCACGGCACTGTACAGTATTACGCTCTGTACCTTCTGCTGCAGTAGTTCGTCCACTTCAAGGTTCAACATGTTGTGTGTTCAGAGATGCTCTTCTGCATACCGCTGTTGCAAGGCATGGATATTTGAGTCACTGTCACCTTCCTGTCAGCTTGAACCAGTTTGCCTATATCGTCCTCTGACCTCTTATTAAAAGGCATTTTCCAACAGAACTGCTGGTCATTGGATGTTTCTTTCACACCATTCTCTGTAAACTCTAGACTGTTGTACACGAAAATCCCAGGAGATCAAGAGTTTCTAAGATTCTGAAACCACCCCATCTGTCACTAACAATCATTCCACAGTCACTTAGACATTAAATCACTTTTCTTCCCCATTCTGATATTTGGTCTGAAGAACAGCTGATCCTCTTGACCACGGCTGATTGGATATTTGCATCAATAAGCCAGTGTACACATGTCCCAAATATAGTGGTCACTGAGTGTGTATGCATGTATGCACAGCAGCCAGCAGAAACTAATAAAGCAATCCCCCTTTCTATTCCTTTCTTAGCTGTCTATTCCAGGTCTGGTCACAGTCCCCATGACAACCTTGCAAAATCCAGACACAAGGGCAGTAACTAAAATCTGAGTGAGTGGTGGACAAAGGTAAGTGTAATTGCATTTTCTTATTGCCAATCCTGAAATTTTGATTTAAAAAAGTGTAAATAAAAAAAATAAAAACTTGGGGTGGTCGTCTAAGGCACGTCCTGCGGTGTGGGGGATGTTTTTCAGTGCTGACACACCTCTGTGGCTGACTTAGAGCTGTGGTATTCGCATTGCATCCCTTGGCTCCTGCTTATTGGAGCGATGTCCTCGGAACCTCAATAAGGGAGGCTGCCCAGAGATCTCTCACATTACACTATCTAAAGGGATCCTGGGACCCTCCAGGCTCCACTGATTTAGATGGACACGGAACTAGGATAAAATTCACCGATTGCTTCTGATCCAGATGCCGTTGTTTGGTAATGCTTTGTTTGAGGAGTCCTACATAAGAGAACACTACATAAGCATTCAAAAGCATTTCCGCCAACAACCGCAAATAGGCACATGGTGCGCTATGTCAAAATTGATGCAGCAAGTGACGTAACTATGAACTGGTAAACATTAAACTGACGGAAGATCGTTATGTTGTTTATTGACAAGAGCACTTATGAATGTGCTTCTAAATGGGCTTTCCGTCAAATAAAGTGTTACCCGTTGTTTTATGGAGTATTTGCCAGCACAATCCTGTTGATTTGGGAGGCAAAGTTCCCATGACATGCGCAATCTGATTCTGAAAGGGACTATTCGTTATGCCGTGGCATAGAAATGAGTTCATTCAGAACTCCATTCCAGAAGACATGAATTCTCAGCGCATATTCATAAATACACACACATGCATGCATGTTTATGCATTCATTGTTGTCAACCTCAGTGTTGACAGCCAAGTCAAGCCCTATTCAGACTTCCTATTCATACATTCCTTTTCCAATGTATTTATAAATGTGG
The DNA here is from genome assembly GCF_963514075.1 of Conger conger. Taxonomy (NCBI): domain Eukaryota; kingdom Metazoa; phylum Chordata; class Actinopteri; order Anguilliformes; family Congridae; genus Conger; species Conger conger. The sequence continues at coordinate 58,903,762 of NC_083765.1, forward strand.
CAACGGATACTGTCAGGCTATGAATATTTACATAAATGCATCAAAGCATGCAGATATCAGGTGATATATTGATTTAGTCAGCAGGCTGTAAATATAAACTGTTGAACTAAAATCATATCCTGGGCGGTGTCATTTTCCCCCTTCGTTGCCTCCACAGAAGTACATTTTCACTTGGCATTCCAACGTTGTGCCAGAAAGTGACTGAGTGCAATGATTCTCTGCGCTTTGGGGTCGAAACTGAAAATAATCCCTTTATTACTTCCTTGGCTCAGAGGTGAAGGAAGGATCTTAATAAGCTGAGTGCAAGAGAGACCAGTAGTGCTTTCCTCCTCCTCCGGAGAGAACAGAGACAAGGACAAAAGACAAGCGCACTCGGATCAGTGTGGTCAACTTCTCCCGGCTCAGAAACGGTGACTTTATTTGTCATGATCACACGCAGCCATGGAATCACTGACTCAAAAGATGCCAGCAATCAGTTTCAATACTGGCCGTGCTTAAAGAAAAATCCCTTGCTATGTGGATTATAAAGTTGAAGTTGAAGGTGCTATAAAAACACTGTGAAAGTATCAAAATGCACAGATCCCAAATAAATGCAGACAATCCGTATGAAGAAAATCTGCATTTATACAAGCTGTTTGGACTTCCGTGAAGTTGTGACATCACAACGATACGTTCATTTGCTTCAGCACAGCCCACCTGGTAGCCGGAACAAACACTAGCGCTAGCAAGCCAATTAGAACAGAGGTTCATTGATATCAATGAGCCTTAAAGACACAGTCACTAAAACAGCCCGCTCTTGGTAAAGCTCATGAGAAACGCAAGAGAATGGACGTGGAAAACATTGGATAGATTATGGTAATTAAAACCACAAAGACATCTTCTAATGGATATCAGGACCTAAAATAAAGCACTGGAAAGGAGTACTATTTGGGACCTTTAAACAAGGACACTTATTTTTTTACCTCTGTCTTCCTTCCCTTGCGTCCTTTCCTTGCTCCTAGCTCCACAGATTAGAGGAGGCAAGGTAAGGAAGAGAGAAAAGGTGAATTAGGCAACTGGAATGTCCTTGCTCCTTTAAACGTCAGTTTGAAGCCACGTCGGCTGATGGGGAGAGGTGGATCCACAGGTCAATCATTTATACATGAGGCATTCTGAAAAAATACTTCCACATAGGATGCACTCATATTTCCTTTATCAATAAATATACAGCAGCCTTCTTAGTTCCTGACTAATGCTCCCGGAAGAAACATTACGGATTTCAATGTCCTTAAAGATGGTGGACCTTGATAGGGTTGGGCAAGTAACAAGAAAACAGGGAATGATACAATAAGTGATTGGAATGAGCCCAGTGCCGTTGATGTGAACTACCATGAGTGCTAATAGCTCCCCCTTGTGGAAAATATTCAGTCTGCTAAACACGTGTGAGTCAGTCAGTCAGTAAGTCAGTCAGTCAGCCGCTCAGTTCCTCACAAGCCAAGTCCATGAGGTGCTTCGCATCTAATAAATAACCTCATATACTAGGAGGATTTCCATGTATGGTTCCATGTAAGAAGTGCTTTGTCGGAATATCATTTCAGTTTGGATTCGCTGTGCTGTGGCGACAGCTGCCAATTATTTTCATTTCAAAATACACTAGCTGCCAATGCATTGGAAAAGTGCGCTTTTTGCACAGCTGGTGCAGATCGACCGCTGGTGTTGCCACAGAAAATTATGCATCACCCAGCTGGGTGGCTGGCTACAGTCCACACTGATGGGCTTTGAGAGTTGATCTCCAGACACTGGAGCGCACCGACGCAGTGGAACAGTGACTCGGTAAGATGAGCCACGCAGTAGCCCCATGTGTTAGCTAAAAAGCGCGTGGAGAACTCTCGATTATTATTAATGCCGTCAGCCAGCGGGGAGAGCGATGTGGTGGGCCTGACATCAGAGGGCGGAGTGTCTGCCACCACACAGCTGTGAAGTGCCGAGGCTGTCTGGCGTGATGACGGCATCTGGAGGTAAAAAAAAGACAGCGCAGACAGCAGAAGCTTAAACAACACGAAGCCCGACGAGGCTCAGATGCTCCCGGATGCTCTCGGTCGCTCCCAAACGCTCGACGCGTGAAATTATTGAGAAGGATTGCAGCGTTTGGTGAATTTCGGACGCAAGGGAAGGCTAAAAGGTCAGCGACTGAATTTGTGTCCAATTATAAAAATCAATCATTCTCAATGGACAACACCCAGTAGGGCTCACAGAGGAGGCTGCCATAAAAACGCTGTGACCAATCTGAATCTCCATCCATCATGTTTAAAATAAGCTGGAAAAATGCTGGGATTGTCTGGTGTATATAAAGCAGTCCATCTAGCCTATTGGGTTAGGGAAGTGTTTTTAAAGCTAAAAATGGAACTTGTAATTGGATTTTACTTTTTAAAAATCTGCACAATATCACATATTTTCCCCCTCGCCCTGTACAGTGTGGGGTTATTATCGTTGTACTCACTAAGTGGAAATGTTCAAGACATCAAACTCATTGAAAATGTATTTTCCAATTTTCTTTCATAATGCAACAAAAGCAGCATGGTTGGCAGTTCAACCTTCAAACACCCAATATGCCGTTAATAGGACATTTTCTTGTTGTGATGAATGTAATTTATTTTAAATGATTCATCATAACCAAGAACAAATGTGTGAATTCTTTTTCCTTTGAGAAGCTCTTCAGTCCCCACTGTAGTGATACAGAGTAGACAAGGTCTCTCAGGTGCGATGAAAACTTTTGGTTTGCATGAGTCCTGCACACATCCAATTAGGAAATGGAGGCTGTTAAATCCAACAGACTGAGATCCAGCAAATGTGCATGACTTTTAGGTATGTTCGGAAAGATTGGTGTTTCATTGTGAAAAATTGACATTTATAAAAAAGTAGCTCAATCGGCCTCCAGGATAAGTCACACCTTGGTCTGGAGTCCAGTGCACACTGTGGCTGTGCAAACTGTGGTCAGAACAGTCTGAGGCAGAACTGGTCATAGCAGGATGGAGTCTACCTGCCGCTGTTGCAAAGTACACTCCTCCAGTGTAATGGCAATGACTGTGGTGAGTGTAAGTGTGTTTGCACTTGTCTACCTATCTGGGCAGCCTGTAGCCTAGTGGCTAAGGTACATGACTGGGACCCAGAAGGTTGGTGGTTCAAGTTCAGGTGTAGCCATATAAGATGCACACAGCTGTTTGGCACTAGAGAAAGGCCCTTAACCCAGCATTGCTCCAGGGGGGATTGCCTCCTGCTTAGTCTAATCATCTGTCGCTTTGGATAAAAGTATCAGCTAAATAACAAGTTATTATTATTATTATTATTATTATTATTATTATTATTATATTATCTAACAGGGGACCACAGTGTCATTACACATCCGCAAAGAGGGGACATAGAAACCAAGTGGGCACATTTTCTCGGTCCCCTTTTGGCAAATGCTTTAAATCATCTTAAAATGATGAGTTGCCCCTCGTCTCAGAAGCTCTCCCATTTTCATCTTTTCAAGTAATGAAGGGTAATTATGAACGCTAAAATAAAGACTACTACTCCCCTTTCATTAATATAATGGGAAAACCAAGAGATATGTTAAAAGTTATAGACAGGCAGAGTTTTAAAAAGCAATTCCAGTGATTAAAATACCTCCAAGAGGCTTCCCAGCAATATTTTTGAAGACCTGCAAAACATTGCATTAAAGCTACACATTCATAAGCAAGATAGAATAAAATAATGTTTGCCACTTTGTCTTATCGGCCTACATTATTTTGTCTTACATCCTCCACTGCAGTTGTAATACTTTTCCTCTGAAAAGGAAAAAGATTGATTGTATAAATCAGTATAAAGGCAGTAGCAGGCGTAACTACTTTGCATTTCCAGACTGGATTTTTGTTCCTACAAAAAGAAATATAAAGCAAAAACACAAGCATTTACAAAATGGGCAGATTTATTTAAAGCAATTTTCCCCAATATATAAAAATATGATTGATTTAAGTTGACAATAATAAATAGAGAGTCTGTCACATCCCAGGCTCTGTCCGTAATGTATAGTGGTACAATCATTACCCAGTTTCACAATACAGCAAAGGCACTAGCATTTACCGCACAGGCAGGATGGGAGGAGAGGGGCGGGGGTGGAGGAGACTAAAGTGTATGGCGCTAAAGTGAATGGTATGTCATCATTTCACTGAGGTCATTACGATTACAGAGGATGGAAGGGTAATGGTTTTCATTCCGGTAACCTGACCTCACAAAAGTAAAATCTTAGACAAGTTACAGAGGATACTCTCTTTTAGTTTCTTGCTGCACCTCTCTAATCTCTTCTAGATGGTAGGTTGCTTTCAGTGCTGTGGTCAGCACTGACAATGATACAGGGCAAGTGAAGATCACACCAATGGCACATACAGAACATCATATTCTAACTTGGCACAGAGTATCTTTTCAGGCCATAATGTATGTATACTGAAGAAGAGTGACGAACAGAACTAATATGCAAACCAGGTAGTCTGGTTTTTTTTAGTAAAACGGAGATGAAAGCAGCCTGTGGTGACTGCACCAGTGGAATGATGGGTCCATGTTGCTCCACATGCTAATTCAGACCAAAAAGGTAGAATATGCCACAAAAGCTTTTGAAAATCATTCAACAGTTCTCACAAACACTCACTCTATTAAATATGACCAATAAAATTTAATTCCTCTGAGGGGCAAAAATATAATAGAAATAAAAAATAATGCAATTTGTATGCAACAGCATAATCAAAAATGTTTTTTTTTTCCTTTCATTAATCATTTACATCAAAAAAGAAATTGTTTTAAATATTTTAAATATCACGAAAATCCGAAAATCAGCCTACATTTTATTCCAGTTCCGCTGACTTCCACTTTCACTGAAAAGTCTGAGAATGAGTTTAATGCACTCAACTGTCCCACAGAATCTTCCCACAGGCTGCGGGAAAGGGCTGTAACCTGTATATTTCCAGCCAGTGACTGTTGTCGTGATCATCAACATGGGCGAATCCACTTTTTTATCATGAAAAAAGCTCCCGATTGTCAAAAAAGAGATTTGTTTTTTCAATCCCCTGTCTTTAAAGCGAAATGGCTTGCAAAGAAAATCCAACAAAAATCCAACAATTTTGGTTGTTAAATAAAATCTCATATCTGGACAGTTTGGTCACGAATTGCAGCAATCTTCCTCACGTTACTTGACATCGGTTTGTTTATTCCGGAAAGTGGTATGGGAAACAGCAAAGAGAAAAGGATATTCCAGTGATTACACTTCCAAGAGTTCTTCAGGGCAGTGGCACTCTGTCCTCAAGCCTGCTGTCAGACAGCAGTTCTGAAGCGCTGTTTTCTCCAGCGGCCACGCCCTGGCTCATATGTTCCTCTCTGCGGTGAGGTACTTGAGGGCGGCAGCGCCGTACTTCCGCGACAGGTCCTGGTGGAACTCCTCCTTCAGCGTGGTCAGACAGTATCTGTAGCTGGAGCTGGACCGGAACTTGGAGATGTCGAAGCTGGGAGCATGGGGCATGTGGACCATGAAGGCGTTGGGCAGGACCATCAGGTCATACTCCTGGGAAGAAGGGAAGACAAAGGGACCGTCGTTTTCTCAAATGTTCATTCAACTCTGGCAACTCTGCCGGGGGCAGAAAGTGGCAAATTCAGGTCACTCACTCAGTTACTCAACCAGGCCCTCACTCACACAGGGACAGTTTGCACGGAGCCTACACTTCATTGCATGGCCTCTAGAGGGCGCACTGTGGGTTTGCAGAGGATCTATATTACAGTAAAATTTTACAATAACATACAACAAAAACTGAAATATTCAATTATCTTGTCTCAAAAAAATTCGTCAAGACTATCCTGGACTATCTGGCCCAAAGGCAAGTGTCTTTGCTAGTTTCAGACAGATGCTATCCAACACCTACGCTGCTAAAGTATCAAATGCGCTCATGTGGGCAGTTTGGTCTCAAAGTGAGGTGTGGTCATGGTAATTGTGGAAATGCAGCTGAAACCGTTAAAATCCAGCCCTAGAGACTCAATAAAGCCCTCCTGCTTACCTGGGCATCGAGCTCCATGATGTGGGACACTTTGTTCCAGCCAAAACCCACAAACCTCTGGTCATATTCTGGGCAGTCCCGCCTCACCACCACATAGGGCTCAAAGTCAGATTCCCACTCCACCTTGTAGGGCGTGGTGGCCGTTCTCCACTTGGCGTAGTTGGTCGGCGCATGTCCTTTGGTCCAGACATGGTACCTAGTAAATCAAAAAGCAGAAGGTCTGCATTTCAGTTCTGGACATACAATATGGAGCAGCCTGTATCCTAGAGGCTAAGGTACAAGGTGGTTCAAGCCCGGTGTAGCCGCAATACGATCACACAATACGATCAGCTGTTGGATCCTTGAGCAAGGCCCTTAACCCCACAGTGCTCCAGGGGGATTTTCCCCTGCTCTGTCTAATCAACTGTAAGTCACTTTGGATAGAAGTGTCAGCTAAATAGCTGTAAAGTAGTTATATGTCTGCCGTATGATCAACATCTCCTATATTGTAACAGCCTTGCATGGTACATCTTTTAATTGTGTTTGTTTTAATAAAGGAGACCAAAGAGCTAAAAATAAATTCAGCATTTGAATCTAAAAATGAAAGGTGGCTCATTACTTCAATCGTATGGCTTGCATGTCGCGGTATTAGATGTAAATTAAGTTTATTTTCAGAACAGAAGTTGCAAAAACAAGTATTCATTTGGGATATGAGTAAAAAAATGCATACTACACAAGTAATTTGATTTACTTGTTTTCTAGTTCTAAATTTACCCTTGTGGGCAGTAAATGGATGCCACTATTTTAAATAGATAATAACAGAAGAGTGTTGTTTTTAATTACCGCTGAAAGAACTTTTGGTGAGAAATATGCACATTTTTCTCTTGGATGAAGTTCCCTTTGGAGAATTAAAATGCTTATCCAGTTAAAAAGGTTACAATAGCTATGCACAATGGTATGTGCCAAGTTCCAATTCAAGTCCAAGTTTTCCAAGTTACAATTCAAATAAATCAAAGAACTGGTTCATAAACATGCAATTTCTATTCTTGTAAGCTTATTTAAATGAATCATAAACCATAATTGTATCTGTCCATATCTGAGTGAATCATCCTTGCCAACCTCTTGCTACACATTTTGGTGTACTCAAACTAAGTGCAGTTCAGATGCAGTTGTCAACATTAGAAGCATTTATTCCTTCCTGATCCATTTTCCTCATTAAAATATGATCATAAAAGAATGAAATGTAGTACATCATTAAATAAATGATGCATTTATTCCAGAGGTGGATGTTAAAAGGGCAATCAAACAACAAGCAAAACTGTGAGAGCGACCAGCAATATGCTGGACTGGGAGTCTCCGGAGAGTGCTAGAAACTGCAAATGTGGGATGAAACTGAATAATATATGCTAATTGCGAATACTGCACATGTATAAAGTGATATCACAGAGGGCACAATGAAATTTGTGCTGTAAATTGTGAATGTGCTTTTACACGCTTTCACCTGGCTAAAAATAAAACCATCCCATGGGTGGATTAATTAACCTCCTGAGACCCTGCATTCTCTAACGAGGACATTACATTGTGGCTTCCCTTAGCTCAATAGAGTATTTCCATTAACATTAGGGACATTGAATTAAAAATGAAATATAACATACTTTTTGATATATTTTCAATGCAACATGTTATTGTTATCCACGACACTTGTATTATGTCAAAAAAAGTAAATACTTTTCTCCTGGGTCTCAGGAGGTTAAGTTAAGGTTAAATTTTACATTGTATTTTGTGAGCGACAGATATAGAGCAAAGTAGCGAGAGGTCTAACCTGAAGGTGTAGAGGGTCCCCATGTCCAGCATGGAGAGGAGCTCAGCTTTGGATTTGGGAAATGAGAGGCGGTAACGCAGGGTCTCAAAGGCCGGGACCACCAGAGCCTTCTTAGTGTGAGCCATGTCCAGCTGGAGCATAGATTTTCTAAAGAAGAGACCACAATAAGTGAACATGTCCATTACATATACAGTGGGGCCCAAATGTGTGAGACCACATTTAAAATCTGCAATTTTGCTTTTCATGTAATCCTGGAAATAGACAGAAACAAATTAAACAAGCTCTGCAAGAAGTACTTGAATTTGAAAGAAGAGCAAGGAGTGCTGCACAATCCACAGTCACCTGACCTCAACCCCACTGAACATTTATGGAGGCACTTTAAGCATTCAGTAACATCACAAGATTCTCTTAGGGACATTTAAAATAATGCTGGGATAACATGGATCATTAGGTTTTGCAGAAATTTGTGGAGTCCATGCCAGCTCAAGTGCACGTTTCAAAAGGGGGACATACCAAACACTAAGAAATTCTGAAATTAATGTATTTAAAAACATAATAATAACTTTTCTTAAATTGTCATGCTGATAATATAATATGTAACGTTAGTGTATTCCGTAGTATTTAAATCAAGTATTCAGATAATGTTACGCATATTTTCCAGAGATTCTATGTTAATCATGAAATAATTATCTATTACCTGAATATTAATAAATGAATGAAAGTGATTGCCTGATGCTGCCTGGAATGCAAATGAATACAGTGGAAGGGCTGACATTTTCACAATGATAATCAAGTCTCTGTATTGTCAGACCGAATCTGCAATGCATAGTCTCTGAGGTAAAACAAAAGCATTAATACAAAGCATAAAAAGATGAAATGTGCCTCAGTCTCCATGCCCACTGAATACAATGGGAAACTAATGCACAGAAATCTTGTAAGTGCTCTGTATATTTCAATAAAATGCTAAAGATACAATATGACTGTCTCATAAATGGCATCTATTGTAATGAACTATCACATTTAATGCATTGTTAAATATTTAGGCTTGCAATAGCTTAAGAAACCACGAAAGGTAATAGAAAAACTATATCAAGCAGTGAATTATCTGAGAGGCCAAAAAGTACAGTTTTAGCTTAAAAAGAGCCAAACCACCAAGGTCTCTTCTACATTGACATGAGGGAAGTCTTATCTTTGGATGTTTTCCCTGCCAAATGAATTTGACCATAGAACAGCGCTACTCGACTCCACGTCCTGCGGGCCGCAGTGTCTGCAGGTATTTGCTCCTACCGTGCGCTACACCACCTGATTTCACTAATTATTTTACTTGCCTGGTTTGGGTAATAAGCTAATTAGTGAAATCAGGTGGTATAGCGCACAGTTGAAGCAAATACTTGCAGACACTTCGGCCCGCAGGACGAGGAGTTGAGTAGCACTGCCATAGAATGTTCTTAATCAAAACATTGCTGGAGGAGAAATGGGTAACTGAAAAACTATGATGTTACCTCAGGATACTATCCTAAGTTGAGACCTGCAGATTTCTCCATCCTTAAAAACACTCTGTAGAAGGCCACTAAATCGCTCCTGACTAATTTTAAACAGAGTAGGATAATCCGACATCTGCATATGTGAAAGACTCACTAACAGGAATTTAAGAGGGAATATTTTGGGAAGCATCATTATAAAGACTATTTAGTCCAATTAGTTTAATAACTAGATAACTCACTAAAATGATTAAACATCAGCAGAAAAGCTTGTGCTAATATTGAAGAGGAAAGGTAAAAGCTTATCAGCACACAATGAAATATGATTATCAAAACCTTTTACAGAAATTAGGAAATGGTTTTACTCTGCTTAATGGCTGAAGCCAGTGGATCCACAGATAATGCAAAGATTATGTGGGGAAGGGGCAACCTTATCTGCCCACCCAGTCCCCACATCCGCCCATCCACCCCCCATAACTAAAATGCTGTAAACTGGCAGGCAACAGTTAGCACTGAGTTCATTACAAGATCATGATGATAGAAATACATCCAAATATCGAATATCTCCACTATTCAGAGCTATCAAAAGCTTTGGCAGCATCAATCACAAATAAAGCTAATTAGATATTTGCCATATTATATAGTTATGGCGGGCCATTGTGATGGAAGCTGCGGGCATTAAGAATTTTGCGATTTTAAAAATATATATTTTTTACAGTTCTATGACCCGCTTTTTCCATGTCTATGATCTCCTCCACTTTTAAGGTTCCCATGATTCTACAGACATTTTTCAACTGTCAACCTTGGTGTAGCTTACAGTATGAATTCTACCCACCCAGCCTTATAAATAGTACATGTCTCCCACCATATTGTCTGTTGCCAACCAGCCTCTATTAAAGTCAGTTTGGTCCAGGTGAAGCGATTTATATAGAAAAGGTTTTGCAAAGATAGTGCTGTAGTTCAGGGGAGATAGCTGGTGCAGTCTAGTGGATCCTTGTTCTTCTTTAGCAGCAGTGCTCCCTATGAAACTGCCAGCTTGAACTAGTTGCTCTTTCAAGCTCCGGTAGGGTTAGGAGCCCCTCCAGTCAGCCTCTCACAGATACTGCCAGTCTTAGCACCTTCTTAATTGACCCAAAATTCTGAATTATACAGTACAGAGTCATTACAGCACCTCCTGGACCCAGGAAATCAAAGCGTGGTGAGATGATATAGTGGACTGGGGAATTATCAGAATCTAAAACAGGCATAATGTCCTACTGCAAAACTAAATTAAGAAGGGAGGAGTAAACCAACACTGAGAAAAGCCTGAGAAAGTTATCCTGAGAAAAGCCAAAGCTGACACATTCAAGAGTGGCTCACCTGAGGTAATCGTAGAGGCCGTACATGGGCAGGAAGTCTACGTCGGTCAGGAACACGTAAGGTGTGTTGGCATTGCGCAGGGCTACGTTTCGCAGCAGGTTGACGGGGTAGAACTGCCCCTCCTTGTAGACGATGTGGTAGCCCACGTTCTTGCGGTTCTTGAGGACCTCAGAGGCCTGGGCGTAGCGCAGGAACTGCTGGGCCTCGGCATCCGACATGTAGAGAGCCAGGCTGATTGGGCCCTCCCAGTGGTTGCAGATGGCCTCCAACATCTGCAGCCTGGAGAAAGTGAGGGGGAAAACAATCTTACACTGATGTAGCATTCTCTCTCTGACTAACACACTATCTGGAACAAACAGTAGGAAGAACCTAGCAGAAGAGAACAGTCACTCTCAGAAATAAAGGTATGGGTTAGGCTTAGTGCACATGCTTGCTGCTTGTCGGTACAACTGTAGGTACCCCAAGCCAGTATTTGTACCTTTTTGGCTTGGAAAACCAAATAGTAAATTAATTCAAACAAAAATGTACCTCCACTCTCACTTTATTTCTGAGTGTTCTGTCAAAACAGCCATGATGTGGAAGAATTGCCAGAACATATCGGTAACTGCTGTGGTCCAGACAGGGAGACTTTAAAAACCATGATGGCACATTTCTTGCAAGAGAACTCTCTGCTTAATATCTATGTCCCATACACAGGAAGCCATTGGTTGTCAGGACTGTAGGGATGATGTTTCCATTTTTATTGCAAGCTCATGTGCACATTCTGCTACACACAAAACCATTACAATTCCTCAAGAGTTCCAAGGGAGCTAACAATGTGAAATCCATCTAGTTCAATTGGTATAAAAATAAATATAACCCTTTTAAACAAGGAGCACAGGCAACATCCTGTATGCTAAAGGTTGCAATTACAAGAGTTAAGAGGATATTTTCCTCATGACTGGAATTACACAATATCAACAGAAGGCACTCAAGACAAAAGAGGTCTGTGATGATGATACTTCAGAACATACATCAGCTGGGAGATCTCCGCTGTCCGCTGATCAGAAATCCAGATTCTCAAGCTAAAACAGCACTCCAACAGGGCAATTGCAAATCCATTTTTATTGCTGTGCTGTTTGCCAAGTTACCCTTTTAAATTATTATAAGTATTATGTTGATCAAAAAAAACTTTCGTCATCAAATCTATTTTAGTCTTTTCTTTTGACGCTTTACTCAACAGTATAATTTAAATAACTATATACGTTGATTTCTAGCCATCATATTGCTGAATTTATAAAAAGAAAGTATTATTTGTCATGGGTGGGGACCAGAGCCATCCATCTATTCTGTTTGAGAGTTTCCCGAGTGAAATTGATGCAACATCAGTACAATTCTGACTGTATTAAAGTTTCTTTTTTTGAACAAGTGAACCCTCCGACCCAAGTAAGAAGGACCAGGGGGCTTAACGTGTGGAACCAATCTAATTACTGCCCAGGATCACGGACTGATGAGCCATGCCCTTTTCTTAATGAGACCGGGAGATTGCTGCCTCTGGAAATGCCTAAGCACTAGACTGAACTCTTTAAATCCATGCAAAAATCAGACCCTTAATTGGGTGCAGAAGTAACTTAATTCATTATCAAAATAAATTCTTTATACTGCAGTCCTCTCCATTTTGCGGTGAATATCAGGAGTAGCATAGGGCTGTAATCGCGACCTGTCCATGGAGAGCTGGGCCACCAGGGTGATGTCGTTGTCATCCTCAGTGGGCGTGTACTCGTACTGCAGGAAGTACAGGTGCATTCGGTGCACGGTGATCCGCTCACGGCGGAAGTCATAGCACTGGTCATCCTCATCCAGCTCCTCAAGGGCATCCTGTAGCTGGGGCCAGAGACAGACGGACAGACAGAGGGAGGGACACAGACAGAGGAGGGAAGGTTGGAAATGGCTGGCTTGAATCTATCTGAAGCTGAGATAAACATTGGCCTGTTTTGATCATTTCATCACATGCATGTATGCACATATTTTGGCTCTAAATTCTGTGAAATGAGTGAGTGCCGATTCTTTTTTTATTTTATTTTTTTATTACTATTTTTAAAGTGGTAAGTTGTGAACTGAAAAGTTATAACCTACTAAATATCTGTCAAAAGCAATTACATTTTACATTTAAATTTTAACCTTCAACCTTACCTTTAATTTTAACCTTCCAAATAGTTTCAGTATTCAAATAATTACACTGAACTAAAGCAAGTACTTGTTTTGATATTCACTACTGATCCCACAAAACAATATTATTTGACAATATTTAAATATGAATAAGTTTAAATATATTTTAAAAATGCAAATATATTCAATGGTTCCCAAAGAAGAAGCACTTCAATCTGTTAATGAATGTAATTACTATACACTGGTTGAGGAAGATTCAAAATGAGGGGCAGAAAGGTTAACAAGAATACATTTAAACCTCCTTTGGAATCTGGATTATAATTAAGCAGCTGCTTGCTAAATTTCAGTTATAGTAGTCATGACAACTACTTCATAAATATAGTAGAACCTCTAACATACAAACAAATTGGAGATATTTAAAACAGAAATGTTGAGGTCTTTGAAATTGACATGAAAATATACACATTCTAGGAATTTCTTTGTTGTAGTAAATTAGTTATTTAGCTTACACTTTTATCCACAGGGATTTACAGTTGATTGGACTAAACACTAATGAAGGGTTAAGGGCCTTGTAAAGAGCCCAACAGCTGTGTGGATCTTATCGTGGCTACACTGGAGAACAACCAACCATCCAAGTTCCAGCCATGTACCTTAACCAACAGGCTGCCCCCAACAGTCAAATTATAATATCATTTCCAGGTTTTAATCAATGAAAAGTGTCACTCGTAATGCTTGCCCTGTGCATCACTGACAGGAGGTTGCTTTATAATGCATAATTGCATTTGCTACTTCCAGGTAATGGAGGTGCTCACCCGGACACTCTCTGAGCTGGGCTGACTGGGGCAGCCAAAAAGTTCTCTCCGCAGCAGGTTGCCATCGTATTCCAGGAAGGTCAGGTAGAGGTTCCGGAAAAACTCCACGTGTTTGTTCTTCACCCGAAGCTTCTTGGGGGAGTTCCAGTGGATGACCTGATATCACAATGTACTGTAAACATTGACCAGCAGTGGGAAAACACCATACCAGAAAGCAGGAGGAATAGAGATACTTCAACAAACTTGTACTTGGCCTTGCTGTTTGATGTTCCTGTGAATGTTCTTAGATTGATTTTGAGTTTGTTAGGCTATCAAGACATATGCCCAACCTTAGCGGTCAGTGGTAGGTCCTGTACTCCACACATGAGCGCAGGTTCATTAACATTCATGACTTCTGGTTACCATACCTCCCTATTCCCTCTGGGCTTTATTACAGCCAGCTCATATAATACTTATGTGCAATCAATAGACTGGACTCTGGTACCTTCAGTCTTGACTTGAAGAGGGCAAATAGATCAGCTTGTAATGTGCCCAGTAACCTAACAACTATTGCACAATGTAGAGTGATTGGACCCTGGACCTACCTTGAGATCTGACACCTCGGTGTAGCACTGCTCCGATCGGGTGTGGTCAGACAGCTGAACATTCCAGAAGCAGGGAAGTTGATGGACCAGGACAGGGTTCTGTTTGATGAATGCATTAAAAATATCCTGCAAACAATTTCAAGAGTCAACCATTAGACAAATCACACATGCCGCACTATTTCGATTTTGCATACAGTATATACATTGTGATTAGGCAGGATTAAAATCATGAACATGATCCCATAGTGATGTCAATATTTTGGCATATGCTTTAGTCCAAATTGGTGAAAGGTTCCATAAAACATGGCGTCTAAAAAAGTCAGCTTAATAATGGGATGGGTGTACAACATTAAGGAGGGTAACTGACCTGGTCGGCCAATGAGGTGGAAAGCATGCTCATGAGCTCCCTCTCTGCGGTCAGCCTCCACATCTGTTCCCAGCCAATCCTGCGCAATCTCTCCAGGAGGAGAAGGATAACACCTGTGAGGGAACCAAAGATTTAGAAGATATAAGCACAACTAGACTTCCTTCAAATCACAATGCAATTTCATCTATCTGCTAGTTCAACCCCCCATTGTCAGCACAAATGTCAATCTGTCCTAGCAATATTGCTATATCTAATCACGGACCTGTGTTGAATCCTCGTCCTAAGGCTGGCCAAGGTTTGTGGTTCTTCCAGAGGTTCCCCAAGTACCAGTCACTCTGGTTCTCCACCAGCCCAATAACCTGCTTGTCTGGAAAAATAAAAGGTTCTGAGAATGAGGTCCACAGGACTTAATCTGTATATCACCTGTCATACCAAGTAATTCCATCCCAAAGTCAGAGACAGCATCTTATACATAATACAATACAAGTCTTCCACAGTTAGTACTTCGGAATGGCAGCAGCCATGGCTGTGATTTTATATGGAGAACAATGACTGACAAATGAGCACTTCGCAATCTAGGCAAGTGTAAGCAGCAGCCAGACTATCCAATCACACCTGTGAACTTCCTGAAAATTGCCCACAGCTCAGCAATATCTGTAGCGAAGGTGATGTCTGTATCCAGGACGATGACCTTAGTGAGGTCAGATGGGAGCGCTTTGGTCAGGGTCAGCTTCATTAAGCCATATATCCCAGAGTAGTGCTTATTCGGGATCCAGGCCACCTCTGACTGCAATTGAAGAGAGGCCATCATTAGTACTTGGCCGTTCACATATATAGTTCAACTTCTCAAGATTAAACATTTCAGAACAAAGAATGGCCTTTGTCATGGCCAAGTAAGTAAAGCTTAGAATTTCTTCCTGGGCACAAAGCCATGTAGCATTCTCTTCAGACTAAAAGGTACTAGAGCTTTATTCAGGAATTCCTTCTCTGCAGAAAAATCATCTACCACCACTAATGCTATTTAATCACATTTGTTTCATGGCATGCGGCAAATTCACATAATTAGTATTAGAGCACATTGACAAAAAAAAAGTCTCTCTCTCTCTTTCATCTCTTAAGCTGAAGTTCACATCAGGTGAGTGCTCTTCAAACAAGTTCTCTGGTAACTAATTGGAAGGAATCAACAGAGATAAGCGGAAGGAGTGGATCATGAGGGCAAATTGTGTTGGTCCACACATAATCTAAAGTTCAAACAAGGCATTAATGAAAAGGGGGTCATTACCTTCAGCTCGTCCGCGTCGTAGAAGCTGACCTGCACTGACGGCACCATCCAGGACTGGAAAAGGGAGCTGAGGATCTGATTGGCCACGGCGTCTGTGATGAAGTGGAAGTGGAGCGGGTTTCTCCTGGGAAAATGGGAGGAACAATCAGTCTGTGACTACTTATTACATTACAGGCTGTTTCTTTGGAAAGACTGAGTGTTAGGGGTCTTGCGTGTGTACTTTCGTACTCTGTACTTTGAGGATCTGTAAGTCTGTAAAGTGCTTGACCTGGGACCTGGAAGGTTGGTGGTTCAAGCCCCAGTCTAGCCACAATATGACTAGTGCAGCAGTTGGGCCCTTGAGCAAGCCCCTTAACCCAACATTTCTCCATGGGGTATTGGCCCCTGCTTAGCCTAATCAACTGTAAGTCACTTTGGATAAAAAGTATCAGCTAAATAACTGGAATGTAATGTTAGGGTTACTATATTAGGGTTAAACCAACACCATGATTGGGCCTGCACGCTCACCTGTGGAACAGAATGGACTTGACTAGAGTGACCACGTCTCGACTGGCATTGTGACCGGCACACACACATGCCACGTGGATGAGCTGGGGACGGAAAAAGAAAGGAAGAAGTTGGGGTTGCTATATTGCTATTGACATCGATTCTTTCTAGAATCCCACACGGCTTGGACTATGAGTTGCCATATGAACTCTTATCCTTCTCAAATCCAGGTCTGAGAACATAATAGGATATACAATAAAAAATATTGATTTTAGAAGATAATTAATTCAATAAACATTTGCCAAATTTGACACATTGCCCAATAAATGCAGTGTTATATAATTAAATGCAAGTGTTACATATTCATCACAAACACAGCATGGAAAGAACTTGTATTCGTCCCATTTTTAAGACAAATATTTAAATCCAGACACAAAAGATTTGTAGAACAGGTGGGCGAATCTCTCAGCAGTGCCCACCTCACATCTCTCCACCACTGGCTGCCGAACACATTCGGTGTGATTGGACCCTTCCTCTGCTGTGTTTTCCCCATCCTCGGGCCCGGTGTCTGCTGATGCCACCCACTGCTGGTTGCCGTAGTTCCCCTCCTGGGCTGGCGCCGCGGCTCCAGGCGATTGGCTGAGTTGCTGCCGCAACTGCAGATTTTCCTCCTCCATTTCCCGCACCCGCGACTCCAGCACATAGCGGTCCAGGTATCGCGGCTCAGACTGATCAACTAGGCAGGGGGAGAGCAGCAGGGAGCGCCCATCTGGAGGGGACAGGCAACGACATTTCAGTTTGGGCACTTTCAGTTAAAGTTTAACTTTGAGTTTATGCTTCCTTTGAGAGCAGAATTTAGTGCACCTTTCCCTTGTGATATTAGTCACCACAGTAGCTCTATAGAGAGTTCAGGGTGTCATGCACTGACAGCCTATGAAAAGCGACAAGTGTGGTAATGAGTTTTTGTCACGTTTTTAAAAAGGTACAGGAGAGCTGATCTGTAATTGATAACAAAATGAGGATGTATCCAGGTGAAAATCATGGACCAAAAAATGTAATGCCTTGAATGTATGCCTTAAAAAATATTTCTTTAGGAATGTATGTAAAGATTTTCACACGTAGCTTCCATTCTATACTAATACTATACTATACTTGTATTTTAATAAGTAGCTATTTGCTATTTTTAAATTTTACAGAAGTAATTAGCGCTCAAAATCCCTCCACTCTTTTTTTGAACTGTAATTCATTTCTGTGGGAATAATAACCTCCTACACTCTCGTTTTTACTCTTACTCAACACAAAAGAAATGGGAGACTAGCCTCTCTGAAAATGTCTTATTAACTGATATTCAATGGGGAACAGATTCCTTGTCTAACAAATCTAATTAATTTAAGGATAAGTCATGCAGTTTCCTTTGCATTCCATGTCAGTTCTGGCAGAACTTCATAATGAGAGCACAGTCGTTTTTGGCATGTCCTTTTCAATAGCCAGGTGGAGGTTAGTCAGTTTGTACTTAGGCCAAACTTTTCATCTTGGATTGCTGATACTTTGTCAAGACATGTTTTCAGTTTAGGACCTAACACAGTTTTTTCTAGCTACTCTGCTTAAAAGCAGTTCCCTTTTGACCCCTGGAGCAAGAGGGAATCTGGAAAAATGTTCACTATTCCTAAACAGAAGGAGTTCAGGGCACAGATGATGATGATGGTGCATCCCACTCACAGTGAGTATTGCTAATGGTGAACCCTTCCTCAGAAACAAAAAGCTCAAGCCAAAGGTCTTTGAGGTGGGGGATGTGGGAGCTGACTTCAGTAAGCTGCCTTCAACACAAAGCTCAGGAGATGATGAGTCATATCCAGGGGAGAAACCTTTGAAACACGAGGGAGAGGCCTGGAACTGGGCTGTAGAGGCCAAGGAGAATGTGACCTGCCTTTTGCTCTTCACAATGTGAAACAGTATCTAATTGTCATGTTTTTCTAAATGTACAGCTTAACATTTCAGTGTGTCCTATTGAATGGGGTAGTCATGAAACAATCAGGGTTTTATAAATTAACTCATGAATTGCATTCTGTATCCAATAGACAATATTAATCATACAGCTTAGTCTTGACACATACACAGGCTTTGGTAGGATTTAATATATGAAGTAGGGAATTAAAGTAATACATTAACTTCAGTTAGCACTCTTTTCTTGCTACACGATCTGATAGATTGATTACCAAACCATGATTTAGTCCATATTGTAAGGACTGTTAAACTGGCTATTCAACACACTTACAGTGACTGCTTGGTACCTACTGTAATGGTTAACCTTGGGGCAATGGGCAACCCTGGGTTCCTTAATACATAAAATGTTTATGCAGTTGCTTGAACAGGAAGTCAAACATAAAGTGAATCCATTCTGCAATGGTATATGTTTGTGCCCATAACTGTTTGAGCTATGACTGTTTGTGTGCCTGTGAATTTCCGGTGATAGCTGGAGTTGTTGTGCAGTCTTCTACGTAGTCCCCTGCACAGGTCAAATACTGAACTGCAGAATTTAAAGAACAGCCACTGTCTGGATTCTTTTTAGAGGGTGCACCTACTAATTTCTCTGCAATGGGACAATCCTATAATTGTGATAGGACATTGCAAGATTTAGCAGTGTAGCAGGAAAACTAGAAAAACGAACACAGTGATATCTGGCAGGGCACAGTGATACTCACTCTCCAGGTTCCCGACAATAAGGTACAGCCACGTCAAAAGCAACACAAAAGCCACAGATGCAACCAAGAGCTTCAGCTTCGCACGGCAAGGGCAGGGCATTGTGGGAAGACGAGGGTGTGAGGATGGGACGGTGTTCAGGTGGGGCTCAGTCCCACTCTGGCTAGCTGCAGCATCCTATCATCTGCTTAAGGAGAAACAGAAACACAAAACAAGGAGTGGGAGTTAGCTGTTCTCCCAAACTCACAGTTATACATATAATACATTTTATTACTTTTTGGGGAATCTACATTAATATAGCCTATGTACAGTACATAAGACATATTTACACAGTCAGTCCAAACATTGCATTAGGCATAGCATGAAGTTGTTATAAATATTAAACAAACCACTCTAGGGACAACTTAATGTGCACATAAAAAAGTAATGTTATCGTGCCATAAATCATGAAAAGCTATGTTAGAGGAGATGTAAAGTGAGGTTCTATAGCATTGCACATAGAAAAATAGTTTTAGCACATTAAAATGTTTTCATATGGAATTCTTGTGTAGTGCATACGAACATACATTGAATACTTTATATCTTAGCAGTGTCCCACATAAGATATGTACAATATTATGTGACGCTGCCGGATTATATTTAAGATTAAGTGTTTCAAACTGGGTTATTTGAAAGCACACGTGTGTGACGAGACCTGCTGTGACATATGAACATGGCTTTCCTTCTCTTACATAAGATGCTTCCAGAAAAATGCATCTATGGTAGAGCAAGACTGTTATTTTTTAATTAATCAGCTGTCAGAGCAGCCTGAGGGCTGTTGAAGAAAAGTTAGCCAAAGGGCCAGGCCAGAGTGTGTTATATGTTACATATGTACATTTTTGAGAATTGTTTTTCATGTATAAATATAAATATATACATTTTGGGGAGTTATTTTATTTGAAACACTATTGTGTGATGCCCCAGTGTTTACATGAGGATTACCATAAACATCTGACCCGAAATACTCAGGATAGGATCTTCATTGGGGCTTGGCCCATTGCAATTGAGATTTTAGATGTTGGTCAAATGTTTTGGTGTGCTTCTTCAAGCAGTCAAGCAGGATGAAGGCACAGAATAGTGACATTAGTTTTTGGCAAAGGAAAAAAAATGAAATGCCATCAGTATCTACAGCACCTAGACCTTTCAGATAGCAAGATGAAAACACCATTCTGGTGCCAATATGATTGAATGATTTCAGTGCATAATGGCATTATGTGGCACAACCTGGTCCCACTCACACTGACTTAGAAACCATGTCACCCTAAGACATTCTAGATGACATCTTTATGCACTAGCTCTGAATATTTATGGAAATTAAATTTACTTTCCTTACTTTCCTTAACCTGAAGAGTTCTGTGGAACACCAGGTCATGGTCAGGCCATAGGTGCATGGGTTGAATAAAGAAATTCTCCAGACAAATCTTATTTCAGTCCTGCCACATTTCCTGAGGGATAAACACCATAACGAATGTCTTTTCATCTCATTTTTGCCGATATCCTCGTACAGTAAGAGGGCTAAATTCAAGGGGGAGGTGGAGATAAATTGCCATAAAAAAATCCAGAATTGCGTTTAGCCACCGAGACCTTTAACCCTCCACCCCATGCCTCCTGCCCAACCCTTCCCTTCATGCATGGCTCACCACCTTAATCTGATCCGGAGAGTCACATCTGAGCCTGGCGATGAGGAAGCAATTACGAGGTGGCATTTACCATCATGCCTCAGCCCAGTCTCGGACGGCCAATAACACTTCAGATGCCAGTCTGCAGCAACGGGGTCCCTGTGCCATTAGCACCTGACAATGTTTTCATTTGGCAGCACGTCACCTCTGCGCCAACACCGCAAAGACCAGTCAATATTAATAGGGTCCTTTTGTCACAAGTGCCGAACAGTGCTTCTTTCTTTCAAAAAAAAGAAAATCTGAAAATGAAAGCAGCCAGAAGAAAGTATATGCCCAGGTTGCCTCCCTGCCAACAGCCCACCTTCATTTCTGAAAAGAATAGGCTTGTCGCTGAAGTAGCGTTAAAAGACCGGCTATATAACAGTGTTTATTCCAGAGCAGTGGTTACAAGGACAACATTTTAATTAGAGGGAGCAATAGACAATTGCCCCAATGAATCCAAGGGCCATTGCTTCAAATTCGAATGCCCTGTTGCTTGACAGTGCAATCAAATTAAATCCCAGCTGTTAAAGGCTATGTTTGTGATATCCACAAACGTTCAGCCTGCACGCCGTCCTTATTAGCGACATCTGGTCATGCAATGTTTGTTTCGCTCCCCCTCCCCGATAAACGACGGATATTTGTGACAGGGAAACCGTCGTGCGTATCTCCGGCGGTTGATATTATTCGCTGTTTAAAAGTATTTTGCGGCAGGCTGGTAAAGTTTAGCATTTTAATCCGGGCTCTGTGCTTTAAAGCATGAGGTGTTAAATGTCACCCCCGGGATGGCCCGCTGCTCAGGAAGTGATAATAGTAGGCAGGAGGAAATGGACTGAGTAAATACATGCCCTCAAATCCTAGCGCAGGTCACCGAATGGCTCCGGAGTTAACCGTCTCTCCAGGAACCCATCGGCGCAACCTGGAAGGGGCCTCTGGGAGAGATTCCGAGTTTACTTTGTAGGCAAAACTTGCTCCAAGCCTGGAATTAATTTATAGAGTACAACTTCTCAAAGTCTGCAAAACTGTCATTGGTCCCCCTTTTGCTATATATCTTTCTCTCCTGGTGCAAGGGTGTTATTGCACACATTTCAATGATAAAAATGATCTACTGCCTTTGTGCTGACCTGATATTACAGAAACCTCAGTGATGTCCATACGCATTTCTACAAGAGACACTTCTCTCTTCATTGTTGGAACTTCAGCTTGAAGCAAAATATGTATTTGTTTATTTGACTTATTCAAAACCACTCATCCACATTTTTAAAAGGTCCACTCATAACAAATCACAACGGTCTACAAGTACTGTGTGCAAATGAATAATCAAATTGATTACATGCATAATTCTATTGTGGTTTACAATATATTTGTACTGCAACCAATGACTCTTAGAAACATTCTGCAAACATGAATTTTATCTTCCCTTTTGGTTGCCAAGGTGACTATGCAAACCCCTTCCCTAAAATCCTAGAACAGTGGTCTTCATGCCTAGTCCTGGAGAGCCGCAGGGTGTGCTGGTTTTTGTTTTTGCCTTAATAGCAGCAACCAATTTAGACCCAAGAAACCGGGTAAGGTGAGTTAACTGTGTAATAAAAAGCTTTCACTGATCAATTCAGTGCTGAGTAACAAAAGGCAGCACTTTCTGCAGCTCTCCAGGACCAGGAATGAAGACCACGGTCCTGAGGGTTTTGTCCATACTGGGGAAGTGGCAGCACAGAAGGTAATCTTCAATAGGCCTACTCCAGATCCTATGTTCTCCCGACTGTTACTGATGGCTGTGCGGCTTAAGACAGGCTAGGGAGGAGGAAGATAGCCAGGTGGGAAGCGCTGATCTGTGACTGTGGCCAGTGGCTTAGAGGTGGAGGTAGTGATGCTGAACAGCTAGCACCCAGCCAGAGCTAGCACAGTGGTTCATCCAGGCCAGCAGCAATCTGTCCAGTATGAAATCAGTGGCTGCCAGCTACCTAATATGTAACATTTCTTTTGTTTCTGTATGTGTAATTGACCAGAACTGAAGAGGTACTTACTCAATAGCCCTCAACAACAGATAAAGAGACAGACAGACACATTCACACACACACAAACACACATACACACATGCACACCACATTCAACTACAGTGCATCACCAACCGTACTGTTGTTCACTTGGGCCTTTTCTAAGGGGGTAGATGACAGGGCTCATTCTACATTCTATGCCTAGGTACACGCTTATGTACCCACTACAACTAAGGGCTAATACTGTTTATTAAAGTGTCATTTATAAAGACATTATGAGGGTTTCTTAGTGACTCAGCCAATATATGTCAAAAATAAAAAGGCCACAAACATGAAATATTATTATATAATTAACATTTATTGCAGTGTCTCTTTGAAACTAAAGATTGCTGACATCCTACACATAGATTTTTCCGCAGTCATCTAATGCTTCATTACACTAACGCTACGTCATTTATAGTGGCTGACAAGTGTCTAAGGCAGGCAACTACTTCAATAACAATAAATAAGCCATTCATAACTAACATTCATAAATGTTAATATTGTAATAACGCATAAATATAAAATGAAAAAGTAGATGCACGGTGTACAATAGATGCCTCTGCTGTGAAACAATTTGTACTGTTTCAGGGGCTCGTCAGCTGCAGGCTATGATATGAAGCTCTGCAAGTTGCTTGTGTGTACGTTGCTTTCTCCAACTGGATGCACACCAGGGGTCATGCTTAATTTATTAATTTGCTTTGTGTTTCTTTGTCAGTGCAATTAGTTTGAGAGCTTTCGCTGGCGAAATCTGGAATGCATTCAAATAATACACTCCGGAAGGCCCCCACTGGCAGAGTGCCTTGCTGCTTCCTGCTAGCATCACGCAAACAGATTTTCATTTTTAAAGTAACTTTCAGAAGTGAAGTAATGTGTCACAGAGAGGAAGCGGTATTTGAGCCTTCAATGGGGGAATAACAGGCCGGAATAGGAAGCACGCTGATATGGAAGATGGGCAATGCCACAGGGTGAAAACATAGGGTTGGCACAGCTACAGGTACGTCTATTTTAATTGCATTTCAAAATGGATGCTAAATAACTGCTAAACGGGCACTGTGACTAACTCTGAATTAACACTATGCAAACAAAATTGTAGTTTTATTGAGTTATGTTTATCAAGAATAAAGGGCATAATTATTCGACATTTACCTTGATTTTCTTACGTCTGACCCAAAGGATGGCACCATTGCAACAACAGAAGATTTTAAAGAAAGTTTCTGAAAATGCAGCCTAGTCCCCGGCCAACAAACGGTACTTAACCTAACTAACCCGACTAGCAAAGTACCAACCAAGCCCAGCCCAGCTCTTCTTCAGCTGTCTGACAGGAGAAAACTAAACGATGGCTTGGCTTCTGGTCATTCAATCATCTCTCCCTCTCCACCTGATGTGTGGTGAGCATTCTGGCACAAAATGGCTGCTGTTGCATCACCCAGGTGGGTGCAACACATTGGTGGTGGTTGAGGTGTGTTTGCCTCTCATCACTGTAAAGCCCTTTGAGTCGCCGGCAGTGCTATATAAATGCAAGAAATGCATTAATTAATATCCTAATGAATAAAAATGCTTCACCAGCCTGTACCTTGAATAATTTATATACATTTAACATATCAATACTATTCCTTTTTTATTCATTTTTTTGTATTTTCTCCAGTCAGATTTCACATTTTATAGTGCCAGTGGGCAGTCACTGCGTTAATGAGACGTGCACAGACCTATAGCCACTCACTGCGTGTTACCAGACATACCTTCACCCGATAATCAGAAGCCATCATCAGCCTAGGTTAACAATGTGAGGTGTTCAGTTGCACCACGTCCCAGCATGTATGAAATTAAATGGAGCCGTGTCAGTGCCCTTTATCGC
The DNA here is from genome assembly GCF_963514075.1 of Conger conger. Lineage (NCBI taxonomy): Eukaryota > Metazoa > Chordata > Actinopteri > Anguilliformes > Congridae > Conger > Conger conger. The sequence goes on from NC_083765.1 coordinate 58,928,426, forward strand.
AAAAGACAACCAGAATACCCAATTACTCTGAGCTGAGAGATGGAAATATAATCCTATTGACCGGATAAAATTCAGCCAGTCGACAAACAGCACAGATGTGTGATGGAGTAAGACATGCTGATGACAGCAACAGACAAATGAAAATAGGGACACAGACCTGCTATCTGTGTTTGCCTTTATCGTGTGCTATTTGTAGATAACCATGAATGTCCATGGTGTAAAACGAGATATGCAATGATTCGAACATGACAAGGTTTGTCATTTGTGCTAGGAATTGGTGTGATGTATATCCAGGTCTGATATAGGCAATGGTCTGGAGAGCGTTTTTCATATGAAGTCCCTTCGTAATGGTAATGGCTCTTAGAAATCATTCAATTTGTTACTTGCAAGAAGAAAACGAACTGTGATGTAATCAATTACGAGATGTACTCGTAGCTCTAAGGTTTCAGCTTGTGTCCCGGTAGTGAAATTGTTTTTGTACTCCTGAATGAGTTTAACCTGCAATTCATCAGCGAACATCCGACTGGGTAATGCGCTAAATGTAGCTTGCAGGGATTCACAGCCGACACTCCGCCATCTGGTAAGCAAATGATAAAATGATCAAAGCAAATGGCAAGCAAACGATATTAAATCACAACAATTGGCTGATTTAATATTTCACTCGTGAAACTGACAACCAGTTACAATCGAATGTATTTTCCCTCATTGGTGCCAAGGTCAGGAGGCATAATGAAATGACTGGCCAAAATCACTGCTTTGGAAATGGTTTCCTACAACAGAGCAGCGATAAAGCTTGATTCATGTTCACTTTTATCCCCATTAAAACCAACACTTACTGAGCTGCATTTCCTTGTCTATCAGGGGCTATTTCTTCAAGCGTAGAGCTGTTAATGCACGGAATGGCTTTCCAGATCATGTACAGTAGCCGAAATGGAGACCTTTGAAATTTTCAGCACAAATCTTGGCATGGGGCTAGTACTCTCAAATTGACACGCCTAGATGGGCTTAATGGCCTGATATTGTAATCAAGCAGTCTTACATTCATATTCCAAATATGGTAGCTGTTCTTTTGTAAACTGCTCTACTGATACAAATCTTTATTGATAAATGTATCCCAGTGGTATGCATGGGTAATAATAATAATAATAATAATAATAATGTGTTATTATTGTTATTGTTGAGACTATTTGGGTTGTGAACTTATAGGCCTCTATTCAATAAGCATTGTCTCAAGGCGGGGGAAACACTAGTATTTCCCCACACTTGGCTGTACATGCAAATAACTATTATCCATTGAAAATCGGCATTGGAAATGCTCCGGGCTTGAAGTGCTCTTATAAGGCCAGGGGTGTGCACTCTATTCTTGCAGGTATGACACTCTAACTCTTCAGTATTTTCCAGAGAGACTGCTTCAAGTAAACAAAGATATTTTTGGTCTTCCCTCTGTCCTTGTCTTGTACACCCCCCCACTCTCAATCTCTTCCTCCCTCTCTTTCTCCCTCCCTCCATTTCTCTGCGCTCCACAATCAAGACCTGTCTCTACCTGCACTCAAAATTATACATAACATACATAACATAATGATAAGAAAAGGCCAGCAATGCTCGCCTTTTCCTGCCACTAAAGTGTACCTACTGCTTAGTCTGCCTAAAAGCCAAATAGTATGTAGCTGCATATCAATCACGGTCTAGAAAACACCCAGTGTTTCTGCCTCCACTACATGGCCTGGCAAGCTATTCCACACAGAGACCACACACTGTGTGAAAAAATGCTTCCTAATGTCTGTGCGGAATTTATCCTTTGCTATTTTCCATTTACACGTGTATGTCCCCGCCTTCTGCTAACCGAGCTCATCCTGAAGAATCGCCTGTAGTTCACCACTGACACATACTGACTGCATGCAATTACACTCCATACACAACAGGCCCGGAATGTAAAGAACAGCAGAGGAAGGGTGGATGGGGGAAGCTAATGGGCCATTCATTCATTCAGCTGCAAAATCATCGTCTGGATCCTCAAAATCTGCCCGATGCATTAGCAGCACTGAGAGATGTAACACAATAAGAGAGAGGTAGCACCAGTCATTGGTGACAAATGTGATTGATGCAATAAAAATATGAAAGATTTCATTGAGATTATATTACGTAGATTCCATCCACATACAGTAATAACGGAAATTATTAAAGAGAGATGATAAAGCCTCATCATACAAATCATACAAATATTCAGAGCAGTCTTTTACAGACAATATCTGACAGTATTAAAATACATTTACATTATATTGATAATCACCACAATTTGTTAGTTATGTTTTTGAGGTGTATTTGATCATATGCATGCATCTTTATACAGATAGCATTGCTGGCTGTCAATGATTTGAGTGCAATAATATCGCCTCAAGTGGCATAATTGCAAAGGCAAGTAGAGTCTTTAGCATTCTTTTATCTGACAAACAACATGTCACTGAAAATCTATTTAATCTCCCTGATTGTTGTTTTTACCAGCGAACCTGACCTCGCAAGATGAACCATATTGTACGTCATACGACGTTCAAAAAAGAGAGACATTACATTGAATTCCAGCTCTTTAGAATACGTTCTGCTAATGACCTGATTCCACAAATCCTTTTACTGTGAAATTAAAGGGGTGACAAATCATTTTAATTGTCTTGGCCTAGCCTTTCCCGAACATCCTCCCTATAAATGCAGACCGTACCTTTTTAGCAAGCCATTAATCAGAGGGAAAGATTTCACTGATTAAAAAATAATCAGCCTCACGCTTCCTCCATTAAAGCTGCCTCTGATAAGCAAGTCTAAGATAATGAACTTCTTTCCAGTTTGACCTTGGGAGCAGCATTTCCAATAACCATTCATAAGGTAAAGGAGAGTAAATACTCAATCAAGAAACACTTATCCTTGTCTCCCCGAAACCTGATTACAAGTAATTGTGGATGACATGGAAATGGAGCCATAAATTATGGAAATGGCTTTTTTTTTGTGTGTGAAATCGGTGCGATGGTAAAGTGCCCATGATAGCTTGAATTGTCCTCTGCTTATTTTAGGTAAACTGATACTACTGCCAAAATTAGAGGCCCTTTCATCAAGGCACTTTGTTCCCCGTGGAGATTGTGTACGTGAACTGCAATGTGTCGTAGACACAAACAAAGGTGTTTTTAAATTGCTGGTTCTCTCTGTCTACTGGACCCGCAGCTGCGGAAAGGACTGCTGTATAATCTGTGATAATACCAGTGAGGAATGTTGAGTGGTAGGTGGCAGGGTTTAGGTGAGAAAAGAGAACAAGTCAGTGCAGCTGCAAAGCACTATAATTACAAATGACCAGCTACACCATAAAGGTAGATGAAGGTTAGTCTCTGTCTCTCTCTTCTCTCTCTCTTTGTTTATGTCTGGGGCTCTTTCTCCCTTCTCCCTCTCTCTCTCCCTCTCTATCTCACTCTGTCGCCCTCTCGGATGTGAGATGAATCAGAGATTTCGGCTCTAAGTTTATCCCAGAGTGTGACAGCAGAACAACCAGGAGCTCATATCTTCAAACCACTGAGAATCATCTGTTCTTTATCTCACTCTGACATAGTCCACTTGTCCTTTCCACAGCAAAACCCTGGCTAATCTACTTCCACTACTCCTTCAGACACCCGGAAATCTGCCACAGTCTTCCAAAACCCCTGTCAGACCAAAGAGACCAAGCACACCACTTTCACAGGGGAAAAAAATTGGCAGGCCATGGTTTTCCGCGTATTCAATTTCATTCTCCCTCAAAGACAGTCAACCTCTGCAATCCTCTCCACAGTTGTTAGGCTGCATTTTCAGTTCACATATAACTGAGAACGGGAAACGATGGGCCTTGCTGTGTACTTAACCAAATTAATCTCCTTAGGTGTTACCCCTAATCTGTGTCTCCAGGCTCCAACTACAAATTAACCACCATGAACGGCAACTGAGGTGATATCAGCATACACGCGCTCTCTCATGGAGTTCAAATAGTTATTTCCAACTGAGGGAACCCAGTAAATCTGAAACGCACAATAAACAAGTCACACCATGTGCCCATAATAATTGATATTGCATCAAAATCGGTGTGGTAAGAAAACTAATAGGGGTGTAACTCTGGGTCTGTCTCTAATGCGCTTTTAACGAGGTCGCTGCGGAGGATCAGACCAGTAATGACATGCAAGGGGTTCTCCGTGAAGCCCCCAAACACACTGACAGACAGGAGTCTCTGGCTCTCTGACCGGGGAGAGCAGATGGCGGTGCTTATACAAAATGGCTGAAACAGGTCTAATGTCCCCCTCTGCCCCTTTTCGTCTCTGTTTATTTTCCCTTTTCTCCTCTGAAAAACCCATTGTACCTCTGTTTAGTACTTTTCAAACACTGCAGCAGACTATACATAGATATATATACACTCACTGACCACTTTATTAGTTAGACCTGTACACCAGCTTGCTCATGCAAATACATTCACTGACCACTTTATTAGGAACCTACTTATTCATTATTATCGAATTCGATTATCTAATCAGCCAATCGTATCGCAGCAGTGCAATGCATAAAAGCATGCTGATATGGGTCAGAGGCTTCAGTTAATGTTCACATCAACCATCAGAATGGAAAGAAAAGTGACTTTGACTGTTGAATGATTGTTGGCGCCAGACAAAGTGGTTTGAGAATTTCACAAACTGCTGATCTCCTGGGATTTTCATGCACAACAGTCTCTAGAGTTTGCAGAGAATGGTATGGAAAAACAGTGGAGAAGGGCCAGACTGGTCAAAACTGACAGGAAGGGGACATTAACACAAATAACCACACATCACAGTGGTGTGCAGAAGAGCATCTCTGAACACACAATATATCAAACCTCTTAAGTGGATAGGCTACAGCAGCAGAAGACCAATAAACCACTCTGCATGGCGTTGACTATGATGAGGTCCATAAGGTACAGGCAATGGTGTGGCTTTTTGGGGAGAAAATATCCTTTCTTTCTATCACAATTGTTTGTGCCCTATATTATTTTGCTCCGCAAATTTGACTCAAAGCTTTGCCTCTTGTGTTACTGCTAGGCCACCGAAACCTGGCTGAAGTGTGTGCAATCCTCCAATGCACTCACTTGTGCACCGATGACTATCTTGCACCCTACAATCTATATCGGATTAGAGCAAAGCAACGTATCTCTCATTGAAAACAATTGGTAGTCTGTGAACTCCTGACCTGTCCTTGGGCATGATATCGCATTTATCTCAGCTGCATATTGAATTGCATTGAAAGATAAAGATTTGACCCATGTCTCATTGTGTGCCATATCTATGCATTTATCAGTAGCTATAGCTGCCTACTCATCTAAAATAGACCAAAATATGGGTTTATCCAGTAAAGAAGATCTAAAATCAACTGTCACTTTTTACCACAGTGAGAACATGACAGGCATAGAGAACAGCTTCATGCAGGAGGCTACAATTACCCAAGCGTGCCAGGCGACATCGATGACTGACCTTTTTAACCACAATGTCAAAGTCATTATGTCCTCCTGCCTTGTCTGTGGTTTAATAAAAGTCAAGCTGCCATTTACACCTGGTGCTATACTTGAATGAAATGTTTGTCCTAAATTGACCAAAGCTCTGCTTCTTTTCAATGACTGTTCTGCTGCAATACTGCAGACAGGCATTCTGAAGCCAGTTCATGTGTGAAATGAACCAAACTGTTGGTAACCATGTTGGCAAACGTTTTTATTCATTTTGAAGATCATGACTAATTTTAAATTTTAAATTTTAACCATTTCCCTGCCTAGAGGGCAATCTAATGTGTAAATATCTCAAAAACTATTTACCGCACACCCATGGTTGAAAACTTAAATTAAAGAAGAGGTTTGTACCATTCCGAAGATTGAACAAATTTATGTCGAAGCATGTACATACAGTGTACACAAAAGGAGATTTTTTGATGTAGAGAAATGGCATCAAGGATTGTTAGAATATGCCTTTTATTGTCTGAGTCTGTGACCGGGTCAGGGTTGTAAATCGTTAGCGTGGCATGGGGGAGCCTGCTGTTTTATTGCCCTGCACTGCAAATAAGAAACTGATGAGAATTACTCACTATGTTCTCACTAGTGGACAGACTTTTAACAATCTGGCATCGCCATTTTGCAGTTTCATTACGTCACAGTTTTTTATATGATATAAATATGAATGCAACAATAATTTGAGACATTGACGACTCAACCGAAAGGGGGCAGAGTGGATGGGTTAAGACGGCACGGTTGAATAACAAAGCACCTTCTGCATTCAAAAGAACAAACATAATGGAAACAGAAGGTGACTTTTTCAATAAATAATAAGCAGTATAATAAGGGCCATACAAGATTGTAAGGAACTTGTAAGTTTTTACTCCAGATGAACCATCTGCTATGCTAGCCCATTGAGAAGACTAAAGAGATCAGCAGGACTATTTATTCATTCCGCTCTGCATGACGCTTCATCTGGCGGTAATGGCTAATGGTGCTGAGTCATACCCAAATTTACAGAAGACACAATCAAAGTGGCACATTTCCCCAGAGCTGCAGGGGGAGACAGAATATAAGCACATCTGTGAGCTGAACTGCGCTGAGGACAATTTGCCCGTGAAGCCCATGTAGAGACTGAAGGCATTGTGCTGCTGTATATTTGTCTGAAAGGAAAGGATTTGGGAATGAGCGGTGAACTACAGGCTGTGCTGACAGAATACCCATGTCAAGCTCCTACAGTCTACCGCAAGCATTCTCTAGACATACCTGACTTCCATAAACAGGGATTGTGCAAATTCTGACTCCAGTTAATTACAACATAGAGAGGAAGCTGGTCCATAAAGGCCATCCATCCATCCATCCATTATCTGAACCCGCTTATCCTGAACAGGGTCGCAGGGAGGCTGGAGCCTATCCCAGCATACATTGGGCGAAAGGCAGGAATACACCCTGGACAGGTCGCCAGTCCATCGCAGGGCACACACACCATTCACTCACACACTCATACCTATGGGCAATTTAGACTCTCCAATCAGCCTAACCTGCATGTCTTTGGACTGTGGGAGGAAACCGGAGTACCCGGAGGAAACCCACGCAGACACGGGGAGAACATGCAAACTCCGCACAGAGAGGCCCCGGCCGACGGGGATTCGAACCCAGGACCTCCTTGCTGTGAGGCGGCAGTGCTATCCACTGCACCATCCGTGCCGCCCCATAAAGGCCAGCAAAGTAAAATAATTTCAAGGACTGGGCAAGGTTATTTAGAGGCACTTTAAATGCCAGCGGAAGTTACAAAGATGCTGACAGAGAGTGAGGAGCAGCATTATCTGTCGAATTCATGCATTGTTCCAGTAAAGGCAACATTTCGAGAACATGCAAGAAAGAGCGGGTATTCCAGGCCGGACTTTCTCAAGGAAGACTCAGCAGGCTTCAATTAGAGCCTTGCACCCCCAAAAATAGTATATTTCAAATCCAACACTCTCCAACACTACAAAAAAGTGCCAAAATAGGTACAAATGCTTGTTTATGGGGTGGTACCCTACAGGTACATAACATACCCAAAAAGACCGTACTTTCAGGGAACATTTTGGAAATTTGATCCTTGAAGAACAAAAATGTACCACCACTGTCACTTTATTTCTGAGAGTGAACTTCAGGGTTTGCAATGTGGTTGTTTAAAATGTGGTGCACATACTGTCAAGATAATGCTGTCAAGTCAGTATTTTCTCCTCAGGTCACTGCTGTGATGTGAACAAATTGCAGTGCCATTTGTTTAAATAAGACGAGGATAAATACAATGAGCTGGAAAGTTACATCAAAGCCCAGCACTTGAAAGCAAACCAAGGTCATGATTAAAGATTCCTTCTACTAGTATGCAGGGCCCATTTTGTAGAAAGCAACGACTGAAACAAAAACAAGGTATTATAATGACCGTGATGCACATGCAGTCAGAACAGCCCTGACCTAGTTAAGCCCAGGGGGATTGTATCCAGTCACTGTGGACTCCTGATCATAGTTGGCTGATAATAGAGACCTGAAATTAGCCCATGCTCCACTCAAGCCAAGGAACTTTGTTCCTTTTGCTCAGAGCGTCCATCCAATCTAAGGCAGTGCCTTTCTGTAATTACAAGAAGAGCCTGGTTGACAAATACATGTGTATGGGGAAGGTATTTTACTGAAATTATATGAGCTATTTAGAGAAGAACAAGGGAGTGAGCAAACCTACCGCTCTACTCAATGGCCTGAGCAATTGTGAGGTCCTATGGGTGATATTTTAACTCTTAATTAACTTAAGTGTGCTGCACTACACAGCCAGTAACCACAAGCCATTATTTCAAAGTAAAATAATTTCGAGAATAAACAATTAACTAGAAATGAAGGCTTTCAGATTCATTATAGCCTACTTAATTTTAAAAACTCCCATTGGTTGTTGATTTGAATTTTCATAGCATAATAAAATTCAAGAGGACTCCAGTCAGCATTAATAAGCAAAGCACAATGCCAACCAAGGGGATGAAAATAATGGAACTTCAAAGGTTTGTTAAATATGGAAACCTGACAGACAGTGCAGGTAGTTTCAAATACGGGGGCATGTTAAACAAAGGGGACTTAATTTCATTGTGGGGGAGGGCATTGGAATCACAGCACGACACACACTTGCGGAACGCAGCCCTTTATCAGAAAAATTCTATTAAAAATATTTATTGAAGTTGATGATTGTTTTGGCACCAGGCACTGCATTTGTTCATTTGGCACACAGATGTATATACACATGGCCATTTAGTCAATAGCTAACAAATGGATTCAATTAGACAAGGTAACAGAGGGATGTAATATATTTCTTTGGAAATGAAATTGCATTCAACAGCAGGGTAGTTTTCCCCATCTTCTTCCCTTCTTATTAATGTGTGCTACATTTCTTTGGTAGTCATGCCATCTACATATACGCTTCCATAACTGGTGCACTGTTAGTATTTTTCTTTTCAAAACTTAAATCTAGCACTTGCATGTAAAAACTCCACTCCAGACACACATTTTCAGAAACAAAAGGATATTTGCAGCAGAGATGTAAATAGCACTCACAACGCATAGCTTTGATCCATTCCAGGTTTTATCAGAAGCAGGCAAAGTTGTGATTTGACGTGACCAATAGGGCAGGATCCATTGCAAGCTTTTTAAAACACAGCACACAAGCCGCTACACATTGGGGGAGCTATTTGCATCCCTCCAGTTACGGCATGGTACTTCAGTTTTCTTATGAGCTGTTTATATGTGGGGCGCCAATTTGACACAAGCAGCCAAGTACAACTCAGCAGTTTCCAGCATGTGTAGCATTTCACCATTCTACTCCCACTGTCTCTCAAATTCACACATCTCCTGTACACGCTCAGTCTAACCTGACCCGCTACTTAAAGTACACTGTCTTCCTCATGCAAACCCGGGGCTTGGTCATGTTGAGTTCAGTCAACTGTGGATTAGGGACGATACCCTGCTGAAAAAAACGGCTCAAGCTAGGTTTTGAAACAGCTCGCAGCTGGTTCCCCAGTTAGACCAGCTCCGTACTCAACATGGATTGAACAGCTGAAGCTATGTTTTGAAACAGCAGGTAGCAGGTCGTTTCAAGCTGGTCATAGCTGGATTTTACACCAGGGTAAACTTCTGTTTATCAGAGGGCTGGTAAATTAGTGATGAATTGCAGTGCTGTTTGACATTTGATCAGCAATGCAGATAGTTTGCCAGATGCAACAGCAGCCATCTACTGGGCCTTTAACTGTTTGTGTTCCTGATGCGTCATACCATAGTTTGTCAGTTTGTCTGGAGGATTCATTGATACATTTTATAATAATCTTTCCCAGATTGGGCTCCTCTTTCTGGGCCCTGAATGCCTAATGCCAAGGTAATCTGTCTTTAATATATATATATTTTTGTTTATTTATGTTTTAAAGTACCCTGCGATGGACTGGTGCCCTGGATTGGCTCCCAGTTGTTGGGATATGTTCCAGCCTCAAAAGTAAGAGAAATTTACAATAAGAATATGAAAATGTTCTTGCATGAGGCCCCTTGTGTTTGCGTCAACAGAAAAATGTCAACCTTGAGTCCGTCCAACGCCAGTGGCTCTTGTGTACGGACCACTGCTGTTGAACAGATACACAGGCATGTGAATCAGTAGCAATTTTCCACATGAGAAGCCACACAGTGTTCTCCAGGAGAGCTGGCACCATTCCCTGGAAAAAGCGCACCACTGACCTATAGGTGCCTCGGCCGTTAGCTAGGGGGCAGCGATGAAGTCGTAACTTCAGGAAGCCTGACTGACTCAAGCCCAGTCCAGCCCAGTGGGACACAACCTTGTCCTGCTGCAGACATCCATAAAAGTGTGACGACATAGTCCAGGGAGAAAGATAATGTGCAGAGCACTGCTTCAGCACAGTGTTTAATAATTAAATAACATTTGCCTATTCTTGTACACTCATTTTAACTATTTAAAGGGGCTGTTCTGTTAAATTCAGTATGTTCGATAGTTCACCTAATTCATTTATCACACACATGCAATTACAGCTTGAACTTTTCATGGAACTGTAAAATATAAGTTCCAAATCAGTTTCGGTTGCTGTCAGTGCTGATAAATTGTTGGTACACCCAACCAAATCCATTTGCTGAGATTATCTATCTCATAGAGCCACATTGTGTCCCCTATAACCCACATAGAAAATTCCTGTCAAATGAGGTAAGATCTGACAGAAACACCATTCAGCGGAAAGACTGATTCCAAAGCACAATCACAGGAACAAATCTTTCTAAGGAATTACATCTCTTAAGTGCTTGGGGGAGAAAAGCTAGAACTTGCTGGAGCAATGTGCGTTTCTGCCTTTGACATGCTTGTCTAATTATCGGCTGGGTTATTTTTGATCTCGCGGCTCCAAGATCGTCTGAAGCCTCAAGAGCCGTGTGATGCCAAAACATAAACTGCAGGATAAGAAAGCGCCACTCGCTTTTCCCTGAATTTTGCCTTACAGTTTAAGACAGCAACAGGCCTCCATGTAGGAACATGAACAGCAGCAGAACGGTCCCATTCAGCATTTCAACAAAATCAAACATATGTTAAGTTCAAAGGTTCTGAAATGCCTATCCATTGGGAGCTATGTCAACAAACTTAACTGTACCCCTGTAGCACAAAAAAATCAATGCTGTATTTTTTCGCTCTTGGATGGTAGAGACATAATTTGTAATGCGAGGAGAAGTTGAACAAGCCAGAGATAATTGACGCAGCAAAAACACAGCACATAGCTTGCACCTCTGTTAACACAAGAGCCCCTTGTGTCAATGCGGGACTGAATTGCTCTACACACATTTAATTCTGCTGCCCGATACACTGAGAGAGCGAGGTCACACGTACACAGCACAAACTGTTACCACACAACAACGGCAGAGAAAAGGGGGAAATGGCAATGTCGTGCATTACACGCACGTACACATGCAGTTGACGAGAGACTAGTGCAAAAGAAAATGAATGAGCTATAACAACAGCAAATGGAGTTCAGAAATAAAGGTGCTTTATGTCCTGATGTCAGTGGTAAATTCACCGGCACCATCTGTGACGTGTACTAAAGGTGAAGGGCTAACAACCAACAGAAAGCAGTATAATTTCTGGTTTATAGATTTCCAGACAGGTAAGATTATTCCTCCCCCCTCCCCCCCAACAATAATTGGTCTGCCCTACCTGATTTCCTGCTTCACTCCTCTCCTTTGTGTATGGTTGTAGGTCGACTTCAAACGCTCGCTCGACCACATTTGGCAACAAAACTGCGTTACACGGTCACAAAATCATCCCAGGTTCCCTCTCCCCTCTGCATCTCTCATTTCCATTCCCCCAATCCTCTCTTCACTAAAATAACTTCCCCCCCACCCTGCAAAAAGGTTCCTCCACCGCTGTCCTCCAGTGACTTTCCCCCGACTGACAAGAAACTTCCAACTCCCTCTCAGTAAACACAACGGCTCAATGCACACACCCCCTTCACTGACTCTCCAATTTCACTTTTTTCTCCTTTCTCTTCTTTCTCCCCCCTCTGTTTCTTGTACATTCTACTACATGTCTTCCAGCTATAGGCAGATGGTCGGGGGGAGGTGGAGGGTGGGGACGTGGGGTAAGGGTGCAATCTTGCAAATGATTATCCATCCATGACAAAAGACAGGAGCTGAACTTTGAGAGCGGGTCTGAGGGGAGGAATGTGCCCCCTCTCTGGAGCCTGCTGCAAGGTCAGACCAAGTCTGGCTTACTTCGCGGTGCTACAATGTGACCTCCCCCAGAAATGATTAACAGGGAATGTGCGTTTTAATGAACGGGGAGGTAAGAAAAATACATCGTAAATTTGCGTTCCACGGTTACAGCAAGCATTTAAAAAGGAATGAAGGACTGGAAAGAAAGCCACAACTGTTTATTGATAAGTGTAATGAAGTTGGCTCCTTAAAAAAAGACCACCTATGTAAATGAGTCATTTTGGAAATAAATTAGAAGTACAAAGCGCATTGTGCAAACAGAAATGAAAGTGATCAAGCAGGCTAAATTACATTTCACAGCGTTTGCATGAGAAGTCTGAAAACATTGCCGGGCTTTAATCCTGCACACAAAATATGGCTTTGTCGGAGAGAAACTGGAGCGGCTTCAAAACGCGAAGTGAGCTGAACACTGATCTTATTACCGCGTTCCACAATGCCACCTGTGTTTTACAGGAGTAAAAAGGACTGAGCAGTCAGAGCCGAACAAAAGGCATCCATCTCAGCTGTGCAAGCCAGAGCGGTGGGCTCTGACCGGCACTGCTACGAAGGTGCAAATCACATGCTAGGGCAAAGCAATGTGAGCTGTCTCTCCAGATATGCAGAGGATTAACACCCCTGCATTTCATGTTGGAGGTCATTCCATTTCCCCTGCTCCTGCAAATCCAGGGAAATGTAAACTTGTAAAAAAGAAAAGCAACGCAGTAACAAAGAAACAAGATATCCTTTCACAAACAAAGGGTGGCTTTGGGTTTTTGTGTGCCTTGGGTTTCCATGGCACCTGCTCTTTCCACATACCCCTCCAGACATTCTTGGGGAGACACTGATATAATACTGTAGACATTCCTGAGCTGTGTAATGAACACTGTGGCATACCACACCTGGAAGCCCGGGTCGAGAACCTCCTCCTCCAGCTGCACTTATTGGTACACGGGGGTCTCGCAACAACAAAGTTTGCTGAGGTTTTTGATACTGGATATTGATCCAGTCGTACAGTAGCAGAGAACACAACACTCCTACATTCACCTAACAGTTACATCTCTTCGACATTTCACAGAGACTTACTGTATGCAAAAGAAAATGAATGAGTGATAACAACAGCAAATGGAGTTCCGGAAAAAAAAACGTCACCACCTGTGACGTGTACTAAAGGTGAAGGGCTAACAACAAACAAAAAATTGCGTGGCACACCTGGAACTTAAAGCCCTACTCCACCTCCAGCGATTGGTGAAAACAAAGTTTGCTGTGGGTTTTGATAATCGCTATTGATCCAGTAACAGCAGCCGAGAACACAATGCTTCTACATTCACCAACATTCCTTATGTCCCAGAAGAGCTGACTGCAGGCATTTTATGGGTAAAGCCAAGCCTTTGGGGAATAGCAGCAGTGTGAACGAGTATCGGATCCTCTCAGTCGGGGGGGATTTAATTTCCGTGAAACCTGCGGTGTGCAGGGAGCTCCGGGAATGAGAAGAAGACATCCGCTGTGCCGTTCCGAGATCATCCTTGCATGATGCACGCCTGTCCTTTTTTTGCAAGGGCCCCATCAAGGTTGCGTGTTCATGCTGATTGTGGTTCTCACAGTGCTTTAGCCACTTAGCCGTTCCCTCTGGCTTGAGTTGGCTCTGAGGAATTTACATTAATCCTGCCAAGAGGTCATTAGCATCTCTCTGTCACGGTGTATCTTTAACATGAGCGACCGGAGGAACTCCAGCATGACGCCTGAAGACAACGTGTGTGAGCAAAAATCCAGTGGCTCAGAAAGCAACACTCAAATGACGATAAAAAATATATAACAGTCAACCCAATCACAAACAAGGTTTTCAACAGTTCCAATTCATGCAGTTACAAAGATTACCTACAGATGCAATCAAGGCGGAGAATGTTTCCTGCGTCGCTTCAGGCAGAGGAAGTAAACAAATGCTGATGTCGACGATAGGAAGTCTTGCTTCGCTTTACCGACTGTTAGAGGGCTTCTTCTAGAACACTCAGGAGAAAGGCACTCCCAACTCAAACGAACAGCTGCTGAGCAATAGCTGATGCAAGCTGGGGGAAAACTTTCAAAGCTGTTTTGAAATCCTCAAGTATAGAGGCTGAGAAGGCCGAAGCCTGCTTGACTTGATGATTGCCTCTCATCAGGCCTCTTAGGATACAGCTAGCAAGAAACCTGAGGTGACCAACTCAGGCAGTTCTGCAAGCAGCCCCAAGAAACATGGATGAGCCGTAGGCAAAGGTATTTTACTTTCACACATACTCCTGTCTTCTGTTTCACACTGAGCGGCTTTTCACTCGTCTGTGAAAGTGAACAGGGGGTGTGAGCATCAGAGGTGAGAAAAGCTATGTCTGAAGGACACAGCAGGGGCTTCTGGGAACATTCCTGTGCCAGTGATTACCCACCAACCAGGACCAACACCATGAAAGTCTCTGGTGTTGTCGCAATATAATCCCTGTAATTTTGCAAGTACATTTTGAGGAAATAATAGAGTCTGACAGCTTTTACCACTCGGTAAGTTTTTTGTCTGGAATGCTTGGGGATATAAAGTTCATTATCGCGCTGAAAACTATTTCAGGGAAATAAGGCTCCTCTCCAGGGTCAAACTGTTGTGGTGCAGTGATGCAAAACTAATTCTCCTAGATGTAGCACCAATGACTGTTTAAAATGTACTTTTTACTACTATATACAGGCGGCTGACATATTAAAGGAAAAATCAACATGACGTGTCTTTAGTAAGGTGCTGGGCCGCCGCGGGCTGCCAGAACAGCTTCAACGTGCCTGGGCATAGATTGTACAAGTCTCTGGAACTTCCCCCATTTGGTGTTTTCATGACGGTGGTGAAGAGCACCGTCTAACAAGTCCATCCAGAATTTCCCATAGGTGTTCAGTCGGGTTGGGATCTAGGTTTGAGCATATGATTCAGATAATTTCCATATTCATCAAACCATTCAGTGACCCCTCGTGCCCGAATGAGACCACTCCCATTAGATTGAAATATTTGGTCACAGGATAAAGGTGATTACTCTATATTGAATAACTTTGTATTGATTTGCAGCGACCCATCCCTCTAAGGCGAGAAGTGGACCCAGACCACGCCATGAAAATGCCCCCTCACAGCATGACTGAGCCACCAAACCCCCTCACTGTAGGGGTAAGCATTCAGAACTGTACTGTTCTCTTGGTGTACACCACATATGCACGCATTTACTTGTCGAGAATATGGTGAAGGATGACTCATCCGACCATATCACTGTTTTTCTACATCCCTGTAGACCAGTGCCTGTGGTTTTTGCACCACTGAATTCTCAAATGTGTATTTGTAATGAGGGGGTTATGCACTGCAGTGTTACCATAATCTGTCTATGATGGACTGTTCTTGCTGACACAGTCTGATCCAATCTGCATTAACATTCTCAGTCACCTCAAGAAGAGTTGCTTTTCTGTTTTTCCTTACATATCACACTAATGCACGAGATGGTCATCGAATGTGCGCTTTTGACCATAATTTCCAACCCAATATAGTGATGTCTTTCCCATAAATCTAAATGCAGATGTCACTTTAGTCAATGTTCCTATTGAAGCCAGTTGAGCAGTCTTTGTGACTGAAGCCCATGCCATCCATTGCCCAATAATGAACCCTCTCTCAAAGTTATTTCGCTTTACCGAAATCATTTAAAGCATTTATACACATGCCTCAGAGCATGATTGGATGCTAATTGCTTAACTGTATCATGCAGTCCACCTGAATGGAAGCATCTGCATTCATTATGTTTCTCCACTCATTTATTCGGGAGTTATTTTCAATAATTTGTCAACCGTCTATATACAGTATATCCGTGTCTTCCATTGCAGTGATAGACCGCAGAAATTGGCGGTATGCCGAAATGCACGTCTCTTAAAGGGAATGGAAAGAGGTAATTTTCTGGCTATGATTGAATCTGGGTGCAACACGCCCACAGATCATATATATAGATCATATTTATATCATATATTCAAGCCCATTGTCTACCAATGCCATGCATTCTCAGCTGTATGCTCCTTGCCTCTGGTTATAAAAATGCCACACCCAGCACACCCACACACGGTACCATTGACATTGATTCCGGAAAATAGAGAAGTATCTTTCATTGCATCAACTTAGTTCTCTTCGGGCTGTTTTTCCACCTGTCTGGTGTCTTCACTTTTTCACACATCGATCTCTGAACAACCCCATAACCCGGGGAACGAATGCGATGGAATCGCATGGTTTAATGTGCCAAGTAATGCAGTACGAATCATACTGCATGACACATAACGTTGGCATATGCATGAGTTTTGCTGTGATCTTTAATGAGCTCTCCAGGCTACTTGTGAAAGCTAGTGCGATGCATACATATGCAAATGAATCTACAGAGCAGGAATGAAAAGTACATTTATTCAAACAAATTTGTCAGACTCCCTGGCTTTGAGACACGATATGCTATTTGTCATCATCAGACGGGGAGCAATAATGTGTTTTTCCTAAGGACATGAGAAGCTGGCCGCCTCTTTTCAACAGCTATGGAAAAGCACCGATTCCAAGTGTATTCAGATATGCTGTCAGGTCGAGTCACAGGGGGGATCTGTTGCAGCTTGTCTAGTTGAAGCCATCTGGGCATAACTTGCAGGCAGCCAGTCCCTGTATTCACCCGTCTTCCACAGATAGAATATCATATGAACTGGACAGTAGGTGGGGCAGACTCCAGTCCCAAAGTCTAGCTCAGAATCTTAAATTTCAGTACTTAAATGTAAGGTACTGTACTGTTGTAAGCATAAGGCCTTATATCAAATTCTTCGTCAAATTATGCCAATGAATGTGTTAAGCAGTTGTTTCATACGTGTATGCCTTATTGTGGCCTTAGGGTCTTAGTGTGTATATTGTATACAGTGAGCTCCATAATGTGCGGAACAAAGACATGTTTTTATTATTATTTGGCTCTGTACGTCACAGTATGGCTTTAAGTCAAACCTAAGTTTACTCTTTCACAAATCAAACAATTCACTTTTTGATGAAGTGCAGATTATCAGCTTTTATTAAAGGGCTTTTTTATTGTTCCGGTTTTGAAACGAATTAACAATAAATGCATAGTATATGCAAAGCTACATAAATGATGGTATATATGACAATGTAAATTGCATGGAAAAGCCTCAAAATTAGCAAATTGTCATAAACTTGGCTGTGACTTGCACCTGAGACCCGGCCTGAGCAGGTGGGTGTTGGGGGCGCGAATCGCAGACAAAGTCGACACGAAAATTGCAATGAGCTGCACCACAATTAGTAGGCACTGCTGGATCTTGACTGACACGCTCCCAAAAGCAGCTCTCCTCCTACTCGAGTGCACGGCCAGTCACAAAATGACCAAATGCTCAGGCGCATTAAAATCCATCAAAAACATACCACTTTGCCAGTGTGATGGCTCACAATGTGCTGGTGCACCAGCCAGAAAATAAAGCACAACATTCCCATCAACAGGCAGTGGGAACGGAAAGACCCTTTAGATCAGTCGTGCTCATGGCTTATTTATGTTGCACGTAAAATATGAATTGGCTCAAGTGACTTCAGGGTACGATACGCAGACACATACACACATTCATACACAGGAAAGTAGCTCCAGAGTTGTACGTACACTCAGAACCTGAGTGCATCTAAAAGGAGCCATTGCATTTACTGTATACTGGCCCAAGAACTGGTCCCTGGGGAGCACATAAAGTTTGTTAATCGGCTGCCCATAACAAACCGTGATTCTTTTTTAAAAGCCCTTATGGGTGCTGGGATCAGATTTCTGACTGTAAAATGCTGGAATAGTTTCAGCAATTTAAGCATTTAGGTGAGATTAAGAAAAATGCTGAGGAAAAGGGAAAGAGAGAATGTTCATCAAGACTTTAACTTTACTAATTACTGAGGCCCTTACTGGACAACTGCTATGGGTATTCTGCTCATCTTTGGGAGCATGAACTCAAGCTGACTTTCAATATAGAGTGCAGGGCCAGTTCCCTACAAACGCTTGACATGTTAAACCCACAAAATCAAGGCCCCATGTTCAAACAGTTTGGTAGAGGACTCATTTAACTTTTTCTTATTTTTTTGAAAACACAAAATAGTGGCAAGCGAGTGTTAGGCCGAAGGTTCTCTGCAGACTATTTTAGTGACTTCGGTGGACGGTCGCCCCTCAGTGAGGAATCAGTATGGAGCATCTCTGGTGCACTTGAAGCTTCATTGATATACAGTAAGTGGTCGATAAGACATTTGCACTCAGCGGTGTAATTTTCACTTCATAGCAGATGTGTTCATAGTGTATTTTGAGTTATGGTTCATGAGGATGGAGCTTGCAAATTGGTCTAACCAAATTACACCCATTTACCAAAGCAGCTTATTGAACAAAAGTGTAACTTCATATTCTGATCCAAGGCAAGATATTCTGTAACATGAATGCATTTGCTTAGAGTGGATTGAAAACGATATGATCAACACTTACAATCTGCTTTTGGATTTTCTAAGTACTTTTGCAAAATGCGGTCACATTTGCCATATTTTGTCCCAAGTGTGTTGGTTCATTTGAGTCACATGGTATTTATTTTTATAGATAAGAATAATCACTGACAGAGATATGAATACATACTTCTGTTCCAGAGAATTAAACATTACTCATCAGAGTGAACATTCCAAGGCCTTGCTGCACAGCATAATCTATGTTTAACCTTCACAATAAAATATATAATTTACTGTGGAACATATAGTTTGCTCTGAAAAGGCAGATGGCATAAAACACGTCATCTTATCAACAAGCAATTGTTCCATTTATTGATTAGAAAGATAATGGCTGAGGGTCCTTGAAAGCTGGTGATGATATAGATACAGTACCTGTCAAAAGTTTGAACACACCTTGCCTTTTCCTGCTTTTTCCGATTAATGTTTTATTTCCACTGTTTATAATCAAACAATTCATATATGGTCAAATTGCAGATTCTCAGCTTTTCTTAAAGGGTATTTTTATATATTTTGGGTTCGCCGGGTAGTAATTGCGGTACTGTTTATACATAGCCCCGCATTTCAATGTTTGAGACAAATTAACATAATGTCAAATAAAATAGTCATGTTTTGTATTTGATTGCATATTATTTGCATGCTATTACTTCCTGAAGTATGTGACCTATCACCATCACCAGAATCCAGATATCATATTTTCAAGTTCTCGTACAAAAGATACAAAAATCTCTTTGCATTTGAATGGATCTCTATGGGAACTGGGGGGTGGGACAAGATTCAGCTGTGAATTATGTCCTAACAGTACAGAATACATTTGTTGGTTAAATGGCTTTATTAAGGGTCCATGGTATCAGATGAACCTCAAACCATTGTGCTGCTGCCAGATATACTGTAGATACTACAGGGGGCATTTATCTCAACTCCTGTTAAACTCAATGGAAGAATTATTCAGGAGAAACAACCCTTGAAGTATCTATCTGGCAGCAGCACGGTGGTTTGAGACTCATTTGATACCTTGGACCTTGATGACTTAATGCCAACAAATATGTTCCATACTATATCACCATAATTTACAGCTGAATCCCCTCCCACTCCCCAATTCCATTACAGATCCATTCAATAGTATCGCTTGTAGGACAACCTGAAAATAAGATATCCAGACTCTGATGATGTTGATAGGTCATAGACATCAGGAAGTCATGGTATGGAATGGATATGTAACCAAACACAAAACATGACCCTTTTATTTGACATTATGTCAATTTGTCTCAAACATTGAGCTGGGAATCTGCACTTTGACCACATGAATTGTTTGATTGCAGTGGAAATAAAACATTAACCAAAAAAGCCAGAAAAAGGCAAGCTGTGTCCCTACTTTTGACTGGTACTGCATTTATGTCAGTAGCAGACCATGCCTTCAGGGAGCGTCTCTCCCAAAACCACCACAAAACCTTACCACCACATCACTATAATACACTGTCTATAGCTGCCCACAACTACTTCAAGACGAACCCCCAAACCAAACATCAAGAACACAAAAGAAAGTTCCTTGCCTGCTATCGATATCATGTGTCCAATACAAGTGATAGCAAGTAGCATTATCCCCTGTCTTCACAACTTTTTTTTAAAATAATGAAATATAAATATAATTTAAAATATGAATTATAGAATCCAACTACACACACATCCCAGCTACTATTCAAACATTCTTTCAACAAAAAGCAATAAAATAAGCAGCAAGCAAAAATATATTATTACATCATCATCATGTCCAATTCATCATTAGCCAGTTCATCTAAGTTACATAGAGACAGTTTTTCAGATTCACTACAGCCACATTCAGTCTCATTGGAACCAAGGCATTCAAGCTGTAAAACTACTTTGTGTATCGATGATAGAAACCAACAGAACCAAAAACCGAGTGCAAAACATTAAGAATCTGTTTCGCAGCAGTTGAGGTTCAACGGCCCCCAGCTGTGGCAAAGGATTTAAAAATATATATTTAAGTGTAAAACAAAGCGAAACAGGAAATTGTAAATAAGGGAAAACTTGTTTTGAACAAATTTCTGCAGAACTTATACTCTTGACTAAGAAGAGAAAAAAAGCCTAACACTCTTACTTAAATTTGCCTGTCAGGGCAAAGGACAAAGAGCTTTGTAGTGTGCCTGTTTCCTTTACTCTATGACAGAGATAATCATTTCTACTTCAGTGCATGTCCTGGAGTGAGACAAAATCTAAAAGCTTGGAAAGAGGGAAGGTTTTTCATGGAAGCGAAGGCACCATAATTAGGAGTTTCTTCCGGGGATTTTTTTTCTTCTCCGGTAACTGAATTAAGGAACACATAAATGTGTGTCGCAAAGCACTCTAGGGCCAAGCGATTCAACAAATTGTGTGCGGTTTCTCCCAGTCGCATTCATCCTGACTGCTGTTGTGTGCCAGCACTGGAGCTGAAATTGAAGTAATCCACGAACGAGCCATCAGACGTCTGCGGGAACCAAGCAGCGTGAACATGTGGAGCTTTAACACTCACCGTTTGCACAGATAAGCATATGACTCGATAACAGTTGAGTCAGTTGTGACGGTTAAGATTGCTTTCGATGATTTAGCTCAACGAACCCTTGTTCAGAACACTATGCGGTAGATTTCTGTGTTGAAATATCTCGGCTTGGACTTTCATCCTTCGAATTGTGCAGTAACCTAACTACCACAGCACAACACTGCCTGAGTTTCTGGTTTTGACAGCACCAGTACATCTCACCCATACTTCCTCTTCCCATCTCAGAGAGATGATTTATTTAAAATGACCTTAATGAGCTCCTCTGCCCTCCACTGAAGGTTCTCACATCTCCCTGTTGTTTCGGCAGTCTGAACTGTCAGTGGTTCAAAGGTGTTCTCATCCCTACAGGCAAAATGATTTGTTGTTTAAGTCCCTGACATCCTTTGTACACTTCACTTGCAGGTCAAAGGACTAGAGAAAAAGAGAAGAGGATTGTGGGAACAGCTCTTCCCCATGGGTCAGCGCTATAATAGAATAGCTGGATCCTCAGGCAAAAATGAACAGGGGAAACCTGTCAGCCTCAAGTTCCTTGTGTTGCAGTTCTCATTTTACCCTGCATTCCTCTCAAATTTTTTCTCTGTATCTCTCCAAAGGAAGTTCAGCATGTCCTCTTCTCTGCTTTACCAACCTCCCATACAGAAAGGTATCATTAGTTCACTTAATGATGGAAAGAGCCCAGATAAGTAATTTCCCCCGATGTTTTCATTTGCAACATTATGACATAAGATCCCCTCACATAAAACCCTCTCACAACACACCACTGGCTTCCACCAATTCCATCTCATTGCCTTCACGTGAAAAGAACCGCTGCTGGTATTTCGCCGGCATTTTATTCCCAGAAATAACATACAAAGTGAATATCCACTTAGCGTGGCCCTACAGCATGTAATAATGAGCCATATGTATATGCACACTGTGCATGTTCAAAATTCACCGATCTCAGAAGAATTCGAGCCTGAGTAGAATGCGAGAGAGCAGGCGCTGTAAGAGGATTACCAATATCAGCATATTCAGGAACCCAGATGTGCACGATAACTGAGGAGTTTAACGTGATTACCGAGGGAGATAATCAAAGGTTTCATTTTCACAAAATGTTTTTCCTCGTTGCATTGTCGGTGTCTCCAATGGAGACATTTGTGCATTGAGGAAATGCAAATAGATAAACAGTAATATGCAGTAGCGCTCAATTTTGCAGTTTGGTATATTAATGGAAATGGGAAATAGATTTTTTTTTTCTTATGAAATAATTGTGTTGGTGCTACGGGTAGGATATGAACAGGGAGAAACAGTGCCTCCATTGCTGTGCAGATGCATACATGCATGCTTTGAGATACAATTACCCGCACACTCCAATAATAAGTCAAGGTTATTTATGGGGTGCGAATACACTTACGATCCACACCAGCACAGTGTTATACATCATGGATACTCACCAGGGTTCTGCCTGAAGTTTTTCCACAAGTATTCCGGGGAACGTCACAGAAGCTGAAATTTCCCAGGTGCTCTCTTCTGAGTCTGTTAAGGACAGAAGAAAAAGATGGTTAACTAACTTGCTTATTTCTAAAGGACGTTCTACAGTGCTACGAGGACGGTCCCCATGGTTGGGTTTTGACGGTCACCCTCGGGGAAGGGAGGCTTCCATTCGGCTGCTGGTCATGTCAGTCTGGCAGCCACATGATTGCCTATTTAACCTGCATAATTTAACCTCCTCCATCCTCACATCTGCACAAGACTGGCAAAGCCTTGTGTTTCTGAGGAGATAACATGCTGGTCTGTGTGGTGGTAAGAATAAATATTGTCAGGATTTCAAGAAACAATTTTTTCTTTAATTCTGCTTTCTTTTTTATTGGTAGGCCTTGGGACAAGGCAATGATCATTATGGTCACACACAACACTGATTTTTGGAGAAGGGTGACATACATGGACAGTATGTGTTTAAACCACTGGTCAGGGGTCTAGCCACCCCTTATATACCCAGTCATATTACAATGTAAGCATTGCTATTTCCTCTACAGCTGCAGTAATCGACTTTACTTTATGTTTATACAGTATATACTAAACATTTTAAACTTTTCTTGAGCGTGGTTTCATCATTCCTTTTCTTGAGTCGTCTTTTTAAAGTGACATTATACATCCTCAGCCAAAAAAAAACACTTTTATTTAAACGTGAACAGTCTATGACGCGTGAAGGGATTTCAACCGGAAAGGCGAATCCCCAGTCAAACACTTAGCTCTTGAGCCCAGCTGGTAATTAAACATGACCTTTTATAAAATCCATTAGTGAGAAGAAAAAAAATAAAAAACAGCCGAAATAACCACTGTACAGTCACGGGGAATCCATGCAGCCACCGCGAGAGGAAGCCGTCCACAGGCGTACAACACACAGGGGGTTTCTGAGAGCCAACAGACACACGGTTATTAGAACACGCATCCGAAAATGTTCCTATCAACACTCTGTGGTAGGTAATATTGAGTGAACACAGCACTGTGGCCCAGTCTCCACTGTGGGTGTAGGCGGGGGTGTTGCAGGGACTTGCAGGAGAATATTCAGGCAAGTCCCTACAACACAATGGAAACAGAAAGCATTAAACAGCGGGGAGAGTGGGCTTTTGTGATGGCTTTTCAGCCTAATCTAATGCCTCTCTGAAAGGGCTTGTGTTCTCCGCTATTATGCAGTGGCTGATCAATTAAAGCCACAAGTCCAATGGTGGCTTTTTACAAGGGTGCCCAACAATAGACACCCAGTGATGCTTTTTAAGATCCACATGTAAGTAATTATTTCAACCGGAAAGGGGGACTGAACGAATCCCACTGTTGTTATAGACTTATTTATAAAAACTCAGCGGGTGATCATCAAGTCGGATCTCAGAAGTCGCTAACTAACAAGAACATTGTCTTATCCCCAAGCCGAGGAGTAAATTAGCTTGCTAATGCCCCAGCCACTTTACATACAGTATACAAGCAAAGTTCCAAAAGTGTAATCAGAAACTCGATTGACACATGATTGTGGGATCAATGTTTGTTTTCTTCGCTCTTATATTTCATATAATGTAACTCTCATCTTGTACAGGCCATAGTTATGTCAATTTCATTGCAATGTACAGGTGCAGTAAGTATTTTTATTGATTTATTGTTACGGATAACATCTCTTCTGACTAAACATTACGTATTTAATCTTATCTCTCAACTCTGGGAATTAGCTAGACCTGACCATAAGGGATTTGAGACACCTATGTGTGTTTTCACACTTGAAATTCCATCGATAGCCTTTTGCGATTCGATTTGATATATGATATTTGCTCGCTTTCAAATTGGGTCAAATCTGTTCAGTTCCAGCCACTGAGATATGTGCCACAGAGCTTCAGTAGCAGAATTCAGTTTTAGACCACAGGCATGTGAAAATGCCATTCAGCAGATGGAATTCTGAGACCAGAACAGAAAATAATCAGCTCTGGTGAAATCCTTGGCATTTCTCTTCCTGAGTTTATTGGAATCATTTATCATAGAATACAAGCTAAAGCATTATTCATTCAGCAGGACACATGAGACAAAATCTGCATATGTTTGGCATATGACAACACATTCTAATAGATACTTAGATAAATAACCATTTGAATATTTAACTTTCCGTTTTTAGGGGGTTAGACTGAAGACAGGATTCAAGAGAGGTATTGAAATCGAAATCGAAAGCCATTACAATCATCATGTAAATCATTCATATTAGTCTCAATACCTACAGATATACTGAGGTGTGACACATCATGTATCCTACTGTATGAAACCTGTATGCAACATACTAGCAGCACCATTGGGATCAATTTCTTCCTTACCATTGTTATACAAAGTCTCTAAGACAAACACTAACAAGAAAGTACAGGGACGCACATGACAATAACATGTCACCTTAATACAACAGACTACCTGTGGACTATCAGCTATCTACCTATTCATTCAAAAGATAAATACTAAACTATCTGAACTATGACCTTTTAGAGATAAGTATCTTGATTCTGGCAGGCTGTTGCAGGGAGTATGAACCATATAACTCCACAACTGTTTGTTTGAAGAAAAACTGTTTTTAATGACCCGTGCTTTTGGGGATAATTCAATTGTCAACTGAATGGCACGTGAGTGTTAATTTCTGCACCGAATGCTGTCCTTAATTAGCACTTTCTGTAAATTCTGTATTTATCCCAGTGATTTACACAGTTTGCACAGATTACATTTTTGCAAAAGATTAAGCAGCTTATAGCTGGACTACTCCTGCCTTCCCCAGAAGAATAATATAACTGCAGTACATTTTTGTGCATGTATAAAGGTGAGTTGTCCAAATAGTGGAGCCATCTATTTTATTAAAGCTTAATTAAACTTTGGGAATTGGTGTGAAGAAAAACAAGCATACGAAGAGCTCCATGACCCTGAAGAATGTATCCCCCTCCCCCACCACTCGTCATTCAGAAGAGTGATTTGCACGTCTCTCCACAGGTAATTGTTGAGGTAATTGTTATTTATTCACCTGCCTGTGGCAGCCCCACCCTGTTTAGGCGCCATGTCAGTGGGTGGCCTGGAGGTAGGTGATCGATAAACATCCCCCTTTCTCACCAAACTTTCCACTCCCCCTCTAAAGAGCACCTTCATAGTTCTGCTCACATGTTTACGTCTCCTTCCATCCATATTCACAGCTGTTTAGTTTGCTGTTTTGCATACAAAGACATACTTAATGAAAGGTCACAGCACACATAAAAAAGAAAAACAAGTGATAGTCCTCAAAAGCTATTTATAATCGACTGAGACACACGTAAACAAATGGGTATGGTATCATCTTGTCGAGCCTTAAAGATCATTGGAGCACTAGAAGTGATCTCAAAATCATTTCTCTGCTTAAAAGAGTCAATGGACATATGGCTGTTTAGTGACTTGTGTATATCTTTGAGCACAGGAACGTGCCACATGCTACCTCTCCATCTTGAGTGGTGTGACAGGGCTGAGTGAGAGGCACCAGTAGATGCAAATCCTGACCTGCATCGTGAGTGTTTCCAGGAGAAAGGGTGTTCGCCGTCACGTCTGGCCTGACACTGATTTTAATGATGACATCTGGAAGAATCTCATGTCAGTCTGTTCTCAAATTTTTTCTGAGCAAATGTCAGAATGGGGAATAAATGTGATCTAAGTGACTCTGACCGTGGAATGATTGTTGGTGCCAGACTCACAGGCTTGTGTATCTCAGAAACTGCTGATCACCTGTGATTTCACACACAGCAGTCTCTAGAGTTTGCAGAGAATGGTAAAAACACATCCAGTGAGCTGCAGTTCTACCGGCAGAAACGCCTTGTTAATGAGAAACGTCAGAGGATAATGGCCAGACTAGTCAAAGCAGACAGGAAGGTAATGGTAACACAAATAACCACACATTACAACAGTGGTAAGCAGAAGAGCATCTCTGAAGACACAATGTGTCAAACCTCCAAGCAGATAGTAAGGCTACAGCAGCAGAAGCCAAAAAAATAATTCTAATGCATACCTAATAAAGTGCTCACTAAGGGTATATGACATGTAATATGAGATGGGTAATCTCTGTGGTCACAGGCAGATCTCCCTGTCCAGTGCAGGGAGGACTAATTGGAGGAATAATTGTAATGGACGCATAAATTGGCCTCCCATCAGCGTATGCGCAAATGTGTTCCTGCGTTTAAGGTGCATTCATATTCGCCGGCCAATGGCAGCATCGGTCGCTGACCTACTTTTCCTCCTCCCGCGTGCCTTAATTAGCTGTCGGCACTTCTCCAGAGAGTTCCGCTGATCTAATAATGAAATAAACCACAGCGATGCTTCACTAAATAGCTACAGATTCACACAAATGGCTCTCCTTTCAGGTAGAATGATCACATTAGCAGATAAGAGGAGGATCTCCGCAGCGGCCGGGGTGATTGGGATGTTAAAGGATCTTCTCCCGGCTCATTACCCTCCCCCGTCGTGGACGTTACTGCCACGCGAGCGACTTTGTTACTGCTGGTGAGGCAGGAGCGCCGTACTTAACTTCCATTTTCACTCCATAATACCCCCGGTAGGAGGGTGCTCGGTTATGTATTTTTAACACGCGATGCTTGACTCTCACCCACCAGATATGCCTGTTAGCTTGTGTTTGGCGCAGGATGAAAATTGTTGTTTGCTGGAACGGAACCGGCAAAGACAGCTCACAGAAGTGTAAATATTATTTTATTCATGAAATTACAACACACACAAAAAACACACTTTTACCTTGTCAACTCTATTTTGTTGACAGGGTATTTCATAATATATTCAGGAACATCTATCTAAAAACCTAAAAACCTTTTACCTGGAATTAGTATAATATGGTAGAAATAAAAAAGGGGAAAATATAACTAAGATAGGGTATATCTATATTCAGATACACTCACATTTGCATTACTTCTTCCTACAACAATACAGAAACATCTCTCTGTTGGCTGGGTGCCTTCAATGAAGCACATTTTCCAATTGTCTTTACAAGAGCACTTAGAAGACCACTGCTATAGCTAATAACTTAAAGTAATAATAGCATATAGCTCTATTTCTCCCATATTTTCTAGGCTCACAGGGAGCATTTGAAGAAATATGGTAATCTCTTCCTCAGGACACTTAGCAAATTGATTGTGCTTCCTCCATTTCACAGAATAGTTTAATTTTGCACCATAGAAAACACAGGATTACGCAGGCGGCATGAATTCAATTGTAAGATTCAGATAGCAAACCTCACGCTGTGTTCCATAAAATGTGTGATTTAATCTCATTTGAAACCTACATTATGATAATTTACAGGCAGCTAAATCAGTTTTACATGCACATCAGAATTACTAATACCATTCAACTATGTGTTTGAGGCCGGGGATAAATCTGAAAATAAAACCTTTGTTCTACAAGCAATGCGTTTGTTCCCTTTGTTTTTATTTGACGAAACCGTGCTCCATTTAACACACGCATAAAGTCGTATCGGTGATAAAACATCTTTTATTTTCTGAGAAGATGCTTCAGATGGATTCGATATTTATTGTTGTTGGTTTTCATGTAAATGCTCTGGTGAAATCCGTTTCATTCACGGTGCCAACCGGACATGAGCGATTTGAAATATGGACAGAGAGAGCATTTACAGGGCAGTAAAACAACAAAGCAGTGCTATTTACTGTAATCAAGCCATTCTGGCCTTCTGCAATCTGGTGTCTCAGAGGAGTTTAGGTCTCAAAGGGTTAGGTTACTGACTTCCATCAAAGCATATTAAATCTCAGCCCTCTTTCTTTCCTCCTGTAATTACCTGCCAAGCTCTCCCTCTCTGTCTCTTCCTCTTGTTCTCTCTCTCCCTCTCTCGCTCTCTGAAGCACTTTTTTACATTGTGTTTTACAATGACATGGTTCAGTCTTACACCTCAAAGAGCCAAGTCGAATAAGGAGGCCACTCCCCAACACTTCCATAGCTGTCGGGGGGATATCTGGATATTCGGGCCTACTTATAAATCATAATCATAAATGAAACATAATAAGACATTTAAATGCTCTTCAGCATCAGGTCGGCACCCTGAAGCCTAGAACACACAATATAGTTTAAGCTCTGATTTCATGAGATACTAGTGCAATATGATGGAACAGCTAAGCTGCTTCAGCAATGTATAAGGTGCTTGCAGGCTAAGATAATTGCCCTATTATCATATCACTTAAATTTTGAGTTCCAGCTTAGGACATTTTCTGCAGTGACGTTGAGTTTCAAGCTTATATCTGAGCCTGCAGGAAAGACTGGCAAAGTGAACAAAGACTCATGGACAATATAGCATTCCAACTCATTCTACCAAAACGCATCCAGGAGAACCTGGCCAATGAAGCCACAGGGCATTGAGGAGGAAGACTGACACACCAAAAAGATGACTCAAAGTACCAAGAACATACTACTGGACAGAAACAAGAGCCAATGTTCTTACTCAGCTGCAGTGAGAACAAAGGGGTATATTTTTGCTCGTCCACAGAGACCTGACACTATGAACGCCAGAAGTACAAATAGATCGAAATAGCTGCACGGTTTGATAAGAAAGGTAGCCCTTGTATTATTAAAACGTAAACAAAAAAAGGACAAATAACAAAATCATACCATACCCAGAGGTAGTGATGTAAGCCAATATGTAAAAAATAATACAACATAACAAAATACAAAATAATAATACATTTTTACCTGTCTTTCATTACAAAACATGACATTACAAACTGTAAGTCAAAAAATTACAAAGAACATGCATGTGGATCATAGACACCAGAAAACTATTGAACAAGAAAACAGCTAGACACAAGAATAGCTAATAGACTAATGAGCTAATGCTGACTGGACTGTCAGTTTAAAGAAAGTGAAAAGTGATGGAAACCATATTATATAACACACGGCATCAGTGCGGGAGCCTCTAGAAACGTTAATGAATACAACCTTCTATCATTGTGTTGAGAATTTTAATTTAATTAACTGTGTGATTTTCTGTACTACTCAAGACGGAACCCCTGTTTTTGTTTCATTAAGCTGCTCCAACAGAAAATAGCTCAAGTTGCTTGAGAATGCACTATCCATTACTTACAAGTTCTGTTCTGTTGACCTGTCAGTCCATAAATCTTCTAAGGTTCTACTGTATATGCATTTTAGACTTCAGATGTTTCTACAAATTAATAAAAGTATTCCCCGACATTGCACAACTCAAGTCTCAATGGATTTCCAAACACGCAGCTGTTGCCAACAAAACTTTTGAAACATAAATCAACTGTTTCGCTCGTGTCATTTTTTTCAATTAGGCAGCAATCACATCGTCACATTGCTCTTAATTTAAGTTCAGACGTACAACCAGTACTTCTATGGTCTACTGAACAAGCAAGTTTTATAGATTCATGAGATATTTTGAGAATATAGGCAGCAGCTTTACGTCGGGTTAATTATTATAATTATAAGGCTGTCATATGATTCAAGCAGGCTGCATTTTGTGTCAGCAGAGATTGCCTTTTTAGCTGCCATGTTGGAAGAAAGACACTGGTTTCTTGCTTACCAGCAACCCAGGCTTTGCAAAAGATTACAAAAATGCCCTTTTATTAGCTCCCTAGCTCATAAGCCATTTCATGCCATTGTTTGTACAAAAAGGGTTTGAAGAAAGGGTTGCCTCGTTGTTATATGCAGAGTAGCTTTTAAATACAAAATATTTGTCCTACAGATCACCTTATCTCTGCATGCAGGCTCCAATTCCAAGTTGCTGGAAGCACACACACACACACACACACACACACACACACACACACACAAACACAAACACATACACACAATATGGCCTATGCTACACATTTGGATTCAAGTCAGTTCAGGACCTCACTGTAAAACACCTTTAGCTGAACCAGAGAACCAGTGACCATTCATTATTTCTACAGTCGCGATACTGTCCATAAAACATGCACAGTTGATCAATATTTTCAATAAGACATTTTCCCCTGATGACAGGTCCTATTTTTTCCAAATACAAGGGGAAAATCCTGAGAAAATAAGAGGAGGATTAAACTGAATTGTTGCAAAGACAGGTTTAAAAACTGAATATGGATATGCACTAAATAAGCCGCTTTGGGAATGTGGAATCCATAATAGCAACAATGCAAATCCGAAACAAACTCCTAACAGCAAAAGCCTCCGCTGTCCTGTTTTTGAAAATACCTACTAATCATTGGAACACCAAGGATTTCCTATTCTTTGAGGCAGACATGTTTTCCATCGCCAGCCCTCATTCCCTGCTCCTTATGCGGTCTTGCTGCTCCAACCACAAGCAATTCATACCAAGCTCCCACCAGAACCTAGGTCAATACCTCCAAAATGCTTGTGTAAATAAAGGAGCCTAGTTCTCGAACCAAGATCGCAAAGCAACGTCTGAAGCACAAGATGAATCACCACTCTAAACCAGCATGCTTCTCCTGAGCGTGTGTTTCTTCACCAGTGATTTAAGTTAAACTTCCCGTTAGCACCCCCAGTGGACATTTTCATTTAGAAACTGCAGCACAGTGTACCTGTGAGAATGTAATTGCGCAAATAAGAATGTCATCCGCAAATTGGTGCCCAGTGCCATTATACGTATTTGCCACGCGACTGAGTCGAAGTAAACAAATTGTCTCACCTGAAAAAACAAAAACATGCAGTGTGTTCATTTATATTAATAAATGTATTATTATTATTATTATTATTATTATTATTATTATTATTGGTTATTTTTTTAATTTGGTTTTACATGGATAAACAACTGGGCTTGGAGAACCACAGTGGATTTTCATATTGCAGGCAAACATGATGCAATTACTGAAGGCACAACAGTACAAATGTACAAAACAGTACATGATTAAATTCTAAAATTGAACACGTTAAAATGTTAATGGAGCCATGTGTTTCTGAGCAAAGTTTTGATAGAACAGCATATTATTAGATAGGGCTGGTACGAGAGTTATATCTTCAATGGTTATTTGTGTATTGAGAATAAATAATGGAACACTGAAGGCAAAAAAGTTATTGCAATGTTATTCAAACTGGAAGTCACTGTGACAGCTTCAGTGAATTCTCAGCATCCTTTGCATACTGTGATGAGCTGGAAAACTACCAAGGTCATTGAAAATCCTTCACTTCAACTAAAATGCCATCCCTAGTTTGTCAAAGAAATAACACAAATGAAGAAAAACAGAAAGCATGTCCATGTACAAGGTTTTCCAGAGGGGCTGCAATGACTTTCGAGACAGCATTCAGATGGACAGAACAAATCTTTGTAAAGCCTCAGAGACACTGATGAATTGGAGGGGAAATTAGAGGGGAATTTCTCCAGACCTTTTGCATTTTTTTTTTTTGCTTTGTTTTTTTTTTGCTTGGGTTTGACTTCAGTTGGCTTCAGCCTGCAGTAGACTATAGTCATACAAATACTGTAACAGTCTGCTCCTACTTTACACTGTACTACACTTAAAAACAAACTGAAATGGAAGTTCAGCACTTGCATATATGATATGAGGTATACATAAGTGGGCGGTAAGTTCATTTGACTGACGCCAAATGAGCATGAAAAGGATATTGATTGGAGGGGAACAAAAATGTATCGACATACACAGCAACCAGTACACAATGACGTAAAATCTTGTTTTCCAAGAAAACTTCAGTGCAAAAATATTAATGTTATATTTTAGACATATTAAAGTCTCCTGCTGCTGTAGCATATCCACTTAGAGGATTGACGCGTTGTGTGTTCAGAGATGCTCTTCTGCATAGCACTGTTGTAATGCTTGGTTATTTGCGTCATTTTCATCTTTTATTTTTCACACCATTCTCTGCAAACTCTAGAGACTGTTGTGTGTGAAAATCCCAGGAAATCAGCGGTTTCTGAGATACTCCAACCGCCCTGTCTGGCACCAACAATCATCCCACCGTCAAATTCACTTAGATCACATTTATTCCCCATTCTGAAATTTGGTCTGAAATGCAGCTGAATTTATTGATCACATCTGCATGCTTTTATACATTTAGTTGCGGCCACATGATTGGCTGATTAAATATTTGCATTAACAAGCTGGTGTACAGGTCTACCTAATAAACAGGTCACTGAGTGTATACTTTAAGACATGGTTATATGGTTATGAAGAATTGACTAAATTGAGGAAAAAGTGAATTTCAGCTTTGATGGTCTACTGTGCGATGCTTTAATTCAGAGAACACTCTATTGTGTAACATTTCTCATAAGTGACAAATGCGACAATACTGGCCAAGTATTTAAATCTTCCTTTTCTTGCAAGTTTGTTACATAAGATCACTGTTTATGCATAGTGCTTGCAAATTAATTGGATGAATATATGCGCCACACAATAGATTCAATAATGTACTCTGCTCCTGATAATGTAATGTAATGTAATGTACTCTGCTCCTGATACCGTGTGAATGTCCGTGTACACACACTGCCATGTGGTGTCGTGATGTGCTGTTGCTTTCATGCACTCAGAAGAAAGGTTACCCTTTAAATATTTTATTACAAAACTGACTATTAACATAGTGTTCCCATGCACTCTCTGTTGTCTGCTTCTTTCTATATTTCAACTGATTCTGCATTATACAGCTAAGAAACATAAAATGTCGCTAAGCTCTGTAATTACAATCAAAAGTGCCTAATTAAGCATATGACCATATTATTGTGTCAGCAGGCATTTCTGTTTATTGTACCATAAATCTTGTGGAGTACTCAATACGTTACGATATTGAGAAACATTTGCAATATGCCATTGGAATGGAATTTTATGGAAGCAAATCTGCTTTAACTATATTATTACTGCTTTTCTTGTTATTTTTTCTGAATAAAACTAACAGAGCGTGTTGGTAGTAAAATGAATATCGCAGCATGCTTGGTGTCACCTACAGTAAAAAAACAAAACAAAAGCAATGAAATCTAAAGAACTATGACTGAAAGTGTCATTACAATTAGCTCCTTAACAGCATTATCCCCATGGTATACAAAACTACTGATCGAATTGTTCCTTCCAACAGCCATCTTGGCTGGCTCCATATTAAACCAAAGAAGGGGTAATCTATAAGCCTTTTTTCATAAGATTCCTGTATATGTCACGTCCTTGCCCTTTTGCTATTGTGTGTATAAACTCTTTGTTGCCCCTTCCTAGCATTTTTTTCTGTTTCCTTTTGCATTTAGTGCCGTATGTCCCTGTTCTCTTTCCGTAGTCCATTCTGCCTGTTGATTAATTTCACCTGTGTCACCGCAGTCCACTCCATTTGCATTTGCTTCCTGTCTCTTGTCATTCATTTCACCTGTTGCTTGTTATGTGCTTGTTAGTTTTGTATTTAAGCCTGTCCTTTTTCAGTTCCTGTTGCTAGTTTGTCTCATCCTGTACCTGGCTCATTACCTGTTATTTTCCTGTCCCTGGTATTTTTGTCAGTCTTGCATCTGAGGTCAGAACTGTACAATCTCTCCCCACCTTCAAGCGCAAACTGAAGACGCACCTCTTCAAGCAGCACCTCTCCCCATCCCGCCCTACCTCCCTGTGATCCTTAATTGTTGTCTTTGTGATTTACGTAGTGTTTCAGTATTTTTAGTTGGCTAGGTAAGCAGTATTTGGATAGTTAAGTTTGGTCACTTTTGCTTTGTTGTTTGTTTATTTGTTGTTTAAAAAAAAAAAAAAGGCCCTGGTCCTTATCTTTGTTGTACGGATAGCAATTGAAATTGTACTTCCCTCTAGGGTCTTTTAGCACACTTAGCCCTGGTTATGGGTATGCACTTTGTTGTACGTCGCTCTGGATAAGAGTGTCTGCCAAATGCCAATAATGTAATGTAATGTAATGTCTGATGTGCATCTTTCTCAGAACCAAAATTTGATTGTGTGGCATTCTATTTTTGTTCTGTTTTGGATTTCTGGTTTAAGACCTCTGCCTGGATTGCTTGAATTCTGCTTCTGGATTGTTGTTTTTGTACTTTAGCCTGTGTGGACTGTCTCCCCGTTACTGAGCTCAGCCTGTTTTACCTTCACGTACATGATGTACCTTGACATACTTGTTTGCTGTTTTTTGACCTCTGCCTGCCTGGATCTGCCTTTTATTATTAAAGCCTTCCATTCATGACTTCACGTTATCCCTGAGTCTGCTCTTGGTTCCTCTGTCCCACACTCTTGACACCATGTGAATGTTCCAGTATGTAAAAATACATTCAGTATTTACCCAACCAAAAACCTGCTGAGTAGAGCTTTATTGCACTTCATAACCTTTTAGAAACCTGAAATGCACAGTATATTTAACATGCACCCTGTGGCTCAGTACAACTAAAGCGTTAACGTTGATGTTAACGTGGTTTTCTGCCTGCTTCACTAAACACTATTTTTCCACTTCTACCTCGTTCTGCCTGAGTAGCCCTCAGCCATTGTGTGTCTATGAGCTGTAAACATGCACATAATTAAGGCTGTTCCTGTCTGGGAGAGTTAATAATGAAACCATTACCATGAGGAGAAAAGGCCTGAAACAGACAGTTGCACCTGACCCATCAACCAAAACGGTTCACCTGCAAGCCCTGCTATAAAATCCAGCTATGCCAGCTTGAGCAGCATGAAAATTGAGCCGGCCAAAGCTGGTCATAAGCTGGTCTAGCTGGGTATGAGCTGGTCAACCAGCTAGTGCTGGTAGCATCTCTGATTAGCTGGCACTTTCAAAACATAGCTGGAGCTGGTCTGAACTGGTCAACCAGATACCAGCTGTTTCAAAACCTAGTTTGAGCTGTTGTTTTTTAGCAGGGACCACAGGTCACCATTTTAAGAGGGTATTTTAAGACTAGGGCTCCCATAGGAGCTGGTTTTAATCCCAACCAAAATTGTAAGGCGCTAATGTTCTCTTAATTGACACTTTTAATACAGTTGCAATCAAAATTATTCAACCCCCATTGCACATTAGGTTTATTGGCAAAATATACAATTTCTCAGCTGTTTGCAATAAACAAATTAAACAAGAACTGAAGTAGTTTAATGAAACATAATATTACAAAATATTACAAGGGTTTTTATCCACATTCAACACAAAATGCTACTTTTAATCACTACTGCAGTCTCAAAATTATTCAACCCCCTGTCTCAAAATTATTCTACCCCATGTCTCAAGCACACCTGATGCAACTAATCAAAATTACCCAACCCCCTGTTTCAAGCACACCTGGTGCAACTAATTAGTTCAGGTGTGCTTGAGATAAAACACATAAATACCTGGACTGGCTAGGGGTTTGTTGAGAGTGACGTTTGATTTCATGTTAGAAATATGGCTAAGTCAAAAGAAGATAGCAAAAGCACTGAATGTTCCTAGAGATACAGTTGGAAGCATAGTTTGCAAGTTTAAAGTTAAAGGAACAGTGGCTACACTACCTGGACGTGGCAGAAAGAGGAAGCTATCAGCGGCTGCCACCAGATTCCTGAGGAGGCAAGTGGTCTACTAAGTACTACTTTTCATGAAGGGGTTGAATAATTTTGAGACTGCAGTAGTCATTAAAAGTAGCATTTTGTGTTGAATGTGGATAAAAACCCTTGTAATATTTTGTAATATTATGTTTCATTGAACTACTTAAACAGTTGTGTAATTTGTTTATTTGCAAACAGCTGAGAAATTGTATATTTTGCCAATAAACCTAATGTGCAATGGGGATTGAATAATTTTGATTGCAACTGTATCTGTATCATATTATGCCACATGTGAAGATGGTTGCACAGAAGATTGACTGCCCCATATTCACAACGCAGGATTTTTAATCAGTCAGATGAATTTTCAACGGCTGTTCTCATTTTCTGTAATGACCTGTATGACAAACGATTCCTTTAGAAAAGGTAACCTTTTCCAGCTGATGAAATTAAGACTGACAGCTGAAATCTATGGCATCGTGAAAGCTGAACGTGTAGACGCCTGGTCACTCAAATGACGCCATCTGTGGAAAATTTAGCAAGCCACGCCTATAGTAAATAAATAATTTCAAGGAATAAAAGATCTTCAACAGCCTTAAAGACAAGCTAACATCAAAATTTAGTCAATTCTTCATAACCTTATGAACATGTCAAATAATATATTCCCAAATAATTATAAAATTGTAATACTTTCCACTTCCTGGAAAACAAGATTTTACCTCATTGTGTACCAGTGGGCATGTATGTCGATGAAATGTTTCTCAATTTTCCATTTCCTTCAAATCAACATCACACAATCAATGCTCATCTTCATTTGACACCCCCCCCTCCTCATTTGACGCCAGGCCTTCAAACATTCCCCCAAAAGAACCATTTCACTCCTATATACGTCCTATCACGGAAGCTAAAGCTGCTTCCGTTTGAGCTGGTCTTTAACTGCGGTGGCAGTGTAGCATAATGCTAAGGGACCTGGGCTGATAACTCCAAGGCTGTGGGGCTGAGGGGCAGCGGGGGAGCCCTGTACCCTGGAGCGTGGTGCTTAACCTGAACTGCTTCACTAAATATCCAGCTGTATAATGGATTTTATGTGAAAAAAGAACACCATCCATGTAAGTGGCTTTGGATAAGAACGTCTGCTAAACGCCTAAAATGTAATTGTTAATTGATCAAGAGATTGGCTGCAGAAACACAACAAACAAAGAAAAGCGTGAACACAGCAGGGGCCCAAGCAGGAGTGTGAGGGGCCGTGATTTAAGCCGTTGCTTTTTTTCCCTTCACCTCCAAGCTTTAGTTGCTTTTGTGCATCGGTGCCAAAGAACAATAAAATAAGCCCCATCGCCAGGATTGGACATGTTCAAATAAAGAAATGCGAGCGATAAATTTCACACGACTCGGGGAATGCGCTTCCCTGGCTGTATTTATGTAACACTCCAGGCTTTGGAAGCACCCCGGTGTTTCTCCATATCCGGAGCAAATGAAGTACATCAGCCGGTTTTTTTAAGAGGACGTACCTGGGTAACGTGGCCGATTAGAACCCCCCCGCGCGCCCCGCTAGCGGCACCGGGTGGCGATGGTTGCGGGTGAAAAATATTTACGTCTGCCTCGCTGACTTTGCAGGGGAAAATATTTACAGTTGGGCGAGTGTTCCTTTATCATCGGCAGGGACACCGGTGCACGCGAGCCATCAGGAACAGAAGACTAGACATCCCCCCTCTCTCCCTCCCTTCCTCTCACCCCCCTTCCTTCCTGCTTATCGCTGCAATAAAAGGTCGAACAGCCTATTTCCCCTTCAATAACTTTGCGCTGTCACACCTTCACAGATGTTGATTGCATTTGAAGTTTTACTGAGGGTCAAGGGAGCTCGCAGTGGAGTCTGATAATTACTGAGGGGGTGGGGGTTGGGGCGTATCACACAGCCAGGTTTTCAAGTCATCCGGGAGCAAAAGCGTCTAAGAAAACAGAAAACAGCTCAGAATGGGTACGCTTTTGTGCTCATATATCATGATGCTGACACTTGATTCAGTTGGCTAACCAGCCATGTGGCTGTCTATTCTATGAATAACTCACAACACGGCACAAGCACCACAACACAGGAGTTTTGCTAGCACGGACACCACAGCAAACTCTGCTAAGCTTTCACCACTGTTGTCACTCATCCCAGCACAACTGAAAAAGGGGATTTGTGGGGCTACAGCCTTTCTGGAGGGAC
This sequence comes from Conger conger, assembly GCF_963514075.1. Classification (NCBI taxonomy): domain Eukaryota; kingdom Metazoa; phylum Chordata; class Actinopteri; order Anguilliformes; family Congridae; genus Conger; species Conger conger. The sequence goes on from NC_083765.1 coordinate 58,966,919, forward strand.
TGTGATTTTCCTAGCACAGAGGTGTTTTGTTTTGAAATTACAGCAGACAACATCAACAGCACACAACAGCGAGTCAGGGCTCTCACACTTACATAGCCTATCGCAACTTGGAAGTTTTGGGATCCGTAGTCTTCCCCCTCCAGTCAGAGCTTCTCAGTATCCAGGAGAGTCCGTGCCAAAATTCCAGGTGAAGCCACCCGCCGTTTGAACTATCCCCTCCTCGCCGTGACGTTAACGGCAGGTGTTATCCGGAAGCTGCGCATCGGTGGTAGTGAAACAAAGCGGGTCAAACTCCGTACGAATGGCAGAGAGGAAGAAAAGAGCCTTCCAAAGCAGAGGCGATGTCAACCCACAATCGACAAAAAAAAGCTTGTATGCCGGTGTGAAAACAAACAGCCCAAGATCAAGGAGGAGGAAGAAAAGAATGAGCGTATCGGGGGTCTCCCCAGGCTGGCTTTTCATGAGCTCCAGAGAGCTGGTTCAGCAAATGGAGGAGGAGGAGAGCAGGAGCGAAGGAGTCTGGGGTTGTAGACAGCCAAGCCCATGAGGCAGGTAGAGGAGAATAAGCGCTCTCTCGCTCTCTCTCCACTTTCCAGCTGTATCAGCCTTTGAGGACACTCCGTGTAATCTGTGAGCACAGACGTGCTCCTGAGAAGCAGAAAGAACTGTGATCACATTTGAAAGGGCTGCCACCTCCCCCCATAAGCCTTAGCTCTGCCCCTTGGGCCCCAACCCCCTTTGACATGACCAATAGGGAAGACCTATCCCAGCTCCCCCCTCTACCACCCTCCCCCATCACGAGCCCTCCCCTAAAACAATCGCAGGTCAGTATGGACAAAGCAGCGTGGTGAGACTCAAACATCAAATGCACAAAGTACACTCGCATTTACTTGCACATAAACAAAGGGAAAACACAATTACCACTCAATTCCAGTAATGTTTACATCCACAAATAAGACGGCCGTAAGTGGCCCAAATCGTTCCTTCTGGGCTCTTAAAATGTATTTTCATTTAGAAACGCGAAGGAAGGAGGTTAAAACTGATTTTTTTTTTGTTTAATTATTTATATCCCTTGTTTTCTTAATTTTATTGCCCCACAATAATCCCAAGAGCTATTTTACAGCTTCAATAATTTCTCTCAAGTTTACAGGAGCCAAACAATGTAAAATATACTTTAAAAACATGAATTCCTTTAAATCTGCTTTCAAACACATTCACAGTATTGCCCTGGGGATTATAACACAATGCAAATCATTGCAAATGCAATAGATATAATGTTGCTGGTAAATGCAAATTGTAAGGAAACAATTTCAAAACTGATCAGATCTATGCACTCAGCAATTATGTTGTACATCACACAGATTTAAAATGCTACAACTTAGCTTGATGTAATTAATTTACACTAATTTACATTTAGTACAGATTTATATGTGTGTGTGTGTGTGTGTTTGTGTGTGTGTGTCCAGTGCAACTGTTTGTTAGCATATTGGTGGTAGGAATAATGTGGAAGTAGATATGGAGAAATTTGTTTAAATTCAAATGCTATTTATCATAATAAAGCCCCCCAAATCTAAGAAGGATTCTTCATTCTGTCATGACATACTCATAGAATGCACAATTTAATAATGCCACATGATTATTTATAATCACTCTTTTTAGAGCAAAGATTTAACAACAGAAAAAAATAACAAAGCTTTTAATTTGAAAGCAGGAAAATGTGCTATGCTAATATGGCCAAATCAGCTCGAAACTGTTTTGACAGAGTGAATCAGCTTGTTCTGCTACGCATTTAGGGGCAATGTAAAGTTTAAAGTAAGAGCAGTTTATCTTATGTTTCAGTTGATGAACTCAAGAGTATGTTGCCCTGTGGCCAATGTGTTTGGCCAAAGTTCAGATGCAGAGTCATATTGTAGCTTACTGTGCACAATATATTGTCATTTCTTCAAAAATTGTGATGCATGTTTCTTAGTTTTTTTTCTTGTATAGTAAAGAACAAGTGCAGCATTTAGCCATTTGTAGCATGTTAATAAAAAAAGGTCTGCATTTAATGAATACTTTTTTCTTTTTTTTTACAAATACGGCATCATGGGGGGGGGTCGCCATGGGGGGGCTGTGGCGGGGAAAGCTAAGGGGAAAAAATGTATATTCTGTTGGAAAATCTTTGTTGAATAAAAAACATTTCATAAAAATAAAAAAATGAATCATTTTAACAAGCTACACCTATGAAAATATATTGCTTGTTAGAACAAAAACATCTGGGGTGGATGGTTCCCTTACAAGCAGGTGTCATGTTATACATGCTATAAAGAATCAGGAAATGATGATGCTGAGAGACAAGTGGTTTTGCATTGCAATGATGGAAGTTGGCCTTGGCTTCTTCTGAGAAATGCATAATACCTTGATTACTTTAAGACAAGCTGAAACGGTTAGAGTAGCATTAACTGTCAAATGAGCAGGCAGATGAAAGCGCATCGCTGTGTGAAAGGCTATTGATTGGAGGGAACAGAAAATTGACAGACATTTGATGGATATACTAAATATTAAATTCAAATAGTTTTTCCAGGAAGTGAATGTAAAAAAAAAAGGTGTGAAAATACAAAAGTAGTACAATTGTATTATTTCTTTGGAATATGTACTTTAAGATATGTTCATATGGGAATGAAAAATTGACTAAATCAAGAACAAAAAGTGAATTTAGATTTCCGATCATCTTTAAAGAGTGCTGTAGATTTGCAGTAACGATATGCTCCCTCTCTTCTTACTGAAGCAGAGACAGAGAGAGAGTGTTTCCCATAACACGTCAGGTATATTTAATTTCCCAGCACATTTGCTGCCATGGTTCCAGAAGACAATGCAAATGAACTTGTGTAAAAGGGTTCATATGGAATTGTGCTCTACACCAGCAAGGAGGGTTACAGTGGTGTTGAACCTGCAGAGGAAACTGAACCAGCCAATTAAAATGAAAAGATTGCTCTGCGAGCCCATCTCAAACCCGGTTCTTGCTCTCTCCCTGTCTGTCTCTCTGTCTGCCTTTGGTCCTCTGCCAACTTCAATTTCCTTTGGATAGGTTGAAAGGCGTCATACTCAAGCAGACAAATGTGCATGTTTGAAGGGAGGACACCTCCAGGTCTTATTGTGATCTCCTCTTGTTTATTTTCCTAGCTCTTTATCTACTCCTAGCTCCTAGGAAAAGTAAAAGAAAAGTCCCAAGAAAAAGAAATTAAGATGGAGAAGTCGAGAAAACGTGAATTAGGCAATGGGAATGTCCTTCCTCCTCCAAATGTCAGTTCAAAGTCACATCAGTTACAGGCGTGGCAGGCCTGGGTATCCCCAGGTCGATCATTTATATGTCAGGCTTTCCAAAAAAATACTTCTGCAAAGGATGCGCTGGTGTTTTCTTGCTCAAAGGAAAGATTTGGAGTTCCTAACTTCTACTTGTAGCTCTGAGAAGGCACATTTAAGGGGTTGGAATGTCCTTAAAGATGATGGACCTCTGCCGATTTTCAGGTCTCGAGCAAGGAAAAGAGTTGAGAAAAACAAGCGATTGGAATGAACCCCTGGTCTCTCAGACATACTGCTCACCAAGCCCACCAACAATTCCACCTTACCAATCCACATCTCACCAGGTTCCTCTCCCCTTCAGACTACTGTTTGTTAACAGCTGCTCAATGGGAAAGTAGAGTAATGGACCCCCACACCTCCGCCCCCAGCAGAGGCTGGTATCTCTATGGGTGGGCGAGGGGTGTTTGGAGTTGTTTAGCAACAGCTGGGACCGTAATGGGGAAGGGAGCCTCTTTCCTCGTTACCCCTGTATGAACCAAAGCTCCGCTCCGACAGAAAGGGGGGATGACAGAGCTCGCCTTAGTCTGTAACAACACCCCTACCCTTCGCTGTCCATGTTCAAACTGCTGATAAATCTTTCATGATTCCCCAGGTACCACAGACATTTCTCTAATGTAAGTCTTTCAAACTACCCAGGGAAGATGAAAGTGCCCTTCACAGGCCAGACAGAAATCTATATGTACACCACTGGATATAAATGCATAGCTGAACTGTACTTGCAATCACGTATTTGCATACGTATATTCACTGGGGAGGAGCATAAAAAGGCATAATTGGTAATAACGGGCAGCCAGACTAATAAGAGTTTACAAAGGCATATGTGGAAATAAGGAAGTAATACATGCAGTCTCACAATGAATTTCACTCATGTCAAAGCATTCATGATTCACAACCTTCAGTATCGCTGTGGAAGTCAAAAGTAGTTGGCCGGAAATAATGCCTGCAGAAACTCAATTGTTGTTGGCACTTAAAGACCTTTTGTATTGACATCTTATGAAATATTGTACGGGTAAAAGCTAAATATGAGATGCCATTTTGTCAGTCTGGAAAATATTCAATGGGAATCAATATTCAATGGGGAGCACTAATACATAATTTATATTCATCTTGAAAAGGATGTGGGGAAGCTTTGAGGTTTGTTCAAAGATCTGCAAGTCACAAACTTTAAGGACAGCATGTGTAATCCCCTTCCCTGCTTGCTATGCCTGCAAGCCATAAAGCATATTAATATGAGGTAAAAAGTTAGTGATTATGAAAACATTATGCAAGGAAATATGAAATATTTGCTAGAGAAAAAAAGAATTTTGAGATCTTCTATCCCAGCACATTACACAAAAGAAGAATACAGGACATTTCAGATGTTTCTGAATGAGCTGAATGTTGCTGGTTTGATAATGCAGGATGATGGCCAGACTGTAACATGAAAAAATGAAATATGGGTAATAGGTACTATAAATGGGCAAGCAACTCTGATCCCTAAGGACCTTACCAAAAATGTTGAATCTAGTATTAGAATATTTGCCGGCTTTAACCCTCCTGTGGTGTTTGGGTCAAATTGACCCGTTTTAAATTTTCACTGAAATAAAAATAATACCAGACACAATTTTTTTTTACCTGAAATTACATGGCCTTGGCTTATTTTCTGTGAAGAACATCAAAAAGCAATCATTGAGTACTCATGCAAATGTATGTCCCTGATCCAATGTTCAGGTCAATTTGACCCAGGAATAATGAAAGGTTGGTAACTGTTGGTGAAAACACAGATCATGCTCAGTATGAACCAAAGGGGGGTCTTCACTTCTTGTCACACTACCTTCATCTCTGATTTGCCCTCACACCTCTGCACACACATGCACACGCATGCATACACCTCGACACACACATGCACACGCATGCATACACCTCTGCACACACATGCACACGCATGCATACACCTCTGCACACACATGCACACGCATGCATACACCTCTGCACACACATGCACACGCATGCATACACCTCTGCACACACATGCACACGCATGCATACACCTCTGCACACACATGCACACGCATGCATACACCTCTGCACACACATGTACACGCATGCATACACCTCGACACACACATGCACACGCATGCATACACCTCTGCACACACATGCACACGCATGCATACACCTCTGCACACACATGCACACGCATGCATACACCTCTGCACACACATGCACACGCATGCATACACCTCTGCACACACATGTACACGCATGCATACACCTCGGCACAAACAGTGAGCAGAGATATTTTGGTTCTGTACTCTAGCACTTTTGAGTTTGAAAAGATACAATGAAAAGGGTGACAATGAGGTTGGAGTGCAGACTGTCAGCTTTAATTTGAAGGTATTTTCATCCATATCGAACCTTTTGTACATAGAGTAGTCCCCCCATTTTCAGGAATCAAACTATATTGGACAGTTTAACATAATGCAGAATAAAGTAAAAAATAAATTTTTTATACTTAGTCATATATACTTCACATGCAATGATTGCTTGAAGTCTGAGATGCACAGACATCACCAAACACTTGGGTATCTTCTCTGGTGATGCTCTGCCAGGCCTGTACTGCAGCCATCTTCAGTTCCTGCTTATTTCAGGGACATGTTCAGTATTGGATTCATCATATCCAGTGATTGACTCAAGCATTTTCCACTTTTTGGCCGTCAAAAACCCACTCATTGCTCTAGCAATGTTTTTGGGTCATTTTCTTGTTGCATGATGAAGTGCTGTTCAATACACTTGGAAGCATTTGGCTTTATCTGAGCAGATAAAATATTATAAAATTATAACGCTCCCTCCACTATGTTTGATGGAATCTGTCCACAGGAACTCTTTTAGGTGCTTTTTAGCAAACTGAAACTCGCCTTTCTGTTCTTCAGGTTTATCAGTGGTCTGCATCTTGTAGTGTACCCTCTGTAGTCCTGCTGGTGTAGTCTTCTACGTATGGTAGACTTGGACACATCTGCACCTGAACCAGGAGTGTTTTTGATCTGTTGAGAGTGTATTCTCCGGTCGTCCACTACAGTTGTCTTCCTCAGTCTACTGGGTCTTTTGAGTTTGGCAGTTCACTGTTGACTTGGGCATGCCCAGGTTTTTTTGCAATGTTCCTGATTGATCGATTTTCATTTCTGAGCCTTATGACGGCCAGCTTAATTTGCATCGACACTGAATACCCCATATGGACACACCCACCCCCTTACTCCTGGTCCATAAGGATTCCCTCAACATATTTATTTTCAAAATCACCTCCTAGTTTCTCTGTGCATGTCAAGCACATACACATGCACACAGATTCACACACAGACACATGCAAGCACACACACACATATTCACACACAGGCACATGCAGGCACAAACACACACACATAGCCTATTTGGGGAGGGACAAAACAGCTTTACACCCATCACTTCCATAATCCATCAATATGATCAGAAGAAGACTATCAGAGGACACAAGAACACAGACAAACAGGCAGCAGATTAAATTTTGTCCATCATGAGGTGTTCTGTTTTATCCAGTGCAGGAATACACATGCACATATACACACTCAGTTACCCAGTGTCATTTCAGAATGATTTTTGATTTGACATTTTTGAGGGATCTATTTCATAGTGAGTGATAAAAACTGTGAACGGCAAACAATACCAATGGGTCCAGTGAACAGAACACAAGGGCTAAACTCTGAGCTTTGAGAACAGACATCTGAACACCATAAAAATAATGTCCTGATCCAGCTGGGATGCTGACTGACTGGAGTTTACTATGTGGCGAATAGATGGGGTTAGTCGAAAGTCAAGGTCGAATTGAATGCCACATGAGTCAAACACACACAATCCAGAGAATAGACAAACTAGAAGGGCAAAGGAAAAAATCGGGAGTCAAAGTGAACAAAACAGGAAATACACTCAGCAAACAAACTAGTAAAACTAGGTAAGAATCAGAGTCGAACAAAATAAGGTCAAACAAAATCAACACTGTAATCACAATCCACAAGTACTGAGCAAGACCTGAAGGGTGAGTCTCCACCAGTGAACAGTAAACTGTGGCTTTTTCTAACCGAGTAACCGGAGACAGAAATGACCAGACTGATAGCCAACCGGACAGAAATCAGAGACAGACACGTAGCTGAGACAAACGAATGTAAACACAAAACCTACAGTCCAGGTCGTAACACAAGAGACCTCAAGAGATGAGGTTGGAGGAAACTGTGATGAATAATTCATTATTGTTAAGTAATTCATTAAAGCAAATAATAATGTTTTTACCTGATGAAAATACACTGTTCTTGTACTTCCTGCCTAGTATGTTTTCCTGAGGTTTGTGTTAATTCATAAAATACAAAAGGTAAAGTACTGCATAATTTGGGAGGTGTTTTCCAAGGTAACTATTGGTTATGTTAACTCTGATGATGCTGTGTTTGGGAGTGCTAGAAAAAAGGTATATAGTAGTCCAAGCATTTTATTGTGTTGCATGATTAGCTTCTAGGCTAAGTAGGTATATTATGTACGATCACAAGAGACAGCACAGACGGCCATGGTTTATTTAAATTGAAGAATGTCTAAACAGGACTTTTGTTGTTAACATTGTTAACATACTCCAGAACTGAAATTGAACAAGAATCTCACCAATTTCCCCAGCTATCTACTTAAATGATTTTTAAAGAATCGAGATATGTTCAGTAATGAACATATTGGAAATTTGTTGTCTGAATGTCCTTTTTCAGCCATTGACCACCCACACATAATCTGCTAATCAGGCATAGACTCTTGAAAGATCTTCCAGTTCCTTCTCTGTCACATTTTCTTATTTTATACAGATGGTACTTTTTCATGTAAACAGCCAAATTTTAACCATGCTTGGCATGCAAACTACAAAGTGATTAACTCGTTATTTAAAATGGTGCAGAAGTAACTGTAACTTCTTCATACAACAAAAAACAATTTACAGGAGCAAAATTCAGTAGAGCACATGTTTTACCGCTAACAATTTTACTGCTTCTAATAGACACACTCGGTTAAAAAATGGAATAGACATTTATTGCATTTAGATTTCAATGAATAATGATGCAATATGGCTAATTCAGACTGTTCCAATTAAGTTTCTGCTCTATGACACCCCATATAAAGGGAAGCATAAAACACTTGGCCGAAAGTTTCTTTATTAACATAAGACAATTGAAAACTGTTGTAACTATGAGGGACACTACTAATTAAAACTGTTGAACCAAAGTGAACCAAGGAGCAAAGTTTACTTCTGATTAAACAGGAATAGGAAAGGAATAACAGTATAAAGAAGTATGGCCCAGGGGGATAAGAACATTCAAAGAGATCTGAAATCTCCAGTTACTGTACATAAGTGATGCATCCTTCCACATTCAGCAGACCAGTGGGAAAATAGAAAGAAAGGGATTGAGCCTATGTGTCAAGTCACTGACGTGAGAAAGAAATACTGTTTTCTAAAACTTACAGTCCTAAAGTCTCAAAATGCCCCAGGGTAAAGATAGTACACAGAAAATGCATTCCAAACCAGTCCATCAGCCATTGAAAGCTCCCTGTCATTGTGCTGCTCTATATAATTTTTTTCCTTTCAAAGAAACCACAAACTTGACATGCTCAATCTGAACCGTCATTCTCCAAGAGATGAGTTCTTATAAATGTCTGCAAAAACCTGGAGTTAGCTCCATCAAGGATCAAACGTCTGAAAAAAAACCAAAATAAAAATAATTTTCTTCCATTACAAATGTAAGTCTTTGAGTTCAGGCAGGCAGCAGTGAATCTATTAAAAGTAGCAAAAGTAACCAAACAAGTTTCACTTTTCATATTAGAGGATGACTGTTCTTCTTATGTTCTTCTTACGGTCTTCTAACTTCTTAATTACACTGCTATTTTTTTATTAAAGAAAGAAATCATTACATTTGGCAAAAAAAACTTTTCCATGAAAACTGGAGAATCATTTTGGAAATCTAAAATGGGAATGAATGAATGAATTAATTGTGGATCAAGCAGATTTTCATCCTGGGATACAAACAGCCACCCACAATCAGTATGTGGCCTGGAAAGAAAGTTTTACAAAAACTGTGCAGTACAGCTGTCCACACATTAGAGTTGGTTAACAGGCTGTCACTGAGTCACCATTGAAAAGAAATGAAAAAGAAAAACGGCTATATCTGGCTATATAGTAATGTAAAAATAGACCTGTAGCCAGTGCTCATATGCTGGAGGTTGACAGCCCTACCTGGAGCCAAAGATTGCATGGTGTGTGTGCGTGACTGATGCTGCTTGGTAATCACGGTAAAAACACCATACAATACAAAACCCAGACCAATTACAGAGGGTAAAGCTTTTCACTGTAACAATGTGCTAGGAAGGATATTCTTTCACTGTAATGCTTGACATTCTTTCTGCAGATCTTTATCTTTTTCCCATGGTTAAGCAGTGAAGTATAGCTATCATTACACTTTTTCAGCTAACATAACATATTATTTTCAAAATAAAACACAATGGCTACACATCCAGGAATGTGGAATTGGTGTACATCTGAAAGTTGTTATCACAGCCTACAATAGCTGGTATTCGGAAGGATTTCCAATAAGGTACTTAACGATCACAGGGAGAAAATAATGAACTAAAAAGAGAAAGCCCACACTAAAACTATTAACCAACTCCATTAACCCTGGATCTGTACCGCTGATTGTCCCTAACACATCTGTGTACATAGCAAACCCAAACAAACATATAGTATTTGCAAGAATGCATACACACAAGTGCACGCAATTGCACACACACAAACACATACACATGTCACATACTGCACGTACAGAAGTACAAACCTCTTATTTGATTCTCCCAAACATGATAAAAGGAATAGTTCACCGAAGAATATTACCATTTTATGGTCATTTTCAGGGAAAATATTTTAAATATGGTTAATTGTCTGCGTGAATATGCGTGCGCCTGGGCATGTGTATGCTTGTTCATGTGACCGCAGACACACACACACACATGCTCTATGTGCATACATATGTGAGGAAATATTATTGAATACGATAACAGAGGGACCCAATGACCCCTGACAAAAATAAGTAGATAAATAAACACATAAATACAGTACCCCACTGAACTTGAAACTGAATCCTCATATGTTGTTACATGGTACTGCTAAACAGGAATCAGAACACAGTAAGTCATTTAATTCACACATTGACAAACCTTGCTTTTGCCAAAGACAGGATCAGAAATGTTTAATTGCATATGAGGCTGGTATCAGCAGTCATATGCTCAAAAATCTCTTGTAATCCTATATCATCCTGATAGCCCGCTGTTTTAAATTGCTCTTGATACTGAATCTTGATACTGACGCTCTCTTTCTTCTTAATGATGTTCCAAGCGGCTGATTTCAGTAAGCCTAAGGTTTGGCCTACGACTGACGCTGTTTTTGTGCCTCATAATGGCTTCCAACACTTTATTCGGCACAAGTCTGCTGCTAATGCTGATGAACAGCAATAACAGACTCCAAAACCAATCAAAGCCTAGAATCAAGACTAGATAGCTCCCTCATACCTGCACTAAAGTAGCAATTGAACACACTTTGAAACACTCTGAAACACCTGTGAAGCTACAGGCATTTGTGCCAAATATTAAATGGCGGACTATGTATGAAAAGTGCTGTAATTTGTACATGGCGAAACACAAAATGTATAATAACACTTTCATAAAATATGAGAACCTACACATTAACTGCAACTTCAATTGTGGCATACAGGGTCAAATCAAGAAAAAAATGTCTTTGTCCCAAATATTATGGAGCTCTCTGTATAGCACAGGCACGCACACACACACACACACACATACGCACACACACATGCACATGCATACACATGCAAACACACACTAACATACACCCACATACACACACATACACACTCACACACACGCAAACAGGCATACACACACGCACACACGCACACACACTCACACACTCACACACGCACACGCACGCACACACACGCACACACATGCACACACACTCACACACACTCACACACACGCACACACACACACACACGCACACACGCACACACGCACACACACGCACACACACACAAACAGGCATACACACACGCACACACACACACACACGCACACACACACACAAACAGGCATACACACACGCACACACACACACACGCACACACGCACACACACGCACACACGCGCACACATGTGCACACACGCACACACACACGCACACACGCACGCACACACACGCACACACATGCACACACACTCACACACACGCAAACAGGCATACACACACGCACACACACACGCACACACGCACACGCACACACACGCACACACACTCACAGACACGCACACACACGCACCAACACGCACACACGCACACACACGCACACACGCACATACACGCACACACGCACACACACGCACACACACTCACACACGCACACACGCACACAAGCACACACACGCGCACACACACACTCACACACACGCACACACACACACACGCACACACACACGCACACACACGCACACAAGCACACACACGCGCACACACACGCGCACACACACACGCACACGCACACACACGCTGCTCGGTTATTTACTTCAGTGATAAGCGGCACCAGTGTCACTGCTGAGATTCCGCTCTGCCGGTGCCGAACATCAGAAGTCGGGTTAGGCGACCTGACGTGGGAGTGTGGTGGAATGCCGAAGCAGATGGACACAGCAATGGGGGCAGATGGTAATTTATATTCACTCTCAACATGGCAGTGTATTACTGGCGCCCGAGACCGAGTCTCTGCTCAATTAAAGAAAAAACAGATGCATTCGCGATATAGCCGCTCAAAGTAGAGGAACAGAACATCTTTCCTCCTACTTGAGAGCGAGAAACTGTGAGAATTTGCGGCATGCTGTCGGTTTCAGTATGGCATGGGACGTGTCAGGTTAAGCAATGCTCGCCTTCTTTCCTGGGTGCCATTTTGTAGCTGTGAAATTGTCAATCTGTGTACTATCAATAACGATCAGTCTGTGCAATTTAAAAAACAGCTTTGTAAGGGTGATTTTCTAAATAAATCCCACAGCTTGGTTGGATGAGCCAAGCATTTTACAAGTCAACCAGATAATGCGCTTCTACTTTATGTATGATTGGTTTGTTCAATCAAATATTTTTCTTTAGGTTAATGGAGAATTAAGCACAAATTCCAATTATAAATACAGGCTAAAGCGTAATTGCTTGATAAAGTATGAACAGAGTTTTTGAGCAGAGCCCAAAGTTAACTTTAGTATGAGTCTGAAAACAAACTCACACCCCACGATTCCAGGAATGAATCCAGGAACAAGCCAGTGTTGACTTTGAGCAGGAGGCCCATGGGAAAGATGCATATTTGAGTGTCATCCAGGGCGGGAGACTATAAGTTAGGAGGGTGTGCCTAGCCTCTCAAGGGCCACACTTCCAGTAGTTTGCTTGGCTCTAATCTGCCTGCATCAGCTGTGCCAGTCATACAGTCCTATGGTACAGTTGTGGCAGTGGCTTAGCTGCTGGACTGCAGTCTGAAAGGAGCAGTTGGCTGAATGGGTTTCAAAAGATGTTCTCTTGTGCACTGTAATCCCCCCCCCCCCCCCCCCCACCCCCCACCCCCAAAAAGTCACATTATAACTGTTGTATTGTGCTACTCCAAGACATTTTCTGTGTTAACACTGCAATCCTGAAATGAATTTCTGAAGCACTACAACTGATATTTTGTAAACGCAGAAACTTTCCCACCATCCAGACGACACACTGGGCTGCACACACCATCATTGTGATCTATTGTTTATTAATGAAAGCATTTCGTCTTTCATTACAAAACCAACTCGCAAATACTGTATAGGTATCCTCCAATGATTTGTGCTGTTGTCTGTATCCAAAGATTAGCCACTGCAGTTTGCAGGCCAAAATAAATATAAAAGAACAATTTAAAAATGAAAAAGAACAAGCCCTCAGTCGTCAGCAATACTGTCCCTGTTGTACAGATAAGATGAGAACAGAAGCCGAAGACAGTTTGCCAATATGTACTTTCATTCTATTTAAGAACTTTTTTTCCCAACAACGTAAGTATTGGCGAACTGTCACTATAATATGGAAAAATAATACCGCTAAATGTCATCCTCTGCAATACGGTTGAACTTGCTGGAATAAAAATGGCTTTGGCTGAAACAGAACTTTCTTCAGCTTTCAGACGGGAGATTTGTTTTCCTGGCAGATTTCCCCACCGTTACTGAAGCAGGGAGAGGAGAAAGTCTGTGTTTACCTTTCTGTACGGTTTCTGAGATTAAGGCAATACCGGAAACAATTACTGGGGTTAAATAAAACACCTAATTGATTGCATTTAAAAAGTACATTTAAATGGGATTAAAGAGAGGGACAACGGGTCACTTTGCACACAACTATTTTACTTTAATTACAGGTCTGTAACGAATCAATTTTGCCTTTTCTGTTTCTCTATCAAAGTCCCCGAGAGGTTCAGATAAAGGAATGCAATCATGGCCTCGAACAACAGGACAAATTAATGCGCAGGGATTTTACTCAAAGCATTCCCGGTTCCCAGGTGCTAAAAAAATCCATCAGCCACAAATTTGAACATTTAAATAAATCTGGGGCGTAATTAACAGCATTAGATGCACAAAGCTATAACATGATTGCAGAACGAAAGATGTGAACTAATACTTCCACATTCTGCTTTGAAGTCCAGGCGCACCAGTAAATATTCTTTGAAGTGGAAATAAGTCATACACAAAGCACAATTATATGAAAACATTCAATCACTTTAAGTACATAGGGTGTACAATGTACCAGTGTAGTATGCTCTCAGCAAATAATGAGCCCTAAATTGCATTCCAATCAATCAAGTATAAGACAAACACTATGTTTGCAGTCAATGTCTCTGGGCTAAAGCTTACATATATGTTATTTGTGATGATATGTACCTGGACAACCAGATTTTAAAGATCTTAAAACACATATCACCATTCCCTAAAGCTCTTATGGATATGATTTCCAAAAAGATTTTTTTGAAGTGCTTGATCTCAAAGTCTCACCATTTGCTGGTTCCATTAACATAACACACCCCAGTGGAGTTAGGGAATTCTCATGTATATATTCCCACTGTTTTACACTTCAATGACATCCAGGTTTATTTTTTGTCGTAAATACCAGCATATTAATAATACATGATATATAAATAATACATTCACTGTGCTCATTTTGTCACAAGATACTTCAGAAAGATGTGAAGGGTAATGATGAATGCCCTATATCTTCTGCCTGTTTCACCCCGTTCACATCTCTTTAACTTAAGCAGTAAGCAGTATCTGATACAGTCTGCAGGACAGCTAAATCTCAACTACAGACTGTATAAAAAATATGGACAAAGTGCCTGTTACGTCATCCACTGACTATCCATGGGCTAGGGAAAAGCATTTTGAAGCTGCAGAACTCAAGTTTACCGGCGCCGCCATTTTGTACAATTTGGTGTGTGGCTCCTCCGCAAAGCGTGTGAGACTGACATAATCTGTCCCTGATTTGTTCAAATGCCTGTTATTAGTATTGCTGTATTGTCCTAACAAGACAAAAACTTGGAAAATCATCACGGGGAGACATTAGCTGAAGAAAAAACTGTTTGTGACTAAATGTTCTTGTGGGAAAAAATGTTTGACTATGTATTTTGACCGCAATTTTACCATTGGCTTTAGATTGAAAACGGGTCCAAACGACCTACACTGGAGCCAATCGCAGTGGC
The DNA here is from genome assembly GCF_963514075.1 of Conger conger. Taxonomy (NCBI): domain Eukaryota; kingdom Metazoa; phylum Chordata; class Actinopteri; order Anguilliformes; family Congridae; genus Conger; species Conger conger. Next base: position 58,982,098 of record NC_083765.1, read on the forward strand.
ACTAGTGAGCACGGTCTCTCAACATTAGGAAATTAGCTCCAAAAAATCCAGTTTTAACTGCTTGCTCTCAAACACATATAGAATCCCCACCTCTGTGCCTGGGGGTTGGTCCGCCATGATACTCTCGGTACTGTTATCCTATCCCACTCTCTCTGCTTTCTCCCCGGTTGAATAACGTGTAAATATACATAAGGAGGGAGGACTTCCCACTTTACTTAAAATAAAAAAATAAAAAATTGGTATGTTTGCTCTATCACATCTGTCATATTTTTTCAACATTTCCCCTCACTCTCTTGTTGAGTTCCATCGATGCCATGAACCATGTAACGTAGTAAAATGACTTCTCAGAAAACCAACAAACCTGAACAGTCAGTCATCTGGTAACTGGGTCAGAACACTCCCATCCATCACTTTCCACTGGGCTGTTGCTCGGTGCATTAAAATGAAATTTGCATTTGATGAACAACTCAAGCAGGCAATCTATGTCTCCTTAACTACAAGATGCTGGATGTGTGTTCATCAGAGCTTATCCTGAATTTTGAAAGATTATAATACATATTTACTAACAGTAACACTCAATGACATGTATATTTCTCATTTATATGTTTGTATTTATATTTATTTTTTCAGAGCAACACAGTGCAGAGAGCAAAACGTTTGTTAAAAAAGTAAAAAAAGTAAATAAATAAAAAGTTCAAAGACGTTATTAAAGAACACATTTCTGATGACATAAATGCATTTAGAGTACAAAACATGTTTCTGGGTATTTTGAACTCAATCATAACAGTGCAGAAATACTGTATCTCATTTCAAACAGGTCCCACTTCCCTCTCCTAAAATGAGGGCTTGTCACCTCTCTCACTAAATGTAATTAATGGTAAACTGTTGGGCAATAAATTAGTATGCATATCATTTATTTGTTTCTTGCACAACCATTCCTAAAACCTGGCCTACTTGCTTTCAAAATGTAACACTGTAAGTCAACCAGAAGTTGAGAAATAGATTTGAATGCTCATTCAGGTTCTATTCCTTCTTTCTTTGGACGCAAAAACTTAAGGGCAATGGACGAGCTTTCACTAATGTGTGTGCAGAATTAGCACAGTAAGAACCACAAAGGTACTTACTCAATAACTCAATAAAATCTAAACTTTTGTGATATGGTTGTGTTGTCTGGACTTGGAATTGAATTAAACAAAAGGAACGGTGCATAAAACAAAGTGGAACATTAGTGGGACATTCAGCCAACCAAGCCATGTATTTTATAATTGGTTTGTTTTTTCCATTGGCTAACAAACAGACTTAACAAAAACAAGGACATTACGAACAGAAATGCAGTCTTTCAGCGATCATTTGTAACGCTCTCTCTTCTCCTGCCTGTTAGAAATCATACCATTATCCGTGTCTCGATAAAGAAATTAGAGCTGCAGTCTGTGACCAGTCTGAGACTGTTTGAAGGAAAAAATAGTCAAGAAAGCAATCCATTCCCTGTCCTTCTCATTAATGTTCTTAGCACAATGTGTTCGCTTCTGTCTGAGTCTTCTCTGACCTCAATACATCAGACTAAAATCACAGGCAAGGCAAGGGGAAACACAATTTGCCTTGGAAATTGATTACAGCTGATTCATTAAGGGTCTCATTCATGTGGATACAATGGGTGTGTGAAGTATGTATGATCATACGCGATTGTAGATGTGCTTACAAACATTTCCACAAACATTTTAGCAATCATCGTTATTTCTTATCTGAATTTGTTGTTTGGTACGATCAAAATCATTTTGAAACATGGCATCTTTGGTATGGAGGTTGCTACCCTTATAGAATAGTTCATTATTTGTGCAAATTCAAATTAAATAGTTACAGACCTCATATGAAGCAATGTTGTAAAGGTATAATTAAAATATGAATATTAAATAGGCTATTGCTTCAACAGCAACTAAAATAACTTTAGTTTTGTTTTATAAACATTTTTTTAAAACACATTTTTATTATTATTTCAGTTACGATAATGTTTATTCACACTTAGTTTTCATCTTAGTTCATAATAATCACATTCTTGGAATTACATGAAATACGTTTTGTTTATCGGAAATAGTGATTGATGATTGATGAGGATATATAAAGACACACAAGTGTGCAGCCAAACCCAACACGTACTGTAGCAGTGGCATCTTTGCTGCCTTAGGACTGCATGACTAATCATGCCTCGGGGAGAAAGCGTGTCCTTAGGGACCGTGCAGATACATTACACACTGAGGAGAGTGATGAATTGCTGATGTTTGCACACGTCCCTGAAATGGGCATGCCGTTTATAGGACTGCCGGGGTTCTTCCTTATGCTAATCAACAAGAACAGGCATGCACATCCAATTTACAAACAATTAGCATTCATCTTCTCATACACCTGGGATCCACACAAAAACACAGGTCTGCGTGTGTTTTGAGAATCTCACATTGAAATGAATGTCGGAATTTAAAAAGTTTGTGAACGAGGCCCCATCTTTTCAGGGCAACAGGAAGAATCAGATGAATGTTAGTGTTGTGATTACGGCTCTACTTGTGAACCATTCATAGACTGTATGTGGATGAAACCCAAGAATCAACAGGCATTTGCAAATATCTAAGGTTTATGGTTCCATTTTATCCATGTTCTGGATTAATGAAGTCTTATACAAACATGTATAAGAACAACCCAACCATCATCTTAACTATAAAATGCTGGCTTTGTGTTCATTAGAGCTTATCCTGAATTTTGATTATATTTATTATAATATATAAAGATAAATAGTAATTTTAAAATGTCTTAACAGTAACACTCAATGACATGTATTTCTCAACAAAGAGAACTCGATTTCACTCAATTTCTCATTCTCATATTTCTCATTCTCAAACCAACCATCATGCTGTCCAAGTACTAAACAAATGAAACACCCTCAACACCACATTATACATACGCAACACAGTAAAATATCCTGCATTACATCTACTCTAAGAGTACAGATGATACAATGAGCAAATGGAGACCATATGAAATGATATAAGACTGCACATTTTACTGTGAACATGTTGTCGAGGACCCGGCCCTAGGCCCCCCTGATGCGAGATTGACGGGGGATGGGTTAGGAAGGAATGCATTGTTAACCCCTCGCACACGCCATCGAGGTGGTAGTAAGAACGCCCGTAAGAAGAAAAATATGTGGTTCAGAGAATGAGCAGCCATACTTGTCAGTAGAGGAGTCTGAAGTCGGGGGACTTAGATTTAGGGTTTTAAGGAGCAAGGTTAAAGTTCTGACTGAGAATACCCCAACCCTACAGGGGAGGGGCACAATGCCTGGCTAAAACAAATAAATAAATAAATAAATAAGGAAAACGGAAGGGATGTCAATACCGAAAGAAGATTAAGAGGCTTTAAGGGCCTTCCTGATTATAGCACAAATAATTTATCGGATAGATTCAAAGGACTGACTGTAGAAGGAGTTGGGGGATGATTTACACTCAGCCATTGGCTGGATGTCCTTTGTAGATCCCTTAAGGCGCCGTGGAGAGGGGCACCTGAAGAGTGTGTTGAGATGTTGGAGGGCACTAACTTCTGGCTTGTATGAAGTCAAAGTTTGGAGAGAGTCCAAGGAGAGATTATGACAGGGAGACAAATACCAGTGATGAATAGGTTCATTAAAAAAAATTACATAAGAGCTAGTGTTTTTCCACTCGTATATTAAGATGGTGGAAATTCCCAAACTGGAGGGGCACATGACATAAAATATTGGGGAAATTTCTTTTGAGGTATGAGAAAATGACAATTGGAAAAACAGAAATAATTAATATGATCATTAAAAAACAAGTTACATAAGAGATAAATGTCTTCCCGCTTGAAATATTGGGGACATTTCTTATCAAAAAAGGTACACTTTTGTATGCAAAAAAGATATATAAGGAATAAGCTTTTAGACCTTAGAGTGGGATCTTAGAATTTTGCTTCAGAAGATATCTACGAGCTGTTGAAGAGAGAGCAACGCAGGACAGCTGTAGTCAAGCTGGAGTGGCGGGCAGAGGGAGCTGGATATGGAGAACAGAGTGATGTACGCGGTGCGGACTTAGCCCAAGAGTTGTGGCAGCGGGACTGATGTCGAAGAGGTGTTCATGCGCATCCCTCATCATACAGAAAAGCTGGTGAAAGAGTTAAAGGGCTTTTACGACATGCTTGGAGCCGTGAACAGCACCTGGAGGCCAACAGACGGGACGCGGGGTTCCTCCACGCTACCTTCCTGCTGGACCCACGCAAGAACCTGAAGCCTCCCCCCCTAACCTCAGTGTCAGTGAGGAGAGGCATATGCTGCGGCTGCACTGCAAAACCCCCGACGTGTTCGAAGACATACCAGTGCACATCCCATACAACAGGCAGGAGAAATACGAAGTGCAAAGTCACATCTTTCGAAAGTCTGGGTCCTGATCCTGCCCCAGATTCCCAAACCAATGCAGCTGTTCAAAGAGCTCATCAACAGCAAGGAGGAGGGATCAAATCCCACAGAAAACGAGCTGGCTATATTTAAGGCATGGGTGGTAATTATAATCTATATTACTTGTAGAAGTAGGAAAAGTAATACATAGAAGTAATACATTATAAGTTTCCTTTTATTTTTATGTTTTTTATTTCTCATTAAGATACTATATACAATATAAATAAGTAGTAGACTTTAGGGGTGTTCGTACCCATTGTATTAATGGAAGTTCGGTAGCTTTTATCTCCGTGAAGGGGGAGCCATAAGATAAGGTAAAGGCCAAAGAGGATGATGGATATTTGAGGGGTGTACCTTGAGTTTTAAACATCATGGTGGAAAGGTAATTTAGAAAGAGCTAGAGGGGTATATGTAACTTGCATGTGATTAGCAAACTGCAAAAGATGATATGTACACTGTAATCTGTATAACTCTATTCTTTTGATTGATTATAATAAAGTATATCTTACTATAATCATATGTGATAAAGAGTCTTTAGAGGAATACATTGAATACAGGACATCGATTACCAGATTTGCATCACACCCTTCACTTCGAGACTGGGCTGGAAGTTCAGTAGAACTTACCAGGGCTCCAGGACGCTCGGAGTACTTGAGTTCGTCCCCGAGACACCTCAGGGTGAGGTACTGCTCGTGGGAACGTGAGGTCTGAGCTCGGCAAGGGGTCCGTGGCTCACGACAATGTACATTGTCACACACACATGTATGTATGTACAAATATTAGATAACTGCAGTGGGAGGAACTGCAATGGAATAAACCCTGAAATTTGACTTCCAGCAACTTTGCATGAGTACAATGCAGTGGCATATGTTTAAACTGTAATGATGAGGTTAATATGGGGCTGTGAAAATTGGCAGGGTTTTGAAACTTTATGGAAACACAGAGGATCCAACTCCAGTAATTCTACTGGAGAGAATTATATCCTGTCAGATCCCTGCCATGCCTTAGGGCTGAGTGTACTAGAATCCATGTACTAGATCCATACACTAGATGTATGGTCTTCTTCAGTGCAATTTAGAAAAACAGCTTCTTTCAATAAAACTTTGCCAACCTTGAGAGGGAATGCATGGTGCACAAACAACATCAGAACATATGAGCCTTGCCTTGTGTGGCTTGTAGCTCCAAAATTTTGATGCGATTCAAACATTTTTTGATTTATTCTTTATTTTACCCGGAACGTCACTTTCATGCTGTTTCATTGATTTGAACCAAAGTTTTGGATTCAGCCAAAGTCACAGGATTCTTTTTTTGCAGCATGTTCCAAGAGCAGGGTGCATTTTGAGTAAAAGCTATCATAACTTCATAAATCCATGCTCAGTACAGCTGTAATAATTTATGAAATGTCGCCGAAGCATAACACAAGTTTTTTAATTATACATTTTTTCCCCTCCCAACAGTAATAATAGAATTATCAGTAGTGGTACACTACTTATTCATGCAAAAAATCACAGCTTGAAAGAAAAACATAAATACGATGCGCTTTCAACAAGAAGAAAATATGCATGTAATTATCTCACCACTGACATTGAAGAATATCAAATTGAATGGAATAAATAATACCCAAGAGTTTACCGTCTGCCTTTAAATAATTGAAATTGCATTATAACAACACTGGTTCTAAAACAGTCAAGGGGAAATCATAGTTTATATCAGGTACTGGGAGGAGCTCCAAGCTTTTGTTCAAGTTCATGAACACACATACACACACACGCGCACACACACACATACACACACGCGCACACACACGGACATACACACACACACGCACACACACACACACACACACGCACACACACGGACATACACACACACGCGCACACACACACACACACACGGACATACACACACGCACACACACACGCACACACGGACATACACACACACGGACATACACACACACGCGCGCACACACACACACACACACACAGACATACACACACGCGCGCACACACACACACACGCACACACACACACACACACACACAAACGCACAAACACACACTACCGCTTATCTACCACACTCGCCACCTCCATCAGAGAACAGCTCTTGTTTGGATTCCAGCCCATCTTGAAATCCTACAGGAATACAAACTACACACCAGGCAGTCTTTTGTCACCAGTATACTTTACCTTGCCTCGTCTCCTCCTGCTGCCATCTCCATAGCGATAAAACTGGACAGAACACAAACCACAACTAAAAAAACCGAGAACTACGTTATGTATCACCACTTTTGTTGAGTTTCAAGGACACATGCACACCCACGCACACACATTTGCTTTCACCTGCACACACCCACACACATGTATCCCTGCACCAACACACATGCACATATATACACGCAACCAATAGTGCGCATGCATGCACACACACACACACACAATCTCCAGTTTGTCCTATACAATAACTGTCAGGTAAAAGACTCTACTCGGTCAAAGGATTGCGTCCTTTAATTAAACAAGAAAAAAATTTACATAAATATGTATAAATATGTATGAATAAGCAGCTGTGTGGAGACTTGGTAAGAGGTTGACACAATCAGTATGTAAGATTGTCAAATCCGCCCACTTCTGTGAACTGCGAAGAGTTTATCAAAATATAGGCATTGTGACTCATCTGCAATGCTAATGAACATCACCTTTCCGGAAGCATATTGCAGAGCAGCATCAGCTGCTAAAATGTTGCTCTTTTTTTACCGCTTTCACCTTTCGAAACAGTAAACTTGAACTTGAACTGGAGTTTTTAAAAACAATGGGAGTGGGTTCATATGTCGTCAAAGGAGTTTGTTTTCATAACTTCAGCAGATTTGAAAAGATGGAAGTTATTCATATGGCTAAGCAGATACCCCTCTAATGGGGAATGGAATGCAGTAACAATCCTCCCCTCCAATAAAATGAGAAAGCAGAACTAAACATTGGCCTAAAACTATGCAGAGTTTTAAATGAAATCCTTCAGACAATTTAATCCATGTTTTCAGGAGACAGAGCACTCATTCGGTGACAGCGAAATGACAAGTTGATAGGGTAAAAAGGATAAACTGAATATGAAATACAGAATGCCTGGAGAGCATTTCAAACCCTTTTTTTTTTAAAGACATGAAAGGTATCTGAAGGTCTTTCCTTAACTGAAGCTGGGTGGGGTAGGAGTCCATCAGGAGATAGGTTTAATCATAAAGGGTAAACGAGATCAGTCCTTCACAGATGGAGTCCCGGAAAATGAGGCACCGAGAGATTAAATGAGAACTGATGCCTCTCATGACTCGCTATGACACAAAATCACACCGCTACACATTCAGCTAGTGTGGTATGATGGGATGAAACAGCCCCAAGGCTCTCAATCCTGATATCTCTTCATGAATCTAGCCATAATGGCCATCCTACACAGTGTGATTTGGTCCTAATCTCTATTTTTTTAAAGGCTGCAATGAAACCTGGCAGCCATAGTTTAGAACTGGAACGCCTTGGGTCTGTCAAAACACGAGGGTTAGGGACGTCCCAATAACCGCTTTAGTTTCTGAACAATCTACCACATCCAAATTAATTTAAGATATAGTTACTGTCTTCCCCGTGCTCAGAAAGACTGGCAAGTAAATCCATATCCTGTGTGTGTGCATGCGTATGTGTAAGTGTCGCAATGACACAGCATGTCTGTGCATGTGTAAGAGATACAGACGGAGATGGATAGAAAGAGATGGAGAGAGTGAAAGAGAGAAAGAGACAGTAGAACAGGAAGTGTGAGAATGAATATTACATATGCAAAAAAACACGTTGAATTGGTTTTGTGATAACAGAAATGCAATACATCTGCAGTGAAAGCCTTGCTCGAGCCCTCATTTTGTTGAAGAGGCTTACACAGCAAAATAAAACTAATTAAATTCACAGCACAAAGGCTCCAAAATCAACGGTTTCTGCGTCTGTACATTTCACTCCGATCCCCATGCCTCTTTTGAGCACACAACTGGCGGCTTAAAAACTCACCTTTGTCCTTCTGCTCGATGTAACTAGGGGGCTGGGACAAGGAGGAAGGAACGAATCTGAAATAAAAGATAAGCCTTTGTCAATTCTGTTCACCAGCACAGCGATCATATCAAACTGACATTTAACGGACGGCGAAATGAAATTTTTGTTCTCAAACAGAAGCCTTTGCATATGACAGCAAAACTCAAACAAGCCCATGTCTCTTTTATAGACTGATAGCAACTCCGCTTTTCAGCTACTAAATCCTCCACAACTATAAATTTGATTTTACAGTTAAAAATAAAAAAGGCAGTGTTTGTTTACTCTATGATAGGTACTAAACACACTGAAGAACAAATGAAGAAGATTATATATATAATATATTTATATGCATTATATTTACAGTAGTGTCAGTATATTACAGTACATGTGCATGTACGACTTGATTCACCACCAGAATTGGCAAATGACTGTCAGCATATGTAATAGGAAAGCCAAATTTGTTTCCATAGCAAACTCAAAACAGTTCTTTCTTTCCTAAAAAGTCACTATTGAATAACTTTAAATGGCTATCTTCAGGAAAATTACATTGTTCTGTGCTGTTTTAATGAATATCAATGAAATGTCACCATTATTTATGTGGAAAAACAGGGTCAGCATTGGCTCAGGTGGTAAGAGCAGTCGTCTGGCAGTCAAAGAGTTGCCAGTTCGATCCAGCCCTGGGTGTGTCAAAGTGTCCCTGAGCAAGACACCTAACTCCCAAATGCTCCTGACAAGCTGTTTGTTGCCTTCCATGGCTGCCAATCGCTGTTGGTGTGAGTGTGTGTATGAATGGGTGAATGAGAAGCATCAATTGAACAGCCCGTTGGATAGAGGCGCTATATAAATGGCAACGATTTACCATTTACAAAAAAAAAATTACACAGATCATTGAATATTTTTTCCCCATAAACTGGTGACACCCCCAACCCTCCAGGCTATGGAGCATAGTTAGGGGCAGCCTGTAGCATAGTGGTTAAGGTACATGACTGGGACCCACAAGGTCGGTGGTTCGATCCGCACAGCCCTGCATTGCTCCAGGGGAGGATTATCTCCTGCTTAGTCTAATCAACTGTATGTCGCTCTAAGAGCCTCTGCCAAATTCCATTAATGTAATGTAACGTAATGTAATGTAATGTAATGCAATGTAATGTAATGAGAGAACTCAAATCGAATAACTGAAATCATAACAAAAACTCAACAGCAGCAGCCACATGCCAGGCATCTAATTTCTTCTGACGAGCATTCCAGCGATTTCATGTTTCCGTGTAAATAATTCGGAGAAAGCTACTCACCCAATGAGACCGACAGGGTCTCCTTTTTAACATCACCCGCAAACGCGGACATACTGAAGAAATCCAGGAATATAAGTGGGCCATAATCACATTGAAAATCATAACATCGCAGGGAAACTGTAAGAGGCAGCCAATCAAAAGCGCTGTGCGGTACGACTCAGAAAATTAACGAGGCGGGCATGGAGCCTTCCTAACGACCCGGAGGACACTTGGCGGGAATGGCAGGTACAGTATTAGCGGAGGGGGGCTCGGACCCAATCATTAACACAACAACAGAAGATAGGGCGGTAAACAGCCCGGGCCTGATTGCTAGTCATTCATACACACTTCCATCCCAGGAGCACTTTGCCACAGACAGTGAGCAGAATATTTAACCAGAGCCAAGAGAGGGAAAGGGCAGCACCCAGAACAGAGGAGCCAACTCTGACTGGAAATGCAATTAACTTCCCTGTGAATCAAAAGTTCTGAAGGCCAGGCATGGGTGCCGCATACACATCGAAGAAAGGTCTTGGGCATTTTTTCCCCGATAGCTCGTAGTAACTGTGCTCAGAAAACGGTAGGTAAATCGCAAGGTTTTGCAGAGAGATGTTCCCCACTGATACATTTCAGCTGAATGATGCACAGTACATTACCACAGACTTCTATTATCAGCTAGCCTTTATATTCAGTAGGGTGCACAAAATGACTTATTCATTCAAATCTTGATTTCGGGGTGGATGAATGTGGCAAGAGAACAGATCTGTCATAAACCATTACCAGTTCTGTAATCCAATAATGTATCAGGCTAAATTGTATTTTTTTTTTTCTTTTGGATACTGTAGAGTACTCAGCATGCTATGGAATTGAGGGAAACAGATAACCTTTGAAGTTTAAATTTGCATCACTGTATGTCTAAGAAAATCCTTATCGTCACACAGACATTTTTTTTCAACGAGATTAGTGTACTGTAAAATATTTTTTTAAACTTTTATTCCATGAATTCAAAAATAATTGAAAATGTGCATTTTTTTAAAGTTTGCCAATTAACTTTGTTGATTTCTGAACTTGCCAAACTTTGTTGAAGCTAAACATTCATTTAATTGGGAGCCCCTGTCAAGCTTGAATGCTGATTGGCTCTAGGCCATAGGCCTCTCCATATACACTCAGTAAGCACTTTATTAGGTATATATTCAACTTGTTTTTTAGACTTATTAAGTCTTCTGCTGCTGTAGCCTATCCACTTAGAGGTTTGACGCGCCGTGTGTTCAGAGATGCTCTTCTGCATACCGCTGTTGGAATTTGTGGTTATATCTGTTCCTGTCACCTACCTGTCAGCTTGGCCCTTTTCCTATGACCTCTCTAATTAACAAGATGTTTTTGCCTACAGAACTTCTGCCTCTCTGCAAACTCTTGAGACTGTTGTGCATGAAAATCCCAGGAGGTCAGCAGTTTCTGAGATATTCAAACCACCCTTTCTGCTATCATTCCACGGTCAAAGTCACTGAGATCACATTTGTCCCGATTCTCCTGGTTGATGTGAACATTATCTGACCCGTATCTAGATAATGTTACGTATTACACTGCTGCCACAAGATTGGCTGATTAGATAATTGCAGGAATTATCTAATAAGTAGGTGTTCCTAATAAAGCGCTAAGTAAATGTATACTGTACATTAATTGAACATTTGGTAATATCGGGCTGCTTGGTGGGTGGGTCCTGTTAAAGCACTGGTCTAGAGCATGGATGGATTGAATACAGACAGCAACAGTGCCAACTGTGGCCGGCCGCCCCTGAATGGTTGTGCAGAAATGTCTTCAGTATAGTGTTGCCCAGGGCAGGTAGTCTGAGATTTCAGGCAAAGGGATCTACATCGCATTGCACGCCAGTGACCCCCCTCCCCCCACCCCCTAGCTAGCCACCATCGGGCTGCCTGCCCAAGCCACACTGACTCAGTCAATGACTGCGTTTGCTTGACTGCTGGAGTGAAAACAAGCGGCATGGCTCGACATCTCATGTCAAAGGAGAGCGCTTGCTTGTCTTTGCTTTCCAAATTTGACAGACATTTCACTGTAGTTTTGGCACAGATGTACATCAACATGGCGGCACGGATGGTGCAGTGGGTAGCACTGCCGCCTCACAGCAAGGAGGTCCTGGGTTCGAATCCCCGTCGGCCGGGGCCTCTCTGTGTGGAGTTTGCATGTTCTCCCCGTGTCTGCGTGGGTTTCCTCCGGGTACTCCGGTTTCCTCCCACAGTCCAAAGACATGCAGTTTAGGCCGATTGGAGAGTCTAAATTGCCCGTAGGCATGAGTGTGTGAGTGAATGGTGCGTGTGCCCTGCGATGGACTGGCGACCCATCCAGGGTGTATTCCTGCCTTTCGCCCAATGTATGCTGGGATAGGCTCCAGCTCCCCTGCGACCCTGTTCAGGATAAGTGGGTTAAGATAATGGATGGATGGAAGTTATGTAGCTAGATACACATTCTTATTTTTGACCTGTACACCATCTTTTTAATGCAAATATTTAATCAGCCAATCATGTGGCAGGAACTAATGCATAAAAGCATGCAGACATGGTCAAGACATTCAGCTGTATTTCAGACCAAATGTCAGAATGGGGAAGAAATGTGATCTGAGTGACTTTGACCATGAGATGATTATTGGTGCAAGACAGGGTGGTTTGAGTATCTCAAAAACTGCTGATCTCCTGGGATTTTCACGCACACTAGTCTTGAGTTTGCAAAGAATAGTGCAAAAAAAGTCCAATAAATGCCTAATAAAGTGCTTAGTGAGTGTATTGACTAACCAGACAGTTTACTCCAATATTAATTACGTCCTTTTTATTAATGAAAAAACATTTGCAATATATGCAATTGATATGTGATGCCAGCCAGCTTACTACATTGGGTTAAAAGACTTAATATATCATAGGTATAAAAAAAAAAACTGCAAGATCCTGACAACAGGGTTTACCAGGTAGACATATAGCACACAAGCAATGAAGAAATAAGACACATTCGTAATGGTATTCTTACAATAGATAAATCCATCACAAGAAAGGACAGTGACACTGTTTACACCATTCCTAAAATAAATGTTCACATTTCTCTAACAAAATCAAACAATGCAGCTCCAGTATCTTCTATGTGCAAAGTCTCATATTTGAAAATTCCAGAATTGTTGTGAGGGCAGATTCAGTGAAGTAGGTTATTTATTAAAGAGATTGTGCCAGAAACAAAAGGTCTTACATAAGAACGTTGTCATATTTTGCATGCTTTATCAGGTGCTTTTGTTCACACTAGAGTTGGTCATACTGTCAAGCTGGTCATACGCTGGGTATGACCTGGTCAACCAGCATGGCTAAGCTGGTCATAAGCTGGTCTAGCTGGGTATGAGCTGGTAAACCAGCTAGTGTTGGTAGCTTGTCGAAACTGGTAGCTGTTCAACCAGCTACCATCTGTTTCAAAACCTAGCTTGAGCTTTTTTTTTCAGCAGGGACTGACCTGAAAAAATTGGTCTTACGCCGACAATTTACTCCTGTTCACACATGACGCCAACACAGAAAATTGCCAGAACATTTACAGGTTAAGATGTCTGAAAGGGGCTTAGGAAAAGACACCGATTGGGGTGAAATCGAGTTAAACAAAAAAAAAAAATGGAGAAGGCTACAATAACTGACTCAGATGCAGAAAACTTTATTAATCCCTGAGGGGCAATTATGAAGGCAGCATAATCAACCACAACATTAACAAACAAACAGTATGACAGACATCTGTGCAAAAAAAAAGAAGCGGAAATTCTGGTACATTATTCTTACTTTCTGAAAAACCAACTGTCATTAAATCACGTTTGCTTCAGAGATGCTTCTTAAACCGCAGTCGCCCAGAAAAAATCTAAAAGACAGCAGTGATGGTCACTGTTGGCCTAAATAATAACCCTGTCCCTTGGAGACTTGCTCTTATTTTTTTACAGGTTAAATCCAAAGGAATCAATTTACCTTACGCTTGCATGCGGTAAAGCAGAAAATGAGTAATGATTTCTAATTAACTGCCTGCATAACAGTATACAATACAGGGCAAGTTAATGTGTCCCTCGGGTTCATTTGGCAAGATGTATTTGATTTCTCACTTTCAACAAATCCTTTATTATGGTTGCTGGGGAGCTCACCCTAGCAGCACACAAGGTGTAGAGGCACACCCTGGGTGTTCTACCCTGGATCCCTCCATCATCCAGAACTACCGCCCGGTATCTCTTCTTCCTTTCCTTTCTAAAACTATAGAACGAGCTGCTTCTACTCAACTTTCTTCTTTCTTTTCTAACAACAACCTGCTAGACCCCCATCAGTCTGGCTTCAGATCGGGCCACTCGACAGAGACTGCGCTCCTCTCCGTCAGTGAGTCACTTCATGCCGCACGAGCAGCCTCCCTCTCCTCTATCCTCATTCTTCTAGATCTCTCTGCTGCCTTCGACACTGTGGATCACTCCATCCTCCTGTCTGCCCTGTCAGCAACGGGCATCTGTGGCACAGTCCTGGACTGGATTGAGTCCTACCTCTCTGGTCGCTCCTTCCAGGTTGCCTGGGCTGGTTCGGTATCGACACCTCGGCCCCTCGCCACAGGGGTTCCCCAGGGCTCAGTCCTTGGCCCGCTTCTTTTTTCTCTCTACACTCGCTCCCTTGGCCCTGTGATCACTGCACATGGGCTATCCTACCACTGCTATGCGGACGATACCCAACTCTTCGTCTCGTTCCCGCCGTCTGATACGCAGGTTTCAGCCCGTATCTCTGCTTGCCTGAGGGACATCCAGAGCTGGATGGACAACCACCATCTAAAGCTCAACCCAGGTAAAACTGAAATGATATTCATCCCTGCTAATACCTCTCCCCATCTGGATCTCTCCATTTCTCTCGGGGATACCACACTCACGCCGTCACCCAGTGCAAGGAACCTCGGCGTGGTGATGGACAGCAGACTGTCCCTTTCCGAGAACATTGCGGCGGTGACCCGGTCTTGCAGGTTCTTCCTCTACAACATACAGAGAATCCGCCCCTTTCTCACCCCCTACTCGACCCAGCTCCTGGTCCAAGCGATGGTTCTGTCCCGCCTGGACTACTGCAATTCCCTCTTGGCTGGCCTCCCAGCGTCCGCCATCAGACCCCTCCAACTCATCCAGAATGCAGCAGCTCGTCTGGTCTTCAACCTTCCCAAATACTCACACGTCACCCCCCTGCTTACTTCCCTCCACTGGCTGCCTGTCATGGCTCGCATCAAATTCAAAACATTGGTGCTAGCCTTCCAAGCAGTTAAAGGGTCTTCCCCAGCTTATCTGCAAAAAATCATCAGACCCTACACCCCTGCCAGACCTCTTCGTTCAGCCTCCACAGGCCGCTTGGCACCTCCCCCTCTCAGAACCTCCACCTCACGCTCACGACTACTGTCTGTTCTGGCTCCACGGTGGTGGAACGAACTCCCCGTTGAGGTCAGAACTATAGAATCTCTCCCCACCTTCAAGCGCAAGCTGAAGACGCACCTCTTCAAGCAGCACCTCTCCCCATCCCTCCCTACCTCCCTGTGAACCTTAATTGTTGTCTCTGTGACTTGCTTTGTGTATCGGTATTTTTAGTTGGCTAGGTAAGCAGTGTTTGGATAGTTAACTTTGGTCACTTTTGCTCTTGTTTGTTTGTTTGTTTGTTCAAAAAAAAAAAAAAAAAAAAAAAAAAAAAAAAATGGCCCTTGTCCTTATCTTTGTTGTACAGGTAGCAGTTGAAATTGTACTTACCTCTAGGGTCTTTCAGCAAACTTATCCCTGGTTATGGGTATGCACTTTGTTGTACGTCGCTCTGGATAAGAGCGTCTGCCAAATGCCAATAATGTAATGTAATGTAATGTAATGTGTTCGACCCAGTTCAACCCTGGGACATTTTGCAGCATACAAGTACATAACTGGGACCCAGAAGGTTGGTGGTTCAAACCCAAGTGTAGCCATGACAAGATCCACACAGCTGTTGGGCCCCACATTGCTCAACTCTAAACGACGGTTTGGATAAAAGGGTCAGCTAGATAACACATTTTTACTTTATTTATATTTATTTGATCCTGTCAATACTGAAAGATTGTCTGGCAGCCTCACAGGGTTGGCATTGCCCAGGGAGAGAGGGTTACAGTCGGCTGGGCTTTAATTTCATTACACAAGAGAGACTTCTGCGGTCAATCAGGCTTCTGCTGTCTGCCTGGGCCAACAGTGTATGAAGCGTGTCCCTCTCACAATGTAACTACTGTCAGCTCAACGCATCCCTGTTTGCTCCCTAGTGAACTGGCATAGGACATACCTGCAATACAATAGACACAAACTGGGCATTCCATCCACTGATAGGGGGATAAGAAATAGCATCCATAAATATTATCCAGTACCCATAACCGGCCCCCTCCATACACCAACCGAAAAGAAAATAAACATGTACCACTGGTAGTCTTTTTTTGAAAAATCTCTCTAGAGTAGTATACATAATAAGAGGTGTTCTTTCCCGCAACTTTATCTGTATATGCAGCTGTATTAAAGTCCCTAAACCCCATTAGGCCTTTGTTCTTCTCGAAGAGTGGTAGAGACAACAGCAATGCAGCTGTCAATCACAGAGGAGTTTAATCACTGTCTGGAGTGAGACGCATCCACAGAGAGTGACGAGCTGTCAGGCTGTCACGCTGACGTGCGCAGGCTCTCCTGTGTGTAACTCCGTTACTGTGCCTAGCTGGGATGAAGGAGAGAGTACAGAACGAGCACCGATATGGCTGCGTCCGAAATTGTATACTATCTTACTATTTAGGTCAAAATAGTATAAGTATGTCCGAAACCAAAGTTGCAGTGATTTAGAGCGTGCTAAAGTAACCTGGATGCCACACAACTTTTGGTGAAATATCAAAGTGTGCGAACACAAGATACTATGCTGGCACGGGTATCCCACAGTGCATTGCGCTAGGTCACGACTCAAGCAAACCAAAGTGGTGAAAGAGTTGAACAATTTCAAAGCAAATATTACCTTTAACTTTGCTTATCGGAGTTAAAATCAAAAAGAGCTTTAAATACTTTTTTCTATCTACATTCCACAAAGTCACACTGTGAACTTTACACACATGCACTGTGTTTCAAATGTCGGCATTCTATGACGAGGTAGTATGTCCGAAAATCCATCTTACTTTTTGCTCATATACTAAAACCGCCTTATTAACGCCAAATGATAGTATGCATGCATAGTGCGTAGTGTGTAATATTTCATTTCGGACACAGCCAAAGTCAACCAGGTATATTGTCCTTGTGTTCATTTCGTAATAAGGATACGTGCTGTATATCTGGCAAACCACAGAGAAATAAAAACGCCACAGTTCACATTGGGTTGATTTCAAAATATTTCAGGTTTGTATCCTGAGTGTCTGCCCAGACGTCTTGATTTTTTGACATTCATTTATTACTCGATTGGATCTGTAATTGAGCTTCATACACTTCGTTCCTCATTCATTTCACATTTCTCAAGATCAATCAAATTGAGACATTTCATAAACATCACTGCCCCGGCAAGGCCTACAGCTCATTTAACAGACACTGCCCCGCTACTGAGCTTGTCAACAGCACTGGTGACAGCAACTGGTGTCATAAACAGTTCAATTACTATGCCAGCCCTTGACAGAGGTGGAGGCATGATTTCTCATTGCTTGTTGCTTTATTTGTAATTGAGTCGTTGGAAACAGCTCTCAAGCATATGCTACTCTTTATTTAGGGTAGACAGGAATCGGAAGTGGCTTCTTCTCCTTTCTCAAGTAAAAAGGGAACATTTTGGGTTATTGGAAGAATTCCCTGCACGCTATCTGATTGGTAGTTTCAGCTTGATTTGATTCCTCTGTCATCACCATACATAAGAGTCCTCAGTTGATATACAGTACCTGGTGAAATAAATAAAGAATAAAGAGTCAAGAGGAGACCACAGTAACCGTCTGTATTCACGGATAAGGATACTGTGTCCATGCTCTCTCTCTCTCTCTCTCTCTCTCTCTCTCTCTCTCTATCTCTCTCTCTCTCATACACACACACACAATCATAATGAAAAAACAACAGAACTTGCAACCATATTTAGAGAGTGTGTCATGTAGCAATGCAATTATTAACCTCGTAAAAAATTCTGATGACATTACATTATAAACAAACACAGAGCCTGTACCTGACAGTTTGTTCTCTAACCATTTACAACACCATCTAAGTATTTTATTACTTATTTTAGTTAATGATCAAATGCCTGCACACCAGTCCTGCACTCACATGTACACATAGCTTTCAATGCCAGAATGGGAACAGAAGACATTGTGTGGATTAATACATATCCGCAAGCCCTGCAAGTCCAGAGCAAACATAAGAATGTTCCTTGCAAACATCTCACCAGCCAGGTGAAAATATAGTGTACAGTCCAAGTCCAAGAGTAAACCTATTCGTCCTGGTTGAGACAAATAAAGCAAACTGAGCTGAAGAAAGATCCACTGTGATGAGAGGGTATGTGACATTATACTGCTAACTCAAGAGTAGTAGAACTAGTAGAAGTAGATATTATAATTTCAAAGTATGTATCTGAAGCATACTAGCAGAATATCAATACTTACAGATGCAGAGATTGTAACTGTATTACCATGCCAAATGCAGAAGAGTATAGCCAGACTTGTGGAGCAAAAGCAAAATTATTTGTGTTTCCATCTTGCTTGTTAAGCATAAGTTAGATGCTTGGATTAAACACATGCATTTGTGGAATAGTCAGGGAGATTCAGTCATACACTTAGCATTCTCTTCAGTGCTGAGCCACTCAACATTATGAGCGTTACAGTAAGGTGGGGATTTGACAACCACCCATTTCTTTTCAGAGGAGGAAGAGGCTCGGGCAGAGATCAGAAAGTCTGTGGAATTTTGCCTTTGACACAATCCTCAGCCTCCAAAGAGGAGATCTAGGATGGCTTTGGGGCTTCAGGAGAGCCCCCGAGGCATGACATTAAAGCCAACGAGAGCTCTGCAAAGTAGCAGCTTGGAGGATCACAACTGCTGATACCTTCGACTGGATGCCGTGAGAGAGAGAGAGAGAGAGAGAGAGAGAGAGAGAGAGAGAGTACACAGTATCCGTATCCGTGTGGCACTGGAGAAGTAGCCAGAGGTGAAATAAGGCGAGACAGAAAAGGTACAATGGGTGGAATTTCACAGTCCATCAGGTTAAAAACTTGCCCCTTAATAGCGAGACAGAGATTGTGAAAGTATGCCTGTCCTGGCCCCGGCATTGCTTGCACACCACATTACCGTGCCAGTGATCGTCTTAATCAGTCTCAGATACAGATTGTATGGAGGGCTCGGGGAGTGCTGCTGATGATGGGTGGCTCATTAGCAGGGCGCAGTGCAGCGGGACTTCCTTATGATTGCAAATGTCTGAGAAGTTTCTGGAAGTATCCAGGAGAAATACCACTATCAATAAAATGCTTTTGTCGAGGAATAATTCAGTTCAAAATAATTCAGACCTACACAGGTGATCATGGAGAGAAGTACAAGCATTTGTAGCTCTCTGAAAGTGTTATGTTTTCACCCATTTTTATACCTAGACATACACAGACAAGAAGAAAAAACACGCTGGACTCCTGCCATATATTATTCTGCTGGAGCTTGGGGGGGGGGGGGGGGGGGGGCACTCTTCCAAACAGAAAGGAGTCCATGATAGCAATAAACCATTATTGTTTTGACAAGGAGAAAGGAGCCCTCTTGTTCACATCATTTTCCAAATTCCTCTACAGCCTTTTTGCACAGCTGGGGGTGGTTTTAAGTCTCCTCCTCTGGCCACACAGCCATCAATATGGATGGACCTGGTCTCCATGATCTGGCAGAAGCGACTGAAATTGAAATGACACACCCTTTGTTCTTGCACAGTGACATGCCGGTCAGATGTCACAATTTCTGCACTGGTTCTTATGAGATACAGTGCTCAAATTGCACTTTTACACGTGTTGCTTAGATTTGTTCTCTTCTAAAGAAATATACGTAGTCAGTCAACTGAATGGATAGAATGATGAATAGAGTGATAATTTGCAGTCTCCCACCGAGTTGTTCAAGAACGGGCGTTCGTTGAGGTGTTGGCAGACATCAAGTTATTTTCAGAGTCACTGGCAGGATAATGGAACTGTAATTCTGACAGAAAATGAAAGAACAGCATGCAGCTATTTGATAGGTATGTAGTGACACCACCCCGCTCCTTCAATACAGTATGTGCTGTACCTTTGCCATATAATGACCGGAATTTCAGTCAGACAGTGGAGCAGGTCTTCAAATGGAGGAAGACAGCAGGGCATTTGTCCTTCGGAGACACAATGAATCCGAAAATTAGTCACCCTTCCCAACCAGGCCGTGTTCACAGCGTGTGCGGGCTGTGAACGGAACGGGACAGAAGCCCACAGTGGGACAGGAGTGGTCGCCTCCCAGTGCCAAGCTGGTCAAAGGGAAGCCCTGAGTCAGAAATGACTGATTCTTGGAAACAGAGGATAACAGGTGGCTTCTGGAACCCTCCGCAGGAACCCAAGGGAATGCAGCAGATTGTGAACATAATCACCCAGCTGAGACGGAGAGTAATTACTATGCGCGCGCGTGTGTGCGGTGTGTGTGTGTGTGTATGTGTGTGTGTGTTGGTTGGGGGGCATGTGGGTATGTGGGTGTTTGGCATGTGGTTTTTGGGGAATGTGAGAGATGAGAGATGAGGGAGAAAGAGAAAGATTACTGTGGCTTGGCTCTGTAAGTGCAAGGCTGCTTGGGACTTAATTTTCCCTCCCTGACTAATTCCACAGGTCACTGTTTATTTTCAACTGCATATTCTGTCATTATTTTCCTTTTTTTCAGGAGCTGTTCGAGTAAGGTACAACCTTTCTCAGTGCAGGAATGTTATTTTAGTTAAACCATCTTGTATCGAAGATATGGTCAAAAAGACTTGCTACTGGGGTGGGGAACACACTATATCCAAATTTGGTTACTTACAATGTGTTCAGTTTGGTCATGGTCTCATTTTAAAAACAGGCTATTTCAGCTAATCTATAGGGATATATTGTTCAACTGTGGCATACTTTGCAGAAATGACAAAACCTCACAGCACACCAATTTCTCAGAAGCCAAACACTACAGGAGGGTGATGGTAGTGGAGACAATGAAGGGTCAGGAGGATCAGTCGCGTAGCCTTTGAGGAATTTGCCCACTTTCACTTCAGAGGTTGGTGTACTTTTCACAATGTAGCTGTCCTTGCTATATTAGGTAGCTAAAGTTGCTGACTGTAGTTGCCCCTGCAATCAAAATGTCATTTCATTAAAAAAACATAAGGACATAAGAAATATTGGAATGAACTGTCTGGTTAGTCTATATAGGATTACAGTATTGGAATATAGCTTTACAGAATGTTTGCACCATCATTGAGATCTACTGACTGTGAATTTATTTAAATTAAACGTTGAACCTTGTAGGATGAACGGTGTGAGTAGATATCTTACCTTCATTAAGCCTACTTACACAGTGATATTCACTGGCTGTTTCGATGGTGATATGATTGAGCCTCGAGGACTCTCCTGGCAAAAACGTACATAGAAAAAAAAAGGTATGCTGCCCATGTCCAGTGAGAGAGACATCCTCAAGCACACTCTCCATCAGTACTGCGGTTTGAAGGCAAGCAGATTACACATCCTTACACTCAAATCCCAGCCATTTCTGAATAAAATTATGAGAAATATCCATACAGAATCTGGAGCTCCAAGTAAGTTGTGTACAATAAGACATTTTAAAGGTACAATAGGTAAGATTTTTGTATTAACACATTGTTACAAGACCATTGTAAATCCCTTCCTATCATTGAAAAAGGATCACTGACATGCTGACTCACCCTCTGCCTGTGTTTATAGTCCTTAAATTCTAGTTTCAAATTATACAGTTGACGGCCTGACACTCTGTACCAAAATGTACACTGTACAATAATTAAAGTTCATTGCTTGAAAATTGGTTCTAATTGCCACAGCCAATGATGTTTACAGAGTTTACAGAGAAGGGGGAGGGAAAAATAGTGTTGTGGTTTTAAGGTGTTTGTTGCAGCTATTCCTCTCTTGACCGTTAGAAGTCCGAAATTACCTATTGCACCTTTAAATACAACATATATTACATTTTTTATAATGGATAAGTAAGTCACCACAGAAGTGTACACTCACTGAGCACTTTATTAGGTAGACCTGTACATCAGCTTCTTAATGCAAATATTTAATCAGCCATTCATGTGGCAGCAACAAAATGCATAGAAGCATGCACATGGTCAAGAGGTTCTGTTTTTCAGATGTCAGAATGGGGAAGAAATGTGATCTAAGTGACTTTGACTGTGGAATGATCGTTTGAATATCTCAGAAACTGCTGATTTACTGGGACTTTCATGCACAACATTCTCTATAGTTTGCAGAGAATGGTGTGAAAAACCAAAAACATCCAGTGAGCAGCAGTTCTGTGGGCAAAAACACCTTGTAAATGAGAAGGGCCAGAAGGTGGAAGGTGACAGTAATGAAAATAACCACACATTACAACCGTGGTATGCAGAAGACCATCTCTGAACACATAATGCGTCAAACCTCAAAGCGAATAGGCTGTATCAGCCGAAGACCAATAAGTCTAAACAATAAGTCTGACAGATACCTAATACAGTGATCAGTGAGTGTATTTCAGGAGAAAAGAGTGAACTTGATGTAATCACCTCTGTAGATATGGGAGAGAGTCCAGAGAAGTGTCCTCTGCCACCCGTCAGTTTGTCTCACTGCTGCTGAGTTCATCAGACCCCAGTAAGAGATACAGGACAAATAAAGGCCAGTTCGTAGCTAAGCAATGTATGATTGGCCGATGGAAATATTACTACATTGACACCAACATTCCATTATCAATGGACTTTGATTTTGAATGCTGATGCTCATAAAAAGTATAAACTAAGAATGCATCATAGAATGCCGAAGTAGAGTCGTTGCGAGCTTAAGACACGGACGCTAGTTGATGACACTTTGCTAAAGATAATTACAGATGAGAATGTCCAAGAGGTTGTCATTCCAATTGAGGGAGCGATGGGGTCAAAGTTCAATACAATTTATGCCTCAGCAATAGGCTGAGCAACGTTAGTAGCGATGGCATCGTGCTAGCATAAACTAAAAGTCCAAACATCAAATGTGATAACCGCTGGTATCAACGATCATACATCAGGGAACTATGAACTGACCTTAAGAGTCAATAAATTCACCTTCTGCCATTTCACTCTATAGGACCTGGTTTGGAGGTTCTATGAGTCGCCCCAAAGAAATCCAGAGTCGTATCTGCCCGTGAGGCCATAAGTGCTCTCTGTCACCATGGGGACAAAACAAATGAAAGAAAGGTCAGAGAAATTCCTTCCTGCTGGCAAAAATAGTAAGGAGCGAGAGGGAAGGGAAGAGCAAGAAAAGAAAGAGACATTTTCTAGCGTCTTTCCCACTGTGCCGGACAAGACTACCAGCCCCCTGGTCAACACCCCGACAGCCCAACTATTAAAGCCTCACCCCGCAGTGTGTGTTGCCTAGCAACAGTGAGCAACTGTCATAGCAGTGACTAACCCATCCGTTTTCACTGATGATTGTAATTCAAAATGACAAGGGGCCAAAGGGGAGCCACTGCTGCCTTTAAAACATTAAACACCTGTCACTAGCAATCCTTCTGCATCCTCGGACAGACACATAGAGAGGACTTAATGTCCTTTGCAGTTCAAATGTATGGTTCTTATTAACATTATTATTTCTATGTGTTCTGGACAATTATGTTGGCAATTAACGATAAAGTTGACTTTATCATTTATATACATATCTATACATATTATCTATAACAATGACCTGGAGGAATGTCTACTAAATCTACCAAACATGACTGAGATTCTACATGAAATTCAGGGCAATGCAACTTTTGTTACTATTTTTCCTCTCATGGACAGGTTACGCAGCTGAATGAATGAAAGCACTGTGGCTCATTCAAGGCAGAGGATTTTGAGTCCATGTCATGCAATTACACATAAATGCACAGAACCAGCAGACCTTTAAATAGCAAGGGGTCACTTCAGCTGGGGATAACAGCAGTATACCCAAGAGGGCTTTGATGTAGGTTGTGATGTGTCATCTCGAGTATAAAAGGAAATGTCTGGTTAAAGGGCATTGTGTCCTCACACCTGTTCCATTGTCGTCCCCCCTCCAAAAGCGAGGTACATAAATAACTGGCTGGGTAGGACAGAGGTCAGAGCAGGACACACGGCAAAGAAAACCAGACCAGGATCCATTTTGTTAATGAGGAAATGACACCTCGGGAGCAGCCAACCAACAGTCCTCTCCACCTGAAAGGTTCTGATAGGCCGTTGCGTTCAGGCTTGAACTGGAGGAACCTCGGACATCCACGCTCGTTTCTCTGAGCGAGAATCTTCACTCTTCTTTTAATGTCCTCCCCACTTCCTGAAGCCTGCCGGCTGGGGGAGAATAGAGCGTTGAGCCAGAGGCGATTCGAGGATCTCACAATGCGGGAAAAGAAATCGAGGAGGGAGCTCATGTTACCACCAGCGACAGAAAATGCCACGCAATGATGTATTCAATGACTGTTGCAGCCCCTGCTTTTATGTATAAAATAAATAAATAAAACAGCTTCACTCATCAAAGGAAAAAAATTGTTCAAAGGAGCTCCTTTTACCATGTTTGTAGGAGCCTGACTTTCTCCCTGGAGAGACCCTACTGTTGGGGAGGGGTTCATGGGCATTTCATGGAACCGTCAGATTGTTTTGCTTAAAGATCAACAAATCTATAATTAACATGCACTCACCGAGCACTTAATTAGGAATCTTGTTACACCTTGTTAATGAGAGATGTCAGAGGAGAATGGCCAGACTGGTGAAAGCTGAGAGGAAGGTGACAATAACGCAAATAACAACACATTACAACAGTGGTATACAGTAGAGCATCTCTGAACATACAACGCATCATAACTCGACGTGGGTAGACTACAGCAGTAGAAGTCTAACAAAATAAGTCTAATGAATACCTAATAAAGTGCACGGTGAGTATACATACAGTATGTACATACAATGAGCTCTTAAATGTTTCAAAAGTATATTATTGTTTTTCTTGATTTGGTTCTGTATTCCACAATTTTTAATTTGTACTCTACTTTAACCAATTCACAAGTGGTTAAAGTGCAGATTCTCTTCAGACTTTCAGCTTTTATTAAAGCTCTATAACAACATTGTGCAATTACAACTCAGAAATTATGGAGTGCAGAGCCAAATCAAGAAAAAATATGTGCCAAAAATGTTGTAGCTCAATGTAAACCACAACCAAATCCCCAAAGTGGGCTGTGTTCACATTTAAAAAGAACATTTAATTGATAATGAATTTTAGGCATGAAGATTGCAAAGAACGTCAAATTACAACCTTATTCACAGGGAATTGGCTAGAGGATGCATTCACAAGACTGGGCATGGGTGCAAAATGTGTTCACTTTCATTTATGACATGTTCTGTATTCCCCCGTCTCCACCTTTCTGTTTTCCTACGGTATTTCTTTTTTTGTTGTCCCTGTTTTCTTTCTGTCTAGTCATCTTGTTATTCATTTCACCTGTGTCTCATTACCTGTTCTCCGCTTTCACACCTGTTCATCATTTCAGCTCATTTCATCTATGTATATTGCAATCCTTTGCCAGATTGCAACGTGTTTTTGCCATTCTTGCCAGTGGTTTTCTGCCTGGCTGTTCTGTGTATTGTCCCTTTTCTTGTACCCCGACCTCCGCCTCTTGGATTATCCTTCTACTTGTGTTTTGATCTGCTGTTGCTGGACTTTTGCTTTACGAGTTCTCGATTACGTTCTGTAACTATGCCTGTTTTGCTTGCCTTCCTGTGTACAAACTTTTGTCTGTAACCCCAACCACATTCTGGATTATCCATGCTGTGTCCGGTATGCCTATGTTTGGACTTTTGCCTGCATCATTGACCACAAGCCTGCTTACATCTGATATTCCCATCTGCCTGAACTTGACCATTGCCTTCCCGACCTTCCAACTGTTTAATAGAGACTCTCATTCAGTCTACTTCCTGTTCCTCTGTTCTGAAGCCTGACAATACCAATGTACACAACTTTTTTAGCTCTTAATTAAGTCAGGTGTAATCACTTTTTCACACAGGGCCATGTAGGTTTGGATTTTTTTTCTCCCTTAATAATAAAAACCTTCATTTAAAAACTGCATTTTGTGTTTACTTGTGTTGTCTTTGACTAATATTTAAATTTGTTTGATGATCTGAAACATTGAAGTGTGACAAACATGCAAAAAAATAAGAAATCAGGAAGGGGGCAAACACTTTTTCACACCACTGTATAGGGTACCGCCCCAATGGCAAGCATTTGTCATGGCAAGCATCTTTTTAGGCACTTTTCATACCTTTCATACCAGAGCAGTATCAATGTTACACTACAACCTATCAATTGCACATTTATAAATAAATATATTAATACATAACTAATATAAGGGATATTAGATGAGATTTCTTGATATGTCAGATAAATGTCTCTTATCTGACATCTTTTCTTCTATCTTCAATATTTTCCTTCTATTATTGAAGTAGCTGGAACCCCCTCCAAGAACGCCATCCACCACCCACAGAACGGCAGAGACATGTAAGTCATGTGTCAGAAAAATGGAAATAACTGAGAAAATCTACCCATAATACAAAGGTATGTCAAAGATATTGATAATTTCAGATGGCCTGTTGGATCCTTCATTTTTAGGTTTTTGTGCTGGTGTTTTCAGGGCTACAAAAAATACTTTATAAATACATTAGTAATGTATAACAGGAGTGTAGTTAACCCCACTTATAACTAGGTTAAGTACATGCTAGCAATAGAGGGAATACATTATTGAGAAGTCAGTACATTTACTTGCATGATATCTCAAATTGCAAAATTAAATGAAATATAGAAATGCTGCTCTGCGCAACCCTTATACTGCATTAATAAACAAATATGCATATTTATTAGCCAGCACATGGAAAATTGCGCCAATTATATAAATAAATAATCAGGAAGGAAGATTACATGAGAGAAAATCCTGTATTACCTGTTATTATCTTCAAAAATTCTTCCAGAATTTTCTTATGTTGTTGCCAAGGGGTCAAGTTTTGACCCCCGCCCCCCTCCCAAATGAGAAATTGTGCAAAATCTCCAGTTAAAGCCCAAACCTCCCACCCACAAAACACAAAGGTACAGTAAGTAAAATATTTACTGGAAAAGAAACCATGCAGAGCAGTACATCCCACTTATAACTAGGTTAAGTACATGCATGCAACATTGGGCATGAATTATTGAGAAGTCAATAAATATGTTTGCATGATATCACAAATTGTAAAATCAAATGAAATATGGGAATGATACTCTGCAGAAGTCTTATATTGCATAATATATAATTCATATACAAATATGTACATAATAGTTCAGATCAGATTTTATTAGATTCGTCGGAATGAAATATGTTTAGTTTGGTTTTCAAAGCACTTTCATGTTCTAACTTGAAGCGGAAATATAGGAACTTCAAATTATTCAAGTTGATCCTGAAAGATTACAAGAAATTACTTTCCAATAATTATTTCCTCTTAGACAGTGTTTGACTAGATTGATGATGACCTTTAACGATACGACACCATTCCCTTATCTCTGAGGAACAGCAGCAGAACGGGATTGCTGTTGTTAGTTATGCTCTTTTATGGAGTCTCAGAGCATAAACCACTGTGAATATTTTTCCCCACTCATGGAGGACCTGAAAAATGCACGATAATATTATGTGGACGCGCGTGCGTTTTTCATCTCAATCGCTATTTATTGTTGTAATATTTCTGCGGCGAGACCTCGATCTGTCAACGTACACCCGGTCATCGTAAAATGTGCCTGGCTCGCCAGAGGGGGATGATGGGAGATGGAATCAGACAAAGCTTCGAAGTCCTATCAATCATCGCAGGAGTGCCATGAGCAGATCCGTCAAACCTCGACTCTCAGCCTCTTCAGATGTGAAAAACACACAATGTCTGCTTGTTCAAAACATTATCTATTTCTTTGGATGATTTGCATGTTTGTGTGTGTGTGTGTGCATTTATGTCAATACTGTGCAAGTCTAAATTCACTTATCTACATTGTTTATTTTCCTTCTTCTCTAAAATGGTAAAATAAAAATAATAATTTCTTAGTTGAATTCTTAGTTTTATAACGACATATTTACTGCCTTCTCTCTGAACGGACGGCAAAGAAAGCAAAGAGAATGCAATTCAAACCGATATAAATGATCAAAACTAAATTCGAGAGGGTGGCTATGAATAGAAACGTGTTAAATAAATCTGTTAAATATGCATGTCATGACGATAATAGCTTGCACACACGCTCAACATCTGCAAAGCTGCCATCAACTTCGGAACGGTAACTATAAAAATGCAGGCCCACTGAACCGCAGCCGGGAGACTGGGCTCGCTATTAGGCATTCACCCGCTGCACCATAATGAAATTACCTGGCATACACTTGGCACTCTGCTCTGTAAACTGTGCTGCTGGCTGTTAGCAAACAAGGCCTGAAAAGGTCAGAAAAGAGGCAGGATGATATCAGTGTTGCTTCTGTGCAATACGCATACACAGAGGCACTCTGGGTGGCTGAGGTGGGCTGAGCCCGTGCGTGAAGACCACATGAAGACATTTGGGTTCTCCCTTTCTCATAAATTAAATACTATAGGCAAATAATGGCAGGACCTGGGAATATTCAGAAAACGGTGAAGAAATTTGATACTCAATTCACATGACAGTAGTATATATGGAGTCAAGAAATGACATTTTTGTAATTCTTTTGTAATTCCTACACGGTTAAAAGCTGACTTACTTTGGGTAGTCTACATCCACATGGAGTGAACCATGTGGGTATTACAGCCCTTTCAAGTTGTGTCACTGTCCAAATACTTATGGACCACACTGTATATGTACAACTCAACAGATACTGCAGCCCAATAATTTGTATTTATCATGATTTTATGGTTCTGATTTTAAATTAATATTGATTCTCCAGATGAGCCCACAACTGTTTATTTGTCAATGTGCTAACATTCTTATTAATGCAGTTCAAGTAAAACCGAACCCAAAATGGCCTGGCTTGATGACTAAAGTGTTAAGGATTTGTTTATGAGATTTAAAACACAAATTGTTATTACATAGTTCTGATCAATATGTGGTCAGAAAGGTGTTTATTTTTGAGGGGAACTATTCACTGATTACCGATATGGTGGTCAAATCTGCTAGAATGAAAATAGACATTTTTCTTTGTGGATTCTTCTTTTGTGTATCGATATGACTATGCAAAAGTACTAAAGAAGGCTGCTTCAACAAAATATATTTACAAAATTAACTCCGTTTGTATCCATTTCTATTTTTATACTGTAAATACAGTTACTGCAGGCTATAAAGAAAATAAAATGAGTGGAGGTCGAACAGTAGCCTGCCGACTGCGCAAAACAAGCAACAAATGAGCGTCCATCTTTCTGAAAAGGCTTTGAATCTGCCTGCGGGCCACTGGAAAACCTATGGAAACAAATGCCAAGTCAGAGTGGAACTGCAGGCTGTTTCTGCCCTTGGCCCTGCTAACTTCGCCTCCAGTGGAGCACTTGTGACTCATTACTCTCCCCTGTCTGGTGACATTAGCTTGCTATCGAGCAGAGTTCTCAAAAAAGCCAGCTGCTGGCTATGCCATCTACCATAAACTCAGCCAGATATTTTTATAGCACAAAAAAGTTCAAGAGCAGCATTCATTTTGTTTATTTGCCACACCACAACATCAGGTGGGCATATTACTGAGTCAGCTGGATAAGTTCACCGAGTGAAACCCGGAACAGCTGTTTATACTTCAGTACATATTCCAGTTTTGGATGAGTTCCAGGTTTTGTGTGTACTTATCACGCTAACTCAATAATCCTGCTTTGTGATATACCTCCCTGGAGTAGCCAGATATTCTGATAATCGCACCCTTGTGAAATGGGGGGGGGTCTCTGCATACCCAGCATCAAGCAAAATGCCTGAAATCAACAAAATGAACGCACGCTGACGTGATGCTTTCTTCAACTTGCGTGCTGTCAAATCGTTTTTCCAACTTGCATTGTTTACTCCCCAGAGAAAACTAGTATCCCCAAAGTCCAGGCTTGCAAGTTACCCATATGTCAGGCCGTCTGTGGGCTATCAAGGCTGATCAGGTTTGTTTTTGAGTTGCGTCGTTGTTGGTTGCATTTGACAAAAGGGGGTTGGGGGTGGGAACAGAGAAGGCTGGTGGAATCAGGACCAGGTATAAAATTTAATAAATAAAACTAATACATAATTCCATTTTGAAAAGCCATGTTCAACGGGAATACAACATATTGTATTATGCGTGCTTCCTTAATTTTTTGCATGGTTTGACATAAGAACATTTAATCATTATAAGAAATGTGGAGATTCTGTATTTACTTCAAGTTTTTTAGTCATTACTTCGACAAAATAGAAAATATTACCACCATAACAAGGAAAGTGGGCTTAAAGGAAAGATTGGCCTTGCCTCTTTAATTCAGCTGGCAATCTGAGGAAAGCCACAAGACCGAAACAAAAAATGCATTCTTGCCAAGTAAATGCAGACATTGGTAGACATCTTTCATATTTATTTATGACTGCAACACCTACTTTGTCTACACTGTACAGTATGAAACTGCTAGCATGATGCATATCTCCGGATAAGAAAAGTGCTACATTCTGTAGGGCCAGCTCTGAAACAACACAGACAAAGAATATTAGAATATAAATCAACCAAAAGATGTGCACTCCGTATATGACAACTAACTGACAGCTTCACACAGAGATATTTTAATACCGAGCAAAGACTTCTACAGTAGCCTATACAAAGCTACAACCATTATAATGAGACTGAGCATAACACCATCTCAGTTTCCTTAATTTAATTTCCTAAATGAATGCAGTACTGTTATGTATGCGTCGTCGATAAGCATTCAGATAGGTGATGAATGAACGGAAGTGAAAAACAGAAAATGTCTGTTTTAAAGGCTTTATTTTGGAGATGGAATATAAAATATTTCCAGGACTTTTATCTGTCTTCTTGAAAGAGGAAAAGTAGTTTCTCACAACCAATGCAAACAAAAGATGCACAGAATCCCTGAGCATAAGCGCTTACATACCGTTATATTGGGGAATTTATGCCTGCTTTCCTCATGGCTTACAGAGAAAGGAATGAAGATAAAAACAAGTCAGAGTGGATTTACTTCTCGGAGAGAGTTTGTTTGTGAGAAACAAGAAGAAAAAAACTTCACAGTAAAACTGTAACTAATATCTCATACTATATGATCATCCTTGTTTTGCGTAATTCAATGCTACAGCGCCACAACATTAAAGGTTCTTTTTACTTTCATTTCCTCTGAAACTTAACATTTCATGACATCGCTTTCAAAATGGAATATTCACCTTTTCAAAACAATGAATCGTAGAGAATGATCCTCATTTATGTTTATAACTGAAGCTGTGAAAGCATTACTGGTCAATTTTAAATGAATGCAGAAGCAGTTTAATTATGTGAGCCCAGTGACCAGTCACACTTCATTTGAAGGGTGGATTTATGTTGACAGTTGCCTCTCTACATATTAAGCATGACCTAGTTTTTTATTTGATTGCAGTATAATGAGGAGGTAATAGAATACTGATTGAAAAGTATGAAACAATTTAGAAATCATTACAAAGCAAATATACATATTCAATGGCCATATGTATGTTTAAAATTATTGTTGGCTTTTCAGAATGACATTTACAGGTTTCCCTCGAATCCCTCTTTCAGAAGAAGTGGTTCTACTATCAAAGTTACTTATTACACAGTCACTTCATATCAGTTTATTAACCATTTCGACAAATAATGCATTTACTGTGGTTAACATGTAGTACCCTGCTGAAAAAAACAGCTCAAGCTAGGCTATTTTGTTCAGGTTTTATATTTGGGGTGAAATTTAGCCCAACAGTTGGAATGAACACAAAAATAATAATTTCCACACGTAGTGCGGTGCCATCTTATTGTCTCCCAAATTACTAGCCATAAATATGAAAAATATGAGAGAAATCTCATTTTAGAGCCTAAATAGCAGTAAGTGGAAGTGGGGCACCTGTATGGGAAATTGCCATCGGAATCATTCACAAAGAAATCTGAAAAGAAAAAAAAATGGCTTTATATTTTCTTACATTTTATGCACTTACAGAGGGTTACAAGAACAATGCATAGCACATTTGTAAGCCAAGTTGGTACATGACTTGCATTTTTTACAATTTACAATTTACAATCCCGTCAAATTAGAAAATTAGAAAAATCATACAGTATCAACTGTTTTTTAAGTCATAATAGGAGGGTTAAACAGCTGGTAGGTTGACCAGCTCAGACCAGCTCCATAATCAACCTAATTTGACCAGCTCAAGCTATGATTTGAAGCAGCTGGCAGCGAGTAATTTCAAGCTGGTCATAGCTAGATTTTACACCAGGGTAGAGGGGTGCATAACATATTTCATTATAAATACACCCTATCACTACATTGTGAATTGTGGTACCAAGGGAACTGTCCATATTAACTTAAAGTGTCCACAGCAAGGCCTATTGAGAGTGGCTTACATACTCTCCTTTCATATTGCAACAACACTGATTTATTAAAAAATAATAGTCTTCTTCTGAGTCATAAAAGTGACTTTTCATGAGGATATACTAATGGTCAAAATGGAACATATTCAGTCACCAAGGCAACAAAAACAAAGATAGGTAATAGATATTTATTTCCTTGAGATTTCAGAGGTTTTCCCTGGGGAAAAGGCCGGCTGAGAGATGAGAAGGAGGACTGCACCCTTGATGTTCGCGAGAGGAGATGGCACCGGCATGGCATGGGGGTCTGTCTCCGTGGACCCGGCTGATATAAACATAATGAGACGGTTTTGATCTCTGGAGAACGGGGAGTCTGGCGGTCAAGTGACTGTGTGTACACAGCCGTGGTCTGGCTCTCAGACATTTTAACAAGCGCTATCGGGCCAGGAGACCCAGACAGCGGTCCGTAATAGGAAAGACGAAGGAGCACAACAAAGGCACGGTCTTGAACAAGCTTTGACTTTTATTATTGATTTATTTATTATGTGTGTGTGTGTGGAGGGGCACTTGCTAATGTTATGCTGCAGTTATGCTATGCTATGCTAGACATAGCGATAAGTCGAAAAGTCAGGTTTTCACACTTCAGACGCAGCTCAACAGACGGAACGCGGGTACCTGATCCGAGTAGCTGGGCTTGCTATTATACAATATACAATATAATCTATAAAACTTGCCGACTGATACCCTTCCTTTCCTGGGTGATGCTAGCAACTGGGCATTGCATAGTATAGCCGCTGGTCACAGTAAGCCTAGCAAAAAGAAAACGTGAGCATATTGTAACTTTAAATAGCCTGTACCCAGTAAAGTCTTACATTGCACTCACTTTTCTGGATATAAGGCATCAACAGCATTACGTAATCTGAATGTAGAGGTGCAGCAGTTCTACATATAACCTCTCCCTGTTGCTCTTGGTTTGCATCAGCCGCCATGCCACATGCTTACAGAAAGTCAACTTTATATCCACAATTGTGAAAGGGCATTACAAAAGCATCTACATTGTGCTGTCAGGATATATGTCTTAAGTGAGGCCTTGGTTTTCGCCATACTAATTCACTGCCTAAGTGAATTTCACTTGTTATTTGTTTATGCCTCACTACAGCTTTGCTACGCTCCATATTGTGATTTCTCTTCCCCTTTCAAAAGACCTTGACCTTATAAACAATATTTTTCGAACTATTTTTTCCACTGTTGATTTTCAAAGCAATTCTACAAACTGAGCTGCAGTAGTGTGCATAGAGAACCGTTTAACTGGTTTAAAAAAAAATATATATATATATATATATATATATATATCTGTTTGTTTGGTTTTTCATTGTGTTTGCTCTTTTTTCTTTTTTTTTTTTTTTTACTGGGTCTGTTATTTCTCTTTCTGGGCTGCAGATATAAAATGGGTCCCTTGCTCCTGGCAGTGATAACTGCTGATGAAATAGCTGCATTTCTCATATACGCACATGTGAACTTTAATGACTAAAGCAGTGACGACAACCTGGAAACGCCAGTTTGCTCAATGATTGATTTTCAAATCAATAGAAATTAGCAGAGGGTCACAGATTTGGTCTAATTTCAATGTCTGAATACATGATTGGAAAGGATTCAATTAAAAACTGGTACTACATCTCACCCAAGCCGGTATGCTGCAGCTATCTCATCTACCATGGTTTATAGCACATTTAGTTTAATACATAATGTGATTTAACTTTTACCTGTGTGCAATGCATTTTCTTAATGACAGACCTGTGAATAGTTTGACTTAGAAATGCTTGAGCACATTTAGAGTGCTCGATGTCTTTTCTTGGCCTCCTATTGTTTCAGTAATATTCAGAAGACCATAAATTACATATTAGCATGATAGTGACATCCACTCCAAGGTAATTGCACTATATGGCCTACTTTGTTTTAATGCTATACACAAACTAGCCACCCATACTATGTGAAGCAAAGAGGTTGTTTGTTTATTTTTATGTGGCACTAGGCATGGCATTAAAATGTGTGAGATCTCCCTTAAATAGACATCCAAGAAGCAACTCAGCATGGAACAACATACAATACATAAATATGTTTAATGTGATCTGATCTGCAGTTAGCAACGGTCCTGAAATCGCAGTTACTTTAACCAACCGATAATTTGAACCCCCACATGCAAATATGAAATCTTCTTAAATTCAGAACACCTTCAACACATCAGAATAGAGATTTACGCAAAGTACCTGAAACATTAATACCAATAGTTTCATGGAAAATTATCCTATTAAGCAGTTGAGATAGATTTTACTCTGTTAAAAGAGCTCTCAGCCCCAGCCTGCCAGGCACCAGGTTTTCAGGTGTTATGATCATAAGGCTTCTCCTTATTAGCATCAGGCAGAACCTTAAGGTTAGTGTGACACAATATTATTTTGACTGAATGTAAACACACTGTACCTGTATATGCCTTTAACTGAATTTGACTGAGTCTAGGGGATTGTCTAATCTGAAAAAAGGGATAAATGTATTTTCTCCTACAGTAGCCAAACTATTCCACTTCTGCCACTAGCACCACAGGCCCAATATGGACAGTTATGAAAGCTGGATAAAGTCAATGCCGGGAGTTTCCACTCATCATTCAAACCTTATAAATGAACTGCAAGACATGCCAAATTAATGGCCAGCAATGTTGATAGAAAACACCACCAGGGTGATCAAAAGGTCAAAGGTTGCAATCTCTGGTGAAAATGCAGTGCATTTGTTAGTTATACATTAAACGCAGAATCACCAAAAAGCGATAATTTTCCACTTCATTCATTCCACCTCATTTTTCTTCCCATAATTATATTGATTACTAGTATGTCAATACATACCCTTGAGGCTCCAAATGCTAATGGTTTTGACCATTAAATATGGCCAAAATCAATGTAGAGAGGTTTGGAGATCTCTATTGCTACCCATACTATTACTCCAGTTACCAGATAAATGTAGTTTCACATTGCTCTAATACAGATAAAATAAATTTAAATACACAATGAAGTTACATTGGGTTTTTTTGTGTCAACGTTTTTCATCAAACCAAATATGTGATTTTGTTGAAGTAAGAATGAAAAATGAATAACAAGACACAAAGCATATCAACAGTATGCCAATATGACATAAATGGACAAATCAGGTTAAGAAATAACTACATCGCACAGATGCAATCTGCCCCATACCCTGTAAACACTGAATCCAGAGCAGGGTTTTCACACCCAGGAGTCTGTTTTATTATGGCCCAGAGGGCTGTTCCACAAAGCATGATTACTGAGTTAGCCACACAAATTAAAACCCGTCTTAAGCTCTTTTTATGTAACTCCGTGTTCCAGATTTAGGTGGGGTCCATGTTTTACTGACTTATCTGCAAAACTCTGTAATCCTGCTTTGTTGGTCAGGCAACTGGTCTTGGATTGAGCTGCAGCTTTCCTCCTAGAGAGCCATTTCTACCTATTTTGAACTAGTCCTATA